>NC_138770.1:172444532-172618106 GCF_965119305.1 Pelophylax lessonae | reverse complement strand
GGAGCTATCTGTCAGGGAGCCGCTGCTGTCATCAGGTTCGTATACTGACCCTGATTCTGCCAGTGAGGCTTCCCCATCGCTCTCATCTGACATGGTCAGTATACTGTAAGCCTCTGCACTACTGTCGCAACGTTGGGTCATTTTAGTAACTAAATTTACCGGTACAGTAGTGTGACTAACAGGTAAAAAAGCACCTGGTTGTCAAGGACTATTTGGTCGCTACAAAAAAACCTGCTAGTGCTAGCAGAGATCAAGGCCTGGTTTTGTGTGGTTTTGTGTGTGCACTTGCCTGGGTAGGGTGGGCTGGGCGGAGGGGCTAACGCAGGTGCTGGCAGGAATCAGTGCTGATTGTGCAAACACTGCGTTTTGGGAACACTAAACTATGGGACGCTAGTATAGTTCTGATCAGATCAGATATTGATCTGTTCAAACACTATACTAGCAATGGAGGTGAGTGTGTGTGTGTATGTGTGTTAGTGTACTTGACTCTAACTGACGCTAAATAACGTTGGTGTGGTGGGACTCTGACGCTAACTAGCCTAAGTAGCGTCACCCGTGACACTAATACAGTGATCGATAATCATTGTATATAGTGAACACTGTGACATGGCAGTGAAGGGGTTAACTGGGGAGATCAAGGGGTTAAACCTTTATAGGGGATAGATGGCGGGTGTCCTAAACCTATTTGGGCTTAGCGCAAGCGCAAATTAGGGTCACAAGTGACACTAATACAGTAATCAGTAGTTATCTGATATACTGTATATATTAGTGCACTGTATGATAGGGAGTGAAGGGGTTAACTGGGGGAGATCAAGGGGTTAAAAGTTTATTAGGGGATAGATGGCGGGTGGTCTAAACCTATTTGGGCTTAGCGCAAGCGCAAATTAGGGTCACAAGTGACACTAATACAGTGATCAGTAAAAGATGTCTTTGATAACGCCCATTGTAGGCGGGCGAAACGCGTCAACGTACTTCCTGGCAGACGAGAAACCACACGATGTCACTTCCTATACTCCGTGGTACGCACGCCAGCAGAGTACCCGGAAGTGGACAAATTCAATGTGTTACTGCTGATATTTACATGCGATCTTATGCATTACCTTTGTGAGTAGATTTTATATATATTTTACATTAATAAATGCTCTACGGGCTTCACTATTATTGGCTCCTTCCCTTCCTTTTGAGCACTTGATCGATGGGGGACCTTAACATAGAGGCTGGTGGTCTGTGTGAAAGAGGCTCTGCTGACCCGTCCATCTCTATTGGCCAGTTGGTTGATTAACCACTACATATTTGAGGCTCTAATATTTCCGAAATCTGGTGAGGGGATCCCCAAAAGGGTCTCTTTGAAAGCACTTTGGCACCTGTGTGGAGCACTTGAAGCACCTTATCCAGCACCTTAATTCTTTTTTTTTTTTTTTTAAACACTTTATTGAAAGTTTTATAAGCATACAAGTAAGGTTATGCCCCGTACACACGTGCAGATTATCTGAAGACTTTTGTCTGCAGACTTACCAAAACCATATAATATGAGGTCAAACCTAAACACTTTCAATTTGTATGCAATCTGGCAGGCCCTTGCACTACATAGAAAAGGTAAGTCTGCAGACAAAAGTCTTCAGATAATCTGCACGTGTGTATGGGGCATTACAAAAAGTGTACAAAAATCCAAGACCAAGTGGTAACAAACAACCTTAGTTAGGACAATAACAGGTACCGAATGACATGTAATATATGGCTAGTAAACAGGTGAAGGTCAGTTGGGGAAAACACAAAAGCGAACAGCGAGAAGAAACCCAGGAATAGGGCAAGTTGTGCATGGAAAGCAGCGCTCAAGTACCAGTAAGTGTCTGAACTGAATGCTATAGTTCTCCCATTAGAAAAGTGAACCCCCGCAACCCCTCGGCCGGGTCATGGTCGAGAAGCGGATCCTGCAAATGAAACCAGGGGGGCCCCCCGGGCACACGATCGGGGGGTCGGGCACCCCCAAGGGGAGCACACTGTGCCCAAGACCCCCGAGCATGCATCAGAGGAGGTTGGATGAGGACCAGCCTAGGGGCACAATGAGCGGGGAGGGGGGGTTATGCCGATAATTAAGCAGGGAGGGCTGGTACACAGGTAAGGGCAAATGGTAAACTGGTATCTCCTCTTACCAAGGTACTACGATGTTACAGGAGGTAAGGGAGAGGTAGAAGGGGAGGACATTGGGATAAGGATGATGAAACAAAGACAATACAATGGGAAAGGAGGAGAAAGAAGAGAGAAAAAAAGGGGGGGAAGAGGAAAAGGGAAAGGAAGAAGAAGAAAGAGAAGAAAGAAAAAAAAAAGGGGGGGTAAGAACATTGAGGGCCCGCCACATCCATGGCGAAAAGAAGGGGACGCAGCCAATTAGCCTATTTAGCCTGAAGCTCCCATTAATTCGCCATATTTGGAGTAAAGGGAAAAATGAAGCCACGTGGCCCACGTGGTGTAAAATTTGTCAGGGGAGTCGTGGGCTTGGTGGGTCAGGTCTTCCATCTCCGCCACCCTCTTCACTCTACGGAGCCAGTCCGCAACAGTGGGAGGGGAGGGAGAGAGCCAGCGACAAGGGACGCACATTCTCGCAGCATTAATGTAGGGTCAACGATTTTTTGTAAGCTTTTTGAGGTATAGACGTGTGATGGAGGAGGTATTGAGCCAGGGAGAAGGCAGGGGAGTAGGTTGTGATGTACTTGATAAGAGAATGAAGCTCCTGCCAAAAGGGTTTCATAAGGAGACATTCCCACCAGATGTGGAGTAAAGTACCGGTGTGACTATTACACCGCCAGCACATAGGGGAGGCTGCAGACGAAAACTTGTGTAGGGTTTAGGGGGTCCTGTACCACTTGGAGAAGAGTTTAAAGCCACTTTCTTGCACAAATACATTTCTGGAACCCTTATGCATGTGTGTGAAGATTCTATCCCAGTCTTCGCCACTAAGAGAGATGTCAAGGTCCTCTTCCCAGCGTTCGCAGATACAAGAGATCCTAGGGGGAAGCCTTGGCGATAGGAGGGTGTATAAGCAAGAGATCAAATTTCACTGGGGCGACGTACGGGTGCAAAGGTCCTCTAGGGGGGTAGCATCCCTATGCCAGGCATTGAGGTCCTCGGTGTGTAGTAGGAAGTCTCTAATCTGCAAGTGGTTGAAGAAGGGGATTTTGCATTTGGGAAATCTCCTGGAAAGATCCGAGTGTGTAAGTAGGGAGCCACCCCGAAAAAAGTGAACCGCCCTATGCGGGACGTCCGACAAGGGTACAAGCGGATCAAGGCGAACCACACCCGGAATAAAGTCCGGGTTGTGACAAAGGGGGACCATCAGGCCCGGTCTCGAAGATATGTCCAGAGTCTTACAGAGCTGGCGAAAAATAAGTAGAGTAGGGTGCGTGAGAGGGTGTTTTGCGCACGTCGCCGGAGTGGAGTCGGGGCTAGACCACGGTAGGAAGTGTATGGGGTAAGGGGACATAGAGTCTTCAAGGTTCACCCAGTCCTTCGTAAGGCGACCATTGTGCCAGTCCACAATCCTAGACAAGTGACAGGCCCAGTAGTATCTTTGTAAGTGAGGTAGGCCCAGCCCCCCGGACGATTTCGGAGCGGTTAGGAGATCCCAAGACAACCTAGGGCACTTAGAGCGCCAAATAAAGGCGGAGAATATCCGTCGATAAGTTTTAAAAAACACAGGGGGGATCTTGATGGGAATCGTTTGAAGGACATATAGCAGCCTGGGGAGGATATTCATTTTTATGATGGCCACTCTACCAAACCACGAGAAGGACCCGCGCTCCCATTTAGTCAAATCAGACTTAATGGCCGTAAGAATGGGGGTGAAGTTCTTTGTGTACAAGTCTGAAAGCTTAGCAGGGATCTGGATACCCAAATAGGTGATGGCCTGAGACTCCCACCGGAAAGGGAAGTTGTGTTGGTAGAGAGATAAAAGGTGCGCCGGTAAGGAGACATTCAGAGCCTCAGATTTTGTGTAGTTTATCTTGAGGTTTGAAAGAGCTTGGAACGTGTCCAGGTCCCTCAGGAGGTTCGGCAGAGTGGTAGTTGGTCGTGTGAGAAAAAGAAGGATATCGTCGGCGTAGGCCGCGAGTTTGTAAGATTTGGCTCCGACAGTCACACCACTAATGTCTGGGTTTGAATTGAGTTTGCGAAGTAGGGGTTCAAGGGTAAGGATAAAAATGAGGGGGGGTAAGGGGCAACCCTGATGCGTGCCATTCGACACAGAGAAGGCATCCGACAGGTGGTCATTAACTCGCACTCTTGCCGTGGGACCAGAGTAAAGGGCCAGAATAAAGTCCAGCATCCTGCCAGAGATACCTATGGCCTCCAATGTTGCAATCATATAGTCCCACGCCACCCTGTCGAATGCCTTCTCTGCGTCGAGCGACAGGAGGAAGCCCGGTGTTTGAGAAGAGGTGAGCCAATGGTGGATATTGAGGGCCTTAATGGTGTTGTCCCTGGCCTCGCGACCAGGGACAAACCCCACCTGGTCTAGGGAGATGATGTCGGGGAGGAGATATAGGAAGCGGTTGCCAAATTTTTTGCGTAGATTTTAATATCCACGTTGAGTAAAGAGATGGGCCTATAGTTGGTCACCAAGGAGGGGTCCTTATCGGGTTTAGGGATTATGACAATGTGGGCTTCCAGAAGGTCGGGGCATAGGGTTGGAGAGTCTGGGAAGGCATTAAAAAAGCGAGTCAGAGGCGACGAAAGGAGCTCTGGAAAGGATTTGTAATATCCCACCGTGAGCCCGTCGGGGCCCGGGCACTTGCCCGGCTTGAGTTGCTTAAGAGCCAGCGAGACATCATCAGCGGTTATAGGGGCGTCCATAGATTCCAGATCCTCAGCCGAAAGCGGAGAAGGGGAGTATTGTTGCATAAAGGATTTTATGAAATCAGCCCGATCAACGGACGAGTGTCGGGAAGGGGCTGGGGGTAACTTGTAAAGGGAGCGGTAATAAGAAAGAAATTGGTCCGCTATGTCAGTAGTAGAGGACACCCGGCGACCCCTGGAGTCCGTGAGGGAGTGGATTGTTCTAGCGGCTCTCCGAGATTGGAGCGCCCTCGCCAACATGCTGCCCGATTTATTGCCATATTCGTAAAAGTTGTGTTGCATCAGGGCGAATTTACGTTTCGTGGATCTACCTAATTCATCCAGGAGGTCCTACCTAGCCTGTGTGAGGGCTGTCAGGGTTTGTTCCGCCAGAGAACGCTTATGGGAGCGTTCGAGGGCTTGGATGCGCGCAGTGAGAGAGGCGATGCGCGCCCTCCTCTCTTTGTGTCTCTTTGCTGCCAGGGCAATAAACTGTCCCCTAACTACACACTTGTGTGCTGCCCAAAGGGTAATTGGGGACGTCTCAGGGGAGTCATTTTCCACAAAGTATTGGCACAGGGTAGAGGCAATTTCGGTGTTGCAGTGTGGATCCGACAAGAGTGAATTGTCCAGGCGCCATGTGCGGGAGCGTCGGGGGTCTGACCCAAGCTGAAGTGTGATGGAAACAGGGTGGTGATCCGAGAGAACCATGGGGTCTATGGATGCTCGCAACAAGGAGGGAAGAGCATGTTGGGAGACGAAAACGTAATCGATCCTAGAATATTTTTGATGGGGATGGGAAAAAAACGTGTAATCCCGCACATCAGGGTTCAGCGCACGCAATGCGTCGTGCAGCAGGAGGAACCCGACGAGACATTGAGCAGAGGGGAGAAGGCAACGTTAAAGTCGCCCCCCACCACCAACGTCCCAGCCTGGAATTCCGTCAGGAGGGAAAACGTGCGCCGAAAAAAGGGGACTGACTGCGTGTTTGGAGCATAAATATTCGCAAAGGTGAACAATTGGCCTTTAATAGTGCATTTGACGAAGAGAAACCTGCCATCAACGTCTGCTTTAGTGTCAATCGGGAGCACTGGGCACGACTTGGAGAATAGGATAGAGGTGCCTTTTGTCTTGGAGTCTGCGGCAGCGGCATGGAAAGCTGTCGGGTAGCTTTGAATTTTGGGTATTGCGTTCGCCCTGAAATGGGTTTCTTGCAGAAAAACTACGTCTGCTTTAGAGCGGCGCAGTGTAAGAAGCAATTTGGAGCGACGTTCGGGTATATTAAGGCCACGAACATTTAGGGAGAGGAGCTTCAGCGCGTCCTTGGGCAATGTAGGAGCAGGGGTAGAAGGGCGTGGGGGCTCAGGCGGGGGGGCCATCTGGGACGGAGAGAGAGCGAGGTAAGAAAAAAGGATGAGAGTGGAGGAAAGGGGCAGAGAGAGAGAGAGAAGAGAAGAAGAAGAAAAGAGAAAAGAAAAGAAAAAAAAAATAAAGAAAACAAACCGGAAGGAAGAGAGGGGGGGGGGGCGAAGGGACGGGGGGAGGAGATGTACAAAAGGGGGAAGGGAGAGAGGGAAGGAAAGAAAGGGGGGTGACCGGGGGGGGGGTAGGGCTGGGCTAGCTCGGGGAAATGGCCCGGTATCTGGGGGACCTGCCCACCAGCAGCGGGGCCACAATACCAAAGGTGTAGTGAGCCTAGCACAGTCAGGTCGCCAATAAAAGAGAGGTAATGACAAGGGACACTAAGGGGGGTTGGAGTAAACCGAACTGTGACTAATAACCAGGGGACCACACAGGAACGAGGAATCTGGCCAAAGACCAGAAGAGGGCAAACAGTATCGGAGTCCATGAGGTGAGAGGGCACTGATCATGTAAGCAGGGTAGGTATACCTAGCTAACTAAACAGGACTCCATAGGTGGTAGCACACAACTGCGATACTCAGAAGAACAACCTAACCAGGGAACTTAGATAACCATGATATAGAACCTGGGACATGGGAGAGTAAGGACAATGTGAGCATTAAAGGAGCCTCTCCGTGGAGATCTACTGGTTGGGAGAATAACTTGTGTTAACCACCAAGTACCACGACCCCCTATGACCCTAAGCCTCAATTTGTAAAACATATGGTCAAAAGAGGAAGAAAAAATGGTTAAAGAACTAGGCAATGTAACATAATAACAATTGAAAGGAACACCCATGAGGAGGCAAAGGCGACCCCTCCCCCCAAGTACCATGACCCCCTATGACCCTAAGCCTCAATTTGTAAAACATATGGTCAAAAGAGGAATAAAAAATGGTTAAAGAACTAGGCAATGCAACATAATAACAAATGAAAGGAACACCCATGAGGAGGCAATGGCGAACCGCCCCCCGTCCCCCAGCCAGGAGGGGAGGGGGGCAACCCCACCCCTATCCAGCCCAGCACAGGTGCAGCGCGACTCCCCGCCACACAGATCATAGCAAAACATACATGTCCCCACAGAATGTAGGGGCACGGCCCCCACCGGGTGCCAGGCCAGTCCGGCGAGACAGACGGTGAAAAGGGCAAGCACCCTGAACACCGACAAAAAAAAAAAAGGGGGGGGGGGTCAGGGACATATGTGGGGGCAGAGGGATGCCCCAGTATCCCCTCTGTGTGACAGGGCTGGAAGCGCTCCCCCCGAACCCGGAGGACAAGAGTGACAAATACATAGCAAAAGAGGCATAACTAAAGGAGTATAATGAGCCGGGTGAGGACGGGCAGCGCCAGGGCGGGCCGATAGGGCTACTTAGCTGTATCCGCATGCCGACGTCACCCTAAAAGGTGAGGGCGAAGAGAAGCTGCGCCCCTAGAAACCACAACCAACTCCAGGGGGGAGTCCCCCCACACGGCGGCGATCGGCGCAGCCACCCCCCGCCACCCCCGAGGGAGCGAGGGAGGGGGCAGAGCGAGACCCCTGGGCGAGCCGCCCCCTGCAACGAAGTGGGCCATCAAACAGGACATAGCAACATGGTGAAAACTGCAGCAAATGTTAAACCATAACATGCAAACAATAAATGAAAGAAGTCCGTGTGGGGAGTGCGAACCTTGTCTCCCCCGGTAAACGGAGGAGTGAGCGGGGTTGGGGAAGCCAGGGGAGAGTGAGGTCAGAACAACACGGTAACCCCCAAAGTTCTTAAGGGTTCAAGGGGCCAAGTGGGGATAGGGTAGGAGGATCACCTGTCCAGAAGAAGAGTCTGTAGATGATATCTGATGGCCGGGGTGGAGGCAGAGGTCAGCAAAACGTTCATGGGTGTAGTTCACAAACAGCAATGAAGAGTGCCTGAGAAAACAAAAAGTGTGAGAAAGGGGGCAAAGGGGTGATGGAAGTCACACTCGGTCATCCACTGGAGAGGCAAGCAAAACCAGAGGGGAAGGGCATTGGGGCAGAAGGCGGGAGGCAGGTTCAGTCGCCTCTGCGAGTACGTCTTTGTTGCGGTGGTTTGGATGGGCTCGCTGCCAGCGAGACATTTCGATGGGCGGCAGCAGAATCCTTCCCAGAGGAAGAACGTCTGCGTCGGGAGCGGGAGTCTTGAGCGTCCATTGGTGCAGCGTCACAGGGACCATGCATGCGTGGGCCCCCACAGAATTCCGCATACCAGTTGGGTAGGTCTACCAGCGGGATATCCAGGATGGAACAGAATTGTGGCAAGTCTTCAGGTACCCGAAGCAGAGCCGTGCGGCCGAGAGTAGTCGCGGAGAGGCAGAAGGGCAACCTCCACTTATAAGTGATTCCCCTAGTGCGTAGGACTTCCAGTAGGGGTCGCAAGTCTCTGCGGTGCTGCAGGGTTATGTTAGAGAGATCCTGGTATATTTGAATGGCTGTTCCCTCATATTCCAGATGTGCCCTAGCGCGGGCCTTGCGCAGAATTACTTCCTTAAGTTTATAGTCCACTAAACAACAGACCACATCACGCGGGGGGGTCCCCCTCCCTGCCCCTCGGCCTGAGGGCTCTGTGAATGCGCTCCAGATCGATAGGGGACTGTGGTGGGCGGTCCAGCATCAGGTTAAAGAGGCCTGTGACCGTGGGTGAAAACTGGTCTTGTTCAATAGATTCTGGCAACCCCCGCACTCGCAGATTATGGCGCCTTCCCCTGTTATCCAAATCTTCCAAATGGCGTTGGAGATCTCTCATCTGCAGGGAGTGGGTATCCAGTGTCTGTGTAACAGATCTAAGTACTCTGCCGTGCTGGGAGGTTGTCTGTTCCACATCAGACACCCGGCCGCGCAGGGCCTGCATGTCCTCCTGGCAGTCCATAATGGCGGCCCCCAGGGTGTCTTTGATGTCTGCGGCCACAGCACGCAAAACGTCCAGCCACGAGGAGTGCGGGGGAGCAGGCGGTGGTGCGGGGGCCTCAGCACCTGAGGCAGTGACTGCAGCATAAGAGCGGATGGATGGCTGGGAGGTTGAGGAGGCAGGGGAAGCGTGGCCTATAGGCGCCATGTTGGTACTCTGCGTCCGGAATATCTCCGGGACGTTCTGGCTGATCCGTGAGCCTATGTCCCTCGGGGATCGGGACCTGGAAGCTGAGGAGGCCCTGGAAGTGGAGCCCATGCTTACCGGGCAGTAGAGTCCTGTGGAGCAGCTCCGGCTCGTATGGAGCTGATCTGGTCGGCGGGATCTCTTGGTCTAGGCGGTCATCGCACAGCACAGTCCAACCACGCCACCCCGGATGGAAGGATGGACAGCAGGGGAGGTGGCCACGAGGTGAGAGGAGTGGCAATGGTGTTGGGATCAGTTCTCCGAACCGGCCCCGTGCGCGCGACCGCGCTATGCGGCAGGAAAGTCCGCGGCTTCACGGCAGGCACTAGGCCGCGATTTTAAATCGGCCCAAAACCCGCAAAGTTCGGCCTCAAGGTGTTGCTGGGGGCGAGGTGGAACCCGCTGTGGTGAGGGGAGGCTCAGGGGATGCGCCCTGCAAGAGGATGGCCGTGGATAGAGTCAGGGGTCGGCGGAGCTCTCACCTCGGACGTCTAGCTCCGAGGGCTGCCAGACCGGAAGTCCCCCAGCACCTTAATTCTAAGTGGACTATATATTTTTTTTTTGGACTGCACAAGATTCAGCACTTTGGCACTTATGCACTATATATAAATTTAACTGCACTGTTGTATATTTATTGATTTATTATTCACATTTATTGTTATTGGGATTGAATATTTTTTAGATGTTGTCACTAGTGTTGAGCGAACACGGACTGTATTATTAGTGTTCGTATTGAATAATTGGATTTTTGTTACCCGAACACGGACCCGAAAACTTTACTGTATGTTCGGGTAAAAATCTGTGTTTGGTCATTTTATTTCCGGGTTTGTATGTATTGGCGCGCTTTTAATGGCGGGCTTTCAACAACCAATCAACAAGCGTTTAACTGGTGTGCCTTAAGCCATCCCAGCCATGCCTACAAATGTATTAGTAGCTGTGATTGGCCATCTTAAGCATGTGACCAAGTCTTTATAAGTTCGAGACCGAGCGCCGCTGCGTCATTCTGCTGTAGTACAGGGACAGAGCACACATCATACGTGCTGGCTGCTGATTAGGGACAGACAGGCAAAAATCATATTGTGTCCGAAAAGAATTGAGGGACAGGTCGGAGGGCTGCAGGCAGGGCGAGATATTAGGGCATTTTAGGGAGAGGCTGGAGATAGGCAGGGTCAGTGTTCTACAATCGATTTTGCTGTGTGTGGGGGGGTTGCAGAGCCGGCAGTGACCGATTTTATCGATCCTTTTAGGGAGAGGCTGGAGATAGGCAGGGTCAGTGTTCTACAATCGATTTTGCTGTGTGGGGGGAGGGGGGGTTTGCAGTGTCGGCAGTGACCGATCTTATCGATCCTTTTAGGGAGAGTCTGGAGATAGGCAGGGTCAGTGGTCCACATCGATTTTGCTGTGTGTGGGGTGGTGTGAACACAATCTTTTTGCCCGCTGAGGAGGAGGGAGAAAAAAGTTTTTTTTATCAGTCAGTTGTGTGCAGCGTTTTTCCATCAGTGCTGCTGTGCTGACTGTGATAATACACTGCTGTGTTCACATGTGCTATTATTGAGTGATTTCAAAAGTTATACACTTTTTTCTATTTCACTATTCAATATACACCCTTGGGTTAAACAAATTAAATTGTGGCATAGTCTGTACTAATCTAGTTAAAAATTACAAACTTAAAAGGGGAATTTTCTTTTTTTTTTCCCTCCATAGCCTGCAGCAGAGCTGACTGATATAAGACACTGCTGTTCACATGTGCTATTGATAAATCACCAATTTTATATCATATTTTCTATTCCGCTATTCAATCTACACCCTTGGGGTAAAAACAATTAAATTGCGGGATAGTCTGTATCGGTACGTGTGAGATACACCTTTCCAATTTTTGGGGCGCATCGCATACTGCCGAGGATTTGAGGGTGCTTCAGTGTGCCTCCTGCCTGTTCCGAACTCCTCCTTCTCCTCATCCTGCCTTTGGGGGTACAAAAAATAGTAATTTGGGCCTAGTCTGGGTCTCTACGTGTGAGATACATACACCTTTTGATATCATATTTTCTATTCTGCTATTCAATCTACACCTTTAGGGTAAAAACAATTAAATTGCAGGATAGTCTGTATCGGTACGTGTGAGATACACCTTTCCAATTTTTGGGGCGCATCTCATACCGCCGAGGATTGCAGGGTGCTTCAGTGTGCCTCCTGCCTGTTCCGAACTCCTCCTACTCCTCATCCTGCCTTTAGGGGTACAAAAAATAGTAATTTGGGCCTAGTCTGGGTCTCTACGTGTGAGATACATACACCTTTTGATATCATATTTTCTATTCCGCTATTCAATCTACACCTTTGGGGTAAAAACAATTAAATTGCGAGATAGTCTCTATCGGTACGTGTGAGATACATACACCTTTTGATATCATATTTTCTATTCCGCTATTTAATCTACACCTTTAGGGTAAAAACAATTAAATTGCGGGATAGTCTGTGTCGGTACGTGTGAGATACACCTTTCCAATTTTTGGGGCGCATCTCATACCGCCGAGGATTGCAGGGTGCTTCAGTGTGCCTCCTGCCTGTTCCGAACTCCTCCTACTCCTCATCCTGCCTTTGGGGGTACAAAAAATAGTAATCGGGGCCTAGTCTGGTTCTGTACGTGTGAGATACATACACCTTTTGATACCATATTTTCTATTCCGCTATTTAATCTACACCTTTGGGGTAAAAACAATTAAATTGCGGGATAGTCTGTATCGGTACATGTGAAATACACCTTTCCAATTTTTGGGGCGCATCTCATACCGCCGAGGATTGCAGGGTGCTTCAGTGTGCCTCCTGCCTGTTCCGAACTCCTCCTACTCCTCATCCTGCCTTTGGGGGTACAAAAAATAGTAATCGGGGCCTAGTCTGGTTCTGTACGTGTGAGATACATATACCTTTGATAATATTTTCTATTCCGCTATTTAATCTACACCTTTGGGGTAAAAACAATTAAATTGCGGGACAGTCTGTGTCGGTACGTGTGAGATACATACACCTTTTGATATTATATTTTCTATTCCGCTATTTAATCTACACCTTTGGGGTAAAAACAATTAAATTGCGGGATAGTCTGTGTCGGTACGTGTGAGATACATACACTTTTTAAAATCATATTTTCTATTCCGCTATTCAATCTATACCTTTGGAGTAAAAACAAATAAATTGCAGGATAGTCTGTGTCGGTACGTGTGAGATATACCTTTCCAATTTTTGGGGCGCATCTCATACCGCCGAGGATTGCAGGGTGCTTCAGTGTGCCTCCTGCCTGTTCCGAACTCCTCCTACTCCTCATCCTGCCTTTGGGGGTACAAAAAATAGTAATCGGGGCCTAGTCTGGTTCTGTACGTGTGAGATACATACACCTTTTGATATCATATTTTCTATTCCGCTATTTAATCTACACCTTTGGGGTAAAAACAATTAAATTGCGGGATAGTCTGTGTCGGTACGTGTGAGAGACATACACCTTTTGATATCATATTTTCTATTCCGCTATTCAATCTACACCTTTAGGGTAAAAACAATTAAATTGCGGGATAGTCTGTATCGGTACGTGTGAGATACACCTTTCCAATTTTTGGGGCGCATCTCATACTGCCGAGGATTGCAGGGTGCTTCAGTGTGCCTCCTGCCTTTTCCGAACTCCTCCTACTCCTCATCCTGCCTTTGGGGGTACAAAAAATAGTAATTTGGGCCTAGTCTGGGTCTCAACGTGTGAGATACATACACCTTTTGATATCATATTTTCTATTCCGCTATTCAATCTACACCTTTGGGGTAAAAACAATTAAATTGCGGGATAGTCAGTATCGGTACGTGTGAGATACACCTTTCCAATTTTTGGGGCGCATCTCATACTGCCGAGGATTGCACGGTGCTTCAGTGTGCCTCCTGCCTGTTCCGAACTCCTCCTACTCCTCATCCTGCCTTTAGGGTACAAAAAATAGTAATCGGCGCCTAGTCTGGTTCTGTACGTGTGAGATACATACACCTTTTGATACCATATTTTCTATTCCGCGATTTAATCTACACCTTTGGGGTAAAAACAATTAAATTGCGGGATAGTCTGTATCGGTACGTGTGAGATACACCTTTCCAATTTTTGGGGCGCATCTCATACCGCCGAGGATTGCAGGGTGCTTCAGTGTGCCTCCTGCCTGTTCCGAACTCCTCCTACTCCTCATCCTGCCTTTGGGGGTACAAAAAATAGTAATCGGGGCCTAGTCTGGTTCTGTACGTGTGAGATACATACACCTTTTGATATCATATTTTCTATTCCGCTATTTAATCTACACCTTTGGGGTAAAAACATTTAAATTGCGGGATAGTCTGAGTCGGTACGTGTGAGATACATACACCTTTTGATATCATATTTTCTATTCCGCTATTTAATCTACACCTTTGGGGTAAAAACAATTAAATTGCGGGATAGTCTGTGTCGGTACGTGTGAGATACACCTTTCCAATTTTTGGGGCGCATCTCATACCGCCAAGGATTGCAGGGTGCTTCAGTGTGCCTCCTGCCTGTTTCGAACTCCTCCTACTCCTCATTCTGCCTTTGGGGGTACAAAAAATAGTAATCGGGGCCTAGTCTGGTTCTGTACGTGTGAGATACATACACCTTTTGATACCATATTTTCTATTCCGCTATTTAATCTACACCTTTGGGGTAAAAACAATTAAATTGCGGGATAGTCTGTATCGGTACGTGTGAGATACACCTTTCCAATTTTTGGGGCGCATCTCATACCGCCGAGGATTGCAGGGTGCTTCAGTGTGCCTCCTGCCTGTTCCGAACTCCTCCTACTCCTCATCCTGCCTTTGGGGGTACAAAAAACAGTAATCGGGGCCTAGTCTGGTTCTGTACGTGTGAGATACATACACCTTTGATAATATTTTCTATTCCGCTATTTAATCTACACCTTTGGGGTAAAAACAATTAAATTGCGGGACAGTCTGTGTCGGTACGTGTGAGATACATACACCTTTTGATATTATATTTTCTATTCCGCTATTTAATCTACACCTTTGGGGTAAAAACAATTAAATTGCGGGATAGTCTGTGTCGGTACGTGTGAGATACATACACCTTTTAAAATCATATTTTCTATTCCGCTATTCAATCTACACCTTTGGAGTAAAAACAATTAAATTGCGGGATAGTCTGTGTCGGTACGTGTGAGATACACCTTTCCAATTTTTGGGGCGCATCTCATACCGCCGAGGATTGCAGGGTGCTTCAGTGTGCCTCCTGCCTGTTCCGAACTCCTCCTACTCCTCATTCTGCCTTTGGGGGTACAAAAAATAGTAATTTGGGCCTAGTCTGGGTCTCTACGTGTGAGATACATACACCTTTTGATATCATATTTTCTATTCCGCTATTCAATCTACACCTTTGGGGTAAAAACAATTAAATTGCGGGATAGTCTGTATCGGTACGTGTGAGATACACCTTTCCAATTTTTGGGGCGCATCTCATACCGCCGAGGATTGCAGGGTGCTTCAGTGTGCCTCCTGCCTGTTCCGAACTCCTCCTACTCCTCATCCTGCCTTTG
Source organism: Pelophylax lessonae (assembly GCF_965119305.1). Lineage (NCBI taxonomy): Eukaryota > Metazoa > Chordata > Amphibia > Anura > Ranidae > Pelophylax > Pelophylax lessonae. The sequence goes on along the minus strand of NC_138770.1, from coordinate 172,603,190 downwards.
GGGGTACAAAAAATAGTAATCGGGGCCTAGTCTGGTTCTGTACGTGTGAGATACATACACCTTTTGATATCATATTTTCTATTTCGCTATTTAATCTACACCTTTGGGGTAAAAACAATTAAATTGCGGGATAGTCTGTGTCGGTATGTGTGAGATACATACACCTTTTGATATCATATTTTCTATTCCGCTATTTAATCTACACCTTTGGGGTAAAAACAATTAAATTGCGGGATAGTCTGTGTCGGTACGTGTGAGATACATACACCTTTTGATATCATATTTTCTATTCCGCTATTCAATCTACACCTTTGGAGTAAAAACAATTAAATTTCGGGATAGTCTGTGTCGGTACGTGTGAGATACACCTTTCCAATTTTTGGGGAGCATCTCATACTGCCGAGGATTGCACTGTGCTTCAGTGTGCCTCCTGCCTGTTCCAAACTCCTCCTACTCCTCATCCTGCCTTTAGGGTACAAAAAATAGTAATCGGGGCCTAGTCTGGGTTTGTATGTGTGAGATACGCCACCGTTTTGTAAAATTTGTCCTATTCCGCTATTCAATATACACCCTGTTTGAGTGTAAAAAATTTAATTTCGGCATAGTTTGTATCGGTACATGTGAGATACACCTTTTTAAATTTGTTTGGCGCATCTCCTTCCACCGCCGAGGATTGCAGGGCGCTTCAGTTTGCCTCCTGTTCCCAACTCCTCCTACTCCTCTTCCTCATCCTGCCTTTAGGGAACAAAAAATTGTAATCGGGGCCTAGTCTGTGTTTGTATGTGTGAGATACACCGTATTATAAAATTTTTCCTATTCCGCTATTCAATATACACCCTTTTGGAGTGTAAAAAAATAAATGACGGCATAGTCTGTATCCGTACGTGTGAGATACACCTTTTAAATTTGTTTGGCGCATCTCCTTCCACCGCCAAGGATTGCAGGGCGCTTCAGTTTGCCTCCTGTTCCGAACTCCTCCTACTCCTCTTCCTCATCCTCCCTTTAGGGTACAAAAAATTTTAATCGGATCTGTGTCTTTTAGTCTGTGTTTGTACGTGTGAGATACACCGTTTTTTATCCTTTTTTCTATTCTGCTATTCAATATACACCCTTTTTGGGTAAAAAAAATTAAATTGCGGCATAGTTTGCATATTTGACTGTGAGATACACCCGTGCGATACTGTTGTTGTTTTGTTCCGCTATTCAATAAACACCTTTCTAGGGCAAGATCATAAATTACAGAAATATGAGGAGACAAATAGGGGCCGTGGCCTGGGTCGTGGTGCTGCTGGTAGAGCTCCTGTTGCAAGGAGAGGACGTGGTCGATCTGTGCCAGCTACACGCACAAGTGAAACACCTTCCTCAAGTGTGAGTAGGCGACAGAACCTGCAGCAGTATTTGGTAGGGCATAATGCGCCTCTAGAAGTGATGAGGCCAGAAGAAGTACAGGCGATAGTAGATTGGGTTGCTGACAGTGCCTCCAGTTCCTTCACATTGTCTCCCACCCAGTCTACTGCAGAAAGGTCAGAGTTGGCACCTGCAGCCATTGTCCAACCGTCTTTCACCTCACCCCCTTGCAAATCAGGCAAGCAGTCTGAGCCCCAAGTCATACAGCAGTCTCTTCTTCTTTTTGAGGACTCTGTCAGCAGGGTTTCCCAGGGCCATCCACCTAGCCCTGCCCCAGAAGTGGAAGAGATTGAGTGCAGCGATGCCCAACCACTTATTTCTCAAGATGAGTACATGGAAGGACCATCGCAGCACGTCTCCGATGATAACGAAACGCAGGTGCCAACTGCTGCGGCATTCAGAATTGTGGAGACCGACAAGGAGGGCAGGGGTGAAGACTGGGTGGAAGATGATGTGGAGGACGATGAGGTCCTCGACCCCACATGGAATGAAGGTCATGCAGGTGACCTGAGTAGTTTGGAGGAAGAGGCGGTGGTCGCACAGAGCCACCAGCACAGCAGAAGAGGGAGCAGGGTGCAGAAGCGGAGCGGCCGTGCCCTAGACACTACGCCTGCTACTGCCCAACGCAGCAAGGGAACGAGCGCACCAAAGCCAGCTCAAAGGAGTTCTCTAGCATGGAAGTTCTTCAGAAAATGTGCTGATGACAGGACACGAGTGGTTTGCACCCTGTGCAATCAGAGCCTGAAGCGAGGCATAAACCTTCTCAACCTGAGCACAACCTGCATGATCAGGCATCTAAGTGCAAAGCACGAGCTGCAGTGGAGTAGACACCTTCAAAACCAAGAAAGGTCTCTGGCTCCTCCTGCTTCCTCTTCTGCTGCAGTCTCGGCCTCTCCATCCACATCTGTAGTGATACCGGCTCCTGCCACCCCGCAAACAGACGATCTGTCAGCAACACCACCACCTGGGTCACCAACCATCTCCACAATGTCCCGTGGAAGCGTTCAGCTTTCCATCTCCCAAACACTTGAGAGGAAGAGGAAGTACCCCCCTACCCACCCGCGATCCCTGGCCCTGAATGCCAGCATTTCAAAATTCTTGGCCTTTGAAATGCTGTCATTCCGTCTGGTGGAGACGCACAGTTTTAAAAACCTTATGTCGGTGGCTGTCCCACAGTACGTCGTGCCCAGCCGCCACTACTTTTTCAGGCAAGCCGTCCCTTCCCTGCACAACCAAGTGGGGGAAAAAATCAGGTGTGCACTGTGCCAAGGTCCACCTAACTACCGATACGTGGACCATTAAGCACGGTTAGGGGCGTTATATCTCCCTAACGGCACACTGGGTAAATGCAGTGGCAGATGGGCCTGAGGCGGATAGCAATTTGGCGCATGTCCTTCCACCACCGAGGATTGCAGGGCGCTTCAGTTTGCCTCCTGTTCCTAACTCCTCCTACTCCGCTTCCTCATCCTCTACCGCCTCCTCATCCGGTCAGCGTAACACCTTCACCACCAACTTCAGCACGGCCAGGGGTAAACGACAGCAGGAAGTTTTAAAACTTGCCTGTTTGGGGGAAAGACCACACACCGCGCAGGAGTTGTGGAGGAGCATGGAACAGCAGACAAATGAGTGGTTGCTGCCAGCGAGCCTCAAGCCCGGTCTGGTGGTGTGCGATAACGGGCGAAATCTCATAGCAGCTCTAGGCCTAGCCGGTTTAACGCACATCCCTTGCCTGGCGCATGTGCTGAATTTGGTGGTGCAGAGGTTCCTTAAAAATTACCCTGATATGTCAGAGCTGCTGCAGAAAGTGTGGGCCGTCTGTGCGCACTTTCGGCGTTCTCACCCTGCTGCTGCTCGCCTGTCAGCGATGCAGCGTAACTTCGGCCTTCCCGCTCACCGCCTCATATGTGACGTGCCCACAAGGTGTAACTCCACCTTGCACATGCTGGAAAGACTGTGAGAGCAGCAGCAGGCCATAGTGGAGTTTCAGCTGCAGCACGCACGCGTGAGTCGCTCTGCGGAACAGCACCACTTCACCACCAATAACTGGGCCTCCATGCGAGACCTGTGTGCCTTGTTGCGCTGTTTTGAGTACTCCACCAACATGGCCAGTGCCGATGACGCAGTTGTCAGCTTAACTATCCCACTTCTATGCCTCCTTCAAAAAACAATTCGGGCGATGATGGAAGAGGATGTGGCACAGGATGAGGAGGAGGAGGAGGATGAAGAGGTAACATTTCCAAGGCTTTCAGGGCAGTCATTCGCAAGGGGCTCCGAGGGTGGGTTCCTGCACACACAAACGCCAGGGACACAATTGTCCAGCAGGGGCACAGTTCTGGAGGATGAGGAGGATGAGGAGGAGGAGATGGAGGAGGAGATGGAACCATGTTCACAGCAGGGTGGCACCCAGGCCAGCTCATGGCCATCACTGGTGCGTGGCTGGGGGGATACAGAGGACACAGACGATACACCTCCCACAGAGGACAGCCTTTCGTTGCCTCTGGGCAGCCTGGCACACATGAGCGATTACATGCTGCAGTGTCTCCACAACGACCGCCGAGTTGCCCACATTCTAACTTGTGCTAATTACTGTGTGGCCACGCTGCTGGATCCCCGTTACAAGGACAACGTACCGTCCTTAATTCACTCACCGGAGCGCGATCGCAAGATGCGCGAGTACAAGCGCACGCTGATAGACGCGATGCTGCTGGCATTCCCACCTGACAGCGGGGCCACAGTGGAAGCACAAGGCAGAGGAGGAGGAGGAAGAGGTCGCCAATGCAACCAGGGCACCGCCAGCACCTCAGAAGGCAGGGTTAGCATGGCCGAAATGTGGAAAAGCTTTGTCAGCACGCCACAACAAACAGCAGCACCAGCAGCTCATATGGAACGTCTTAGCAGGAGGCAGCATTTCACCAACATGGTGGAGCAGTATGTGTGCACACGCCTAGACATACTGAATGACGGGTCTGCCCCCTTCAACTTCTGGGTCTCCAAGTTGGGCACATGGCCTGAGCTTGCCCTTTACACCTTGGAGGTGCTGGCGTGCCCTGCAGCCAGTGTATTATCTGAACGTGTATTTAGCACGGCTGGGGGCGTTATCACAGACAAGCGCAGCCGCCTGTCCAGAGACAATGTGGACAAGCTGACGTTCATTAAAATGAACCAGGCATGGATCCCACGGGACTTTTCCGTACCTTGTGCAGAATAGAGATGGATGCCGACCTTACCCAGCCATTGTTCTATTTTTGCTCTTTCTCACTCTTTTGGGGTGTACCCTCATTTAAAATGACTGAAAAAAAGCAGTGTTGGCTACCTCGTCCTCCTCCACCGCCGCTTCCACCTACACCACCCATAGGTGTGCGCAGCCTATTGCATTAGGGTGTGCACCCCAAAGTTTAAATACACATGCATGTGTTTGCCTACATGTACATGGCCCCGATACATTACTCTTCCTGCTGGCAAAGTGAAATAGAAGTGTGTGGCACTTCTCTTATGGCAGAGCAGGTCCGAGGGAGATCTTTCCCATCTCCTCACTGGCAAACAGAGCGATAATGCTAATGTGCCCTAGGTGATTAGGGTGTGCCCAGGCACACCCGGCACACCCTGTGTGCACGCCTATGACACCGCCACATCCACCACCACCTCAACCTCCCTCCTACTCCATATGGGCCTCGTCCTTCACAGATGAAGAACATTGTTTTATTTTTCTGTTTTTTTTTTTTGTTGTTTTAAGTTATTTCCCTATCCACATTTGTTTGCAGAGCACTCGCCATGCTCTTAACTACGTTTTGCTGCCATTTGCAGCACTCTAGCCCTTTCCATTGGTGTTTTAGAGCCATTTTAGTGCCTGAATGTTCGGGTCCCCTTTGACTTCAATGGGGTTCGGTGTCCGGGTAAAGTTCGGAAAAAGTCCGGGACACGGACCCGGACTTTTTTTTCAAGTTCGGCCGAACCCGCCGAACACGGACATCCAGGTGTCCGCTCAACTCTAGTTGTCACTAGTGCACTTTACTATATATTTTATATTTATAAATTGGGAATTATTCATATTTATCACTATATATACGCCTGGTAGCGCTGTTTTTATACTTCTTACAATCTTCTTGGTTTTTGCCTTGTGAGCAGCAGCTGCAGGTGACACCATTTTATGCTTATTTAGCGCGGGTTTTAATATATACTTTTTACACTTTAAGTGGTTAAATAAGACAGCTGCAAATATAAATCAAACAACAGACTTCCTCTGATAGCATTAGTTGCCAAAATATCTGCATGATAGAAGGGTTGGAGCTTGTACAAAGGCATGGTAACCAGAAGTACCTGGAGCAGCCTATTGTCTGAATAAAGCCCTGGTTAGGGATGATCAAACTTTTGAAAAGTTTGTTTCGACCAGAACACCCGAACTTCCCGAAAGTTCGGCCCGGATTTCAGAACTCCATTGAAATCAATGGGACCTGAATTTCGGTAATCAAAAAACACCATTTTGAAGCCCTAAAACCCAATAAATGCCCCTAAAAAGTGCCTAGGGTTATGGGTCATGCCCCAGGGACTATTAATCACACAAAAGAAAGTTCTTAAAAATTGTAATTTTTGATAGAGAGACAATAATTGAAAAAATTATTGAAAAAAAAAGAGATTTCTTTGGATTTAGTGTCTGGGGGGTCTAAAAAGTGTACCTGTGAAGTTTTAGCTCTGTAGCATGTCCAAAACCAGAAAAAAAAGTTCATTTGTATTAGAATTGCAATAGAGCAGGATAGTGGCTTCGCCCCTGTGACACCCAGATTTTTGTCGCAGGCGTTTTATTGGGCTTTTTTGTGGACGTGTTTGGAGGCAGGCATGACATCAGAACTTCTGTGTAGGGGTATATATACACACACACATGTATGTATATATACACATAGACATATATAGGTGTGAAAGTAGCAGAACACTATACCTGCGGTAATGAAATAATTAACAGGCATAGGACTACGCTCCTATCACACCTATATGTGTATATATGTATAAATACATATAAGTGTGTGTGTATATATACCCCTATACAGAAGTTCAGATGTTATGCCTGCCTCCAAAGACGCCCAAAAAATGGCCCAAAAAAACACACCTGGGCGTTTTTGTAGCAGGCGTTTTTTTGGGCATTTTTTGGGCGTCTTTGGAGGCAGGCATAACATCTGAACTTCTGTATAGGAGTATATATATATATACACACACACTTATATTTATTTATACACATACACACATATAGGTGTGATAGGAGCGTAGTCCTATGCCTGTTAATTATTTGATTAGCGCAGCCATAGGGTTCTGCTACTTTCACACCTATATATGTGTATGTGTATATATATACATACATGTGTGTGTGTGTATATATACCTCTACACAGAATTTCTGATGTTATGCCTGCCTCCAAAGACGCCCAAAAAATGCCCCAAAAAACGCCTGCTACAAAACCGCCCAGGTGTGTTGTTGCAGGCGTTTTTTTGGGCCATTTTTTGGGCATCTTTGGAGGCAGGCATAACATCTGAACTTCTGTATAGGGGTATATATACACACACACTTATATGTATTTATACTCATACACACATATAGGTGTGATAGGAGCGTAGTCCTATGCCTGTTAATTATTTCATTAGCGCAGGCATAGGGTTCTGCTACTTTCACACCTATATATGTGTATGTGTATACATACATACATACATGTGTGTGTGTATATATACCCCTACACGGAAGTTTTGATGTCATGCCTGCCTCCAAAAACGTCCACAAAAAAGCCCAATAAAACGCCTGCAACAAAAACCCGGGTGTCACAGGGGCGAAGCCACTATCCTGCTCTATTGCAATTCTAATAGAAACAATCTTTTTTCTATGGCTTTCTATGGCGGTCACCCTGACATGGAAGGGTTTGGTCACCCTGCCATAGCAGTCAGAGTCAGTTAACCCTACACTACACTACAGTCCCCTGACACTTAACACTTTCCCTACAGAAACTAGATTATTAAATCTAACTATAGTGGAAAATAGTACCCTAACTACATTAGATATCCCTTTCCTCACACTAATAATTGCTAAATGACACTTTGAAGCAGGAGTAACAGTACTGCTTCCACTCTCTTCCACAGCCCCTGTATTACAATGCTAGAGATTTGGCGGGGCTATGTTATATACTGGGGGCATATTCACTACTGATTGGCCTCTAGACCCCCTAGTCACTCCAATCACATTCCTAGCATCCTCCTGCCCCCTCAATTGGCTTTTACTGATGGTTTTGGTCCAATCACAGGCTTTTAAAGCCCAGGTCCTGTCCCATTGCATTTTGGTGTGTTCTGGTTGCCGAATTCCAAACTTTTTCAGCAAAAAGTTTGAAATTCGGCCGAATTTCGAACAGTCAATGTTTGGGTCGAACTGATGGTCGACCTGAACCGTTCGATCATCCCTAGCCCTGGTAAGTTCCTGTGAAACTTTATGACTCAATCATCCATGTTATCATCAGACTGTTAAATTAATTTCAGTCTGTGGCTTTGATTTACTAAGAAGTAGAGATTGTTCACTTTACAAAGTAAATGTTCACTCGAGGCACATTCACACGAGACCAGTTCCCTGCAGTGTGTTGCATTAAAGCAGCTTGTTCATGTGAATGAGCTGCCAACGAGTCCCAGCGGATCAAATATCATACCTGTAGCAAGCGTGATCAAGGAAGTGTAGCAGACTGTACATAGTGTTTCAATTCAGGGATTTAGCGCTACCCCCCCAGGAGCCAATTGAGAATATGGGTATCTCCCACCCTGCACATTCATTTTACACTCACTCTTGAGACAGGAATCAATCCTTGCAGTTTTGTTTTTGTATTTTATTAGGAGGATAGAACTTGAATGGGGTAAGGGTTGATATAGGATGTCCAGTTGATCTTCAGGGATGCAAACTATATACATCCAGTATACAGTATCTCACAGAAGTGAGTACACCCCTCACATTTTTGTAAATATTTTATTATATCTTTTCATGTGACAACACTGAAGAAATTACACTTTGCTACAATGTAAATTAGTGAGTGTACAGCTTGTATAACAGTGAAAATTTGCTGTCCCCTCAAAATAACTCAACACACAGCCAATAATGTCTAAACCGCTGGCAACAAAAGTGTGTACACCACTAAGTAAAAATGTCCAAATTGGACCAAAAGTGTCAACATTTTGTGTGGCCACCATTATTTTCCAGCACTGCTTTAACCTTCTTGGGCATGAAGTTCCCCAAAGCTTCACAGGTTGCCACTGGAGTCCTCTTCCACTCCTCCATGACTGAATCACAGAGCTGGTGGAGGTTAGAGACCTTGCGCTCCTCCACCTTTCATTTGAGGATGCTCCACAGATGCTCAATAGGGTTTAGGTTTGGAGACATGCTTGGCCAGTCAATCACCTTTACCCTCAGCTTTGTTAGCAAAGCAGTGGTCGTCTTGGAGGTGTGTTTGGGGTCGTTATCATGTTGGAATACTTCCCTGCGGACCAGTCTCTGAAGGGAGGGGATCATGCTCTGCTACAGTATATGTTGGCATTCATGGTTCCCTCAATGAACTGTAGCTCCCCAGTGTCGGGAGTACTCATGCAGCCCCAGACCATGATACTCCCACCACCATGCTTGACTGGGCAAGACACACTTGTCTTTGTACTCCTCACCTGGTTACCACCTCACATGCTTGAAAACATCTGAACCAAATACATTTATCTTGGTCTCATCAGACCACGGGACATGGTTTCAGTAATCCATATCCTTAGTCTGCTTGTCTTCAGCAAACTGCGGGGTTTCTTGTGCATCATCTTTAGAAGAGGCTTCCTTCTGGGACGACAGACATGCAGACCAATTTAATGCGGTGTGCGGCGTATGGTCTGAGCACTGACAGGCTGACCCCACCCCCCACCACTTCAACCTTTGCAGCAATGCTGGCAGCACTCATACATCTATTTCCCAAAGACAACCTACGGATATGACGCTGAACACGTGCACTCAGCTTCTTTGCTCGACCATGGCTAGTCCTGTTCTGAATGGAACCTGTCCTGTTAAATCAAAGTATGGTCTTGGCCACCATGCTGCAGCTCAGTTTCAGGGTCTTGGCAATCTTCTTATACCCTAGGCCATCTTTATGTAGAGCAACAATTCTTTTTTTCAGATCCTCAGAGAGTTCTTTGCCATGAGGTGCCATGTTGAACTTCCAGTGACCAGTATGAGAGAGCGAGAGCAATAACACCAAATTTAACACACCTGCTTCCCATTCACACCTCAGACCTTGTAACACTAACGAGTCACATGACACCGGAGAGGGAAAATGGCTAATTTGGCCCAGTTTGGACATTTTTACTTAGGAGTGTACTCACTTTTGTTGCCAGCGGTTTAGACATGAATGGCTGTGTGTTGAGTTATTTTGGAGGGGACAGTAAATTTACACTGTTATACTAGCTGTACACTGTAACGCTCCTGCGTTTTTATAGTAAGCTGGATTTGCAGCTGCAGAATCTCCACTCAGTAGTCATGTAGAGATGTGTTGAAATACCAGATCCAACTCTCCAGACTCATCACTGTGGGCCTGTCTGCTTCAGCATACAGATATACACACACTCAATAAGATGTTCTTAGAGTGATGGGATGTATATGACAGTATGGAGGGGATGTGCTGAAGGGACAGGTGTGAGCAGTGACAGCAATGATAAGCACTTGATAGTAATGTTCAGGAGAGTAGTAGATGGTAATAGGTAGAAATGCAGATAGGTTAGTAATCATGTATGGTAACAGGTGGTGAGGACAGCAGATGACATATACAGGATAGACTAACCCAGTGCAAGGATAGATGGTAGTAGGCTCAAGAGCTAGCAATCTATGTAACAGTTCAGATGATAGAATTAGTATGCATAGATAGTAACAGTCCTTAATGTGCAGAAGTAGATAGTGTAAGTTAGTTATGGAGGAATCCCCTGTGGGGTACTTATCACTAGTAAGGTTAGTAAGTAGAGGGGTCCGGTAGTGAGGGAGTGATCCAGTAGCGAGATACGGGATCAGTAGCGAGGTTCCGGTCTGTTCCAGGTAAAGGAGAATAGCTGGAGGCTCCGGCAGCATAAGACAAGGCTTGTGAGCATGCGGTAACATTGAACGAACAATGTGAGAGAGAAAGCCGGCGATTGAAATAGCCGCTCAGAGCGGCACTCAGCGATGATGTCATCCGGCTTAAAGGTATATGCGTTCCACCTAACTAAAAAGGTGGGACGCAATATGAAGAGGAAAATGGGCAATAAGGGTACCAAAGGTACCAGAATCTTACAGTACCCCCCCTTAAGGCCGGCTCTGGAAGGCCTATAGCACTGGTTTCTCCGGGTATTTAGAGTGAAACCTTCGTATAAGCCTAGGTGCGTGAACATCAGAAGTATCCAACCAGGTGTCGTCTTGGGGTCCATAGTTCTTCCATCTTATGAGATATTGGAGTCTTCCTCTGTGGATACGAGAATCCAAAATCTCCTTAATCTCATATTCTTCTCCGCCTTTAACTTGTACTGGAGGTGGAGGCAAGATGGTAGGCCTTATTCCTTGGTTAGGAACATGTGGTTTCAGTAGCGACACATGAAAGATGGGATGTATTCTGAGATCTGCCGGTAAGGTGAGTTGCACTGCAGCTTTTCCAATGAGTTTCTTAATTGGGAAGGGTCCCAGAAATAAAGGTCCAAGCTTTTTGCTAGGAATCTTTAACCTTAAATTTTTTGTCGATAGCCAAACGAGGTCCCCAATAGCATATTGCGGAGAAGGTCTTCTACAAAGGCCGTAGTACCTTTTTTGTTGACTATGAGCGTATGAGGTATTAAGTAAACCCAGAGAGTCTTTTATTTGGGTAAGATAATCCGAGGCTACTGGGTTACTTGATGGTAGGATGCGTGGTGGAAGAAGTGTGGGATGAAACCCATAGTTCAAGTAGAACGGACTTTGCTTAGTAGTACTGTGGGTTGCGTTGTTATAAGCTAATTCCGCCAGAGGGAGGAGGTCCACCCAATCATCCTGTTGGTATGATGTGTAGCAACGCAGATATTGTTCTATACACTGGTTGACTCTTTCAGTCTGTCCGTTGGTCTGAGGGTGGTAAGGAGAAGTGAGCTTTCGCTCAATCCGTAGTATTTGACATGGAGCTTGCCAAAACTTGGAGATAAACTGTGAACCACGGTCGGATAAAAGAGTCTTTGGAATTCCATGTAACTTGAACACATGTTTCATTAGTAGTTCCGCTGTTTGTTTAGATGAAGGTAGTCTGCGAATAGCAATGAAATGTGCCATCTTTGTCAGATGGTCCACTGACACTAGAATGGTATTAAATCCTTTGGAAGGTGGTAGTTCTACTATAAAGTCTAAGGACACAACTTCCCATGGAACCTGGGGTATTGGTAGACTGCAGAGTAGACCAGATGGTTTTGTAGTGTCAATTTTGGACCTTGCACAGATGTCACATGAAGAAACAAATTTTTGTACAGACGTCTTCATATCAGGCCACCAAAACTGCCTGGTAAGCAAATTAAGGGTTTTCGTCATACCCATATGTCTTGCCATAGGCACATCATGTGATAATTCCAAGATCTTGGTGCGCATAGTAGGGGGTATGTAGAGTTTGTCGTTATAATAGAGGAAGCCTTCTGCATCAGTACTTAGTTGTGGTGGAGGTGAATCCAATCCTATACTGTGCAAAATCTCTTCCTTCAGGGAACGAACAACACCAATAATACGTTCATAGGGTATTATAGGAATAGAAGGGATTTCAGCGCAGTTATCTTCGGTTAATCGTGATAGCGCATCCGCTTTTTTATTTTTGTCTGCAGGCGTGTAGGTCACTAGGAAGTTGAATCTTAGGAAGAATAATGACCATCGTACCTGCCGGTGGAAAAGAGTTTTGTTAGTCTGGAGGTATTGAAGGTTTTTATGATCTGTATATATGAGTATTGGTAATCGGGTACCTTCAAGTAGATGTCGCCAATTCTCCAGTGCCAGTTTTATGGCAAGCAACTCCTTTTCACCCACTGGGTAATTCACCTCTGGGCTGCTTAGTGATTTAGAGAAGAAAGCAACTGGGTGGAGTGATGAAGTATTTGTTGGTCGTTGGGAGAGAACTGCTCCTACTGCCATGTTTGACGCATCTACCTCCAGAATATATTGGAGGGATGGGACTGGATGGCGTAGTATGGGAGCAGAAGTAAAGCTTGATTTTAACAAGCGGAAAGCTCCATTTGCTTCTTCTGACCATTTGAATGGTTTCCTTATACTTGTAAGTTGTGTGAGAGGTCTCACAATAGCAGAGAAGTTCTTGATGAACTTCCTATAGAAGTTTGAAAATCCAAGGAATCGCTGTCATGTCTTACGAGTTGTTGGTATAGGCCAATCCAGAATACAGGATATCTTGCTCATATCCATCTTGATTCCGGTTTTATATATGATGTATCCTAGGAATAATATTTCTTCTTTATGAAATAGGCATTTTTTTAATTTCACGTAGCTAATAAAATGGATGAGTTGGAAATATTAGTACATGAGGAGGACATAGACCTTGTGGGAATAACAGAGACTTGGTTCGACCCCTCACATGACTGGCTGGCCAATATCCAAGGGTATTCGGTGTACCGGAAGGACAGGGTAGGAAAAAGAGGGGGAGGGGTATGTCTCTATGTCAAGAACAATATAAAGGTGATAGAAAGGAGTGACATTACGGAAGGGATGAGTATGGAGTTAGAATCTGTGTGGGTTGAACTCCATAGGGAAGGAGAAAAGGGGAAAGTAATTGTGGGGGTTTGCTATAGGCCACCTAACCAAGGGGAGGAGGTAGAGCTGGAATCCTTAGCACTAATGAGTAAAGTGGCAAAATTGGGATCAGTCATCATATTGGGGGACTTCAATTATCCTGACATTGACTGGGATGAGGGGACTGCACACTCACAGAAGGCCCGCCTATTCACAGAAACCTTACTGGATAATTACATGTCACAGTTGGTGGATTCTCCGACTAGAGAAAATGCAGTCCTGGATCTATTGATCACTAATGACCCAGACATAATCTCGGAGGTAGTAGTTCAGGACAACCTGGGCTCTAGCGATCACAGGATGATCACATTTAGTATAAATAACAATATAACAAGGCAAGTGGGGAACATAAGAACCCTAAACTTCAGAAGGGCAAACTTTCCAAAATTGTACTCATTGATGGAAAGGGTAAACTGGGACCAAACCCTGGGATCCCTGACCACAGAGGAAAAATGGGAATGCTTTAGGAACATATTAGGCAAAGGCATCTTGCAGTGCATTCCTATGGGAAATAAATTTAGAAGAGACAAAGCCAAACCTGGCTGGCTAAACCGTAGCGTTAAAAAACTTATTAGGGGAAAAAAATTGGCCTTCAAGAAATATAAATCAGAGGGCACTGTATTGGCTTTCGAGCAATACAAGGAGGCAAATAAGAAAAGTAAACACGAAATCAAAATGGCTAAAATCAACTTTGAGAGACAAATAGCGGAGGATAGTAAAAAAAACCCAAAGAAATTCTTTAAATATATCAACAGCAAAAAAACTAGGGCAGAGCATATTGCACACATAATTAGCGATGATGGGGGGATGGTTACAGAGGACACTGAAAAAGCAACAGTGCTGAATGCTTTTTTCTCGTCAGTCTTTACACAGGAAACGGAGGGGTACACTGACCATGACTGTATGGTTAGTAGTAATACACAGGACTTGCCACTATGGCTAACAGAGGGTGAAATCAGGGAAAGGCTGGATAAACTTAACACAAACAAATCACCAGGCCCGGATGGCGTACATCCGAGAGTACTCAAGGAACTCAGTAAGGTTATATCCAGACCACTGTTCCTGATCTTTGCTGACAGTATTAGGACAGGAGATGTACCAGGGGATTGGAAGAAAGCTAACGTGATTCCGATATTCAAAAAGGGTCAGAGGCATATCCCGGGAAATTATAGGCCTGTCAGTTTGACATCAATAGTATGTAAACTTCTGGAGGGGATGATAAGGGACTATATCGTAGAGTTTGCTAAAGACAACAACATCATCAGCAGTAATCAGCACGGGTTTACAAATGGGCGTTCTTGTCAAACCAATCTCTTAGCATTCTACGAGGAGGTAAGCTGTGAGCTAGATAGGGGGAGACCAGTGGATGTGGTGTACTTGGATTTCGCTAAGGCGTTTGATACAGTTCCCCACAAGCGCTTAATTTATAAAATAAGGTCTGCAGGTATCGACAGCAGAGTTTGCTCTTGGATACGGAATTGGCTTAAAGGGCGTGTCCAAAGGGTGGTAATAAACAGCGCATACTCAGACTGGTCTGAGGTTGTAAGCGGGGTGCCCCAGGGCTCAGTCCTGGGACCAACCTTGTTCAATTTATTCATAAACAGCATTGAGGACGGGATCAGTAGTGCGTTATCAGTTTTTGCAGATGACACAAAATTGGCCAGGGCAATAACTGCACAGCATGAAGCAGATATCCTACAGAATGACCTGGACAAAATTACAGGGTGGGCAACGGCATGGCAAATGAGGTTTAACGTGGAGAAGTGTAAGGTTTTGCACTTGGGGACTAAAAACATAAAAACACAATACACGTTAGGAGGGGAACCCTTGGGGGAATCAAAAATGGAGAAGGATCTGGGAGTCCTGGTTGATGATAGATTAGGCAACAGCATGCAATGTCAAGCGGCAGCTGCCAAAGCCAGCAGAATATTAGCATGCATAAAAAAAGGGATGTATTCCAGAGATAAGACTATAATCCTACCACTTTATAAAACTCTGGTCCGACCGCATCTGGAGTATTCTGTCCAGTTCTGGTCGCCAGTCCTCAGGAGGGATGTGTTGGAGCTGGAGAGAGTCCAGAGAAGGGCAACTAAACTAATTAGGGGATTGGAGGACCTTGACTATGAAGAGCGTCTACAATCGCTCGATTTATTCTCCCTGGAGAAGAGACGTCTGAGGGGGGACATGATAGCAATTTATAAATATCTTAATGGGGATCCCAGCTTAGAAAAAAAGCTGTTCATTCGAAGGGATTGCATGAGGACTCGAGGGCATACAATGCGATTAGAGGAGAAGCGTTTTAACCACAGGCAACGTGGGGGGTTCTTTACTGTTAGGGCTACAAGATTGTGGAATTCTCTACCACAAGAGGTGGTTTCTGCGGGTAGTATGGTGGCTTTCAAAAGACTCTTAGACTTACATCTCAAGGATCAGAACATTCAGGGGTATGTGAGATGAGTACAGCCACACACACCTACACAGGTTGAACTGGATGGACTATTGTCTTTATTCAACCTCACCTACTATGTAACTATGTAACTATGTAACTATGTAACGTATAGATTGTGTGCGAGTAATCTGGATAACACAAGTCTTACATGTTTTATATGTTCAGACAAAGATCGAGAATAGATAAGTATATCGTCCAGATATACCACAACACAGACATCAAGTAAGTCTCTAAAGATGTCGTTTATGAACCGTTGAAAAGCTGCGGGAGCATTACACAACCCGAATGGCATCACAAGATATTCGAATAATCCGTATCTGGTTCTGAATGCTGTCTTCCACTCATCTCCATCACAGATTCGGATTAGGTTGTATGCCCCTTTTAGGTCCAATTTAGAGAAGGAGGTAGCCCCACGCACTTGTTCAATGAGTTCAGGGATGAGCGGTAAAGGATAGCGATCCTTTATCGTAATGGTATTTAATTGCCTATAATCGATAATAGGCCTAAGACTTGAATCCTTATTGCGGACAAAGAAAAGTCCTGCAGCTGTGGAAGAAGTAGAGGGTCTGATGAACCCTTTTGTCAAATTCTCATCCAAGTATTCCTTGAGATGAGAGAGTTCATCCTGTGAAAGAGGATAAACATGACCGAAAGGCAATTTGCTGTTAGGGAGTAGATCGATAGTGCAATCATAATCCCTATGGGGAGGCAACACTTGAGCATTTTTCTCAAGGAAGACTTCGGACAGATCCTGATAGCATAGTGGTGCAATCTCATCTGACACCACAGACAGGATCTTTCCATAAGATGGGAGGTTACTAGTAATCTCGCAATAGTGAGAAGGGAAAGTTAGAGTCCGTGTTTTCCAATCTATGGTTGGTTGATGTGTGTGTAACCAGGGAAGTCCCAAAATAATGGGAAAATGGGGTGAAGATAGTACATCAAAAGTGGTGGTCTCCATATGAGACTCGTTAGCAGTGACAAGGAGTGCTTGTGTCTGATTGGTGATTGGACCAGAAGATAACGGAATACCGTTAATGAAACTAACAGAGACAGGTTTAGGTTTTGAAATAATAGGTATTTTATTTAAAGTAACAAAACGTGTATCGATATAGTTCCCACAAGATCCTGTGTCAATCATAGCCTTGGTGGTAATCCTAGTCTGGTCCCACTGTAATGTTAAATGAACAAAGAGATAGGGATTAGAAAAGGAAGTCGTTAATCCCCCTAGCAAGACATGTGAACACTCACCCTCTTTTTTGCGGACAAGGGGACAGACGCTTATCAAATGATCCGGGGATGCGCAGTACATGCAGAGGTTTCTGGATCTTCTCCTGGCTCGTTCAGTAGTTGATAAAGGTGGGCGTATGGTTCCTACTTCCATAGGAGTAGGGTCAACGGCCGAAATCCGAGAAGGACTAGACAATGGCATTCCCATTTTCTCAGCCTTTCTTTCTCGCAGTCGCCTGTCAATGTTGATACTGAGTTGTATTAAGGCATCCAAAGTGCCAGGTTAATCCGCTCGGGCGAGCTATTCTTTAACGGCTTCTGACAACCCGAGTCTGAACTGAGTTCGCAGAGATGTATCATTCCACCCTGAATCAAGGGTCCATCTTTTGAACTCTGCTAAAAAGTCTTCAACAGGTCTCCTTCCTTGTTTTAAAGCCCTCAATTGGATATCAGCAGTACTCTGCCTATTGGGGTCTTCATATAAGCTAGCGAGTTCCGCTAGGAATAAAGGATAGGAGTTGAGAAGATGATCATCTTTCTCAAAGAGAGAGTCTGCCCAGGCCCGTGGATCACCCGTTAAGTATGAAATAACGGTACAAACTTTAATTTGATCAGTAGGGTAAGTACGAGGTTTTAGCAAAAAAAGCAATTGACATGCGTTTTTGAATTCACAAAATTTTTTCCGATCACCTGTAAACACTAGAGGAGGGTTTATTTTAGGTTCAGGGGGCTAAGCAGCAGTAAGCTGTGAAAGACGGTTACCTGCTGTCTCAGAGTCTGATTTTCATCTTTTACTTCAGTAAGAGCAAGTATTAATGCATTTACTTGTTGTGTTAATTGTGTCACTTGAGTGGGTAATTCTGCTGTATCCATTTTTTTTTAGGTTCGTTCAATCTGTAACGCTCCTGCGTTTTTATAGTAAGCTGGATTTGCAGCTGCAGAATCTCCACTCAGTAGTCATGTAGAGATGTGTTGAAATACCAGATCCAACTCTCCAGACTCATCACTGTGGGCCTGTCTGCTTCAGCATACAGATATACACACACTCAATAAGATGTTCCTAGAGTGATGGGATGTATATGACAGTATGGAGGTGATGTGCTGAAGGGACAGGTGTGAGCAGTGACAGCAATGATAAGCACTTGATAGTAATGTTCAGGAGAGTAGTAGATGGTAATAGGTAGAAATGCAGATAGGTTAGTAATCATGTATGGTAACAGGTGGTGAGGACAGCAGATGACATATACAGGATAGACTAACCCAGTGCAAGGATAGATGGTAGTAGGCTCAAGAGCTAGCAATCTATGTAACAGTGCAGATGATAGAATTAGTATGCATAGATAGTAACAGTCCTTAATGTGCAGAAGTAGATAGTGTAAGTTAGTTATGGAGGAATCCCCTGTGGGGTACTTTTCACTAGTAAGGTTAGTAAGTAGAGGGGTCTGGTAGTGAGGGAGTGATCCGGTAGCGAGATACGGGATCAGTAGCGAGGTTCCGGTCTGTTCCAGGTAAAGGAGAATAGCTGGAGGCTCCGGCAGCATAAGACAAGGCTTGTGAGCATGCGGTAACATTGAACAAACAATGTGAGAGAGAAAGCCGGCGATTGAAATAGCCGCTCAGAGCGGCGCTCAGCGATGATGTCATCCGGCTTAAAGGTATATGCGTTCCACCTTCCAACTAAAAAGGTGGGACGCAATATGAAGAGGAAAATGGGCAATAAGGGTACCAAAGGTACCAGAATCTTACATACACTCACTACTTTACATTGTAGCAAAGTGTAATTTCTTCAATGTTGTCACATGAAAAGATATAATAAAATGTGAGGGGTGTACTCACTTCTGTGAGATACTGTATATGTACTTCTCCACTTCTACCTCCAGCACAGACACATTCTCAGTTAGATACAAGTGAATGCTGGTTGCAGGCAGGAACTGCAGGACCATTTGGTAGTGTAGAAAAAAGAGAGGCCTTTGGTGCTAGCTGTCCTCTTCCTGTGAGTACTGCTCCCAGTACTACCTCTTCAGGCACTGCCAGCCCTTCTGGCTACTTCTCCACAGTCCTCCCAGAGTGACTCTGCATCCACCTAAGACTGCTTGCATCCAGTCCCTTCAGGCATGCCTCTTAGTCCTTTGACTGTAACACTCACCAGCCCTCTATGCTGTCTTCCTCCCTGGAGATTTTCACAGCAGTGATCTCCTGCTGTCGTCTCCTTGCTCCCGTAACTCCTGGTCAGGATCCATCCATGTGTCGTGAGAACGGGTCCCTTCTGCATCCAAACCAAGGCCTAAATTCACCCCCCCCCCCCCCCAGACTAGGGGGCTACTCTCAAAGGCCCCCTGCAGCCTAACACTTCATCTCCATCTTCCACCCGAACTCACACCGCCCTAGTTGGTCTGACCCTGAGTATTTGGGGGGTCCTGCCCCCTGCCAACCCATCTTTGGGGATTGGTCAGGGCCCTCAGAACACTCCAGACAGCTCCTCCTAGACTCTTTCCAACTGCTTCTGAAATCACAAGTTTCCAGCAAGCAGAGGGAGTCACCAGAGATGCTGCTGCTGAGTCTTCCAGCCTCCCTGAGTCACTCACCCAACCCAGATTAACAAACAGATTTGGCTGCCAGCCAAGCCTAACAATTTACCTACTCTGCACAAAACAATCCTAACACTAGCACTATAGCAACGCTCGGGAGTGCTACAAGTAGATCAGGAAGGTGCATTTCAGTGCCATTCACAATGAATAGCACCACAGTGCACCAATCACGTTACGACAACTCCTTGATAAATAAGCAAAAGCTATGTTCACTTAGGGCCCATTCATACCAGATGTAGTGAGGTTGTACTGGCAGTTATTTTTAGCACAATGTCAATGCATAGACAATTCAGAATGCCTTGTTTCCTATGCTGTTAGCTCTGCATGGAAGAAAATGACTTCATGCACTCCTTTTATCAGAGCAGTAGGTTGCGACATAAACTACCACATTGCTTCTGCCGTGTGTAGAACTGTATTGAAATGTCACATGTGACGTTTCGATAAAGCTCTTTGAAAAAAGTATACAGTGCAATACACTGGGATCTATGTGTCTCACACAGCGAACACTAACAGCCATGCGTTTATAGTGGATTGCTGGTATAAACAGACCCTAAACCTAGGGTCACACTAATGCAGTGCAGGAATCCCCGCGATCCGTGCCCATTCGCACTGCATTCAAATCGCACTGCCCTCGCAATCTGCAGCGGGTGCTAGTGCAATCCTTATGACACCCCAAACGCAGGTTGAAAATACAGTGCGTTTGCCTGCACCCGATCGCATGGTACAAAAGTTTTGCAAGAAAAATTGTACAAGACAATTTTTGTCCTTTTTTCACACAAACAGAGCTTTCTTTTGGTGGTATTTAATCATCATTGGGTTTTATTTTTTGCGCTATAAATTAAAAAAAAAAAAAAAAAAAAAATTGTAAAAGAAATGCATTTTTCTTCGTTTCGGTTTTAAAATTTTGCAAATTTAGTAATTTTTCTTCATAAATTTTGGCAAAAATTTATACTGCTACACATCTTTCGTAAAAATAACCCAAATAAGTATATATTATTTGGCCTTTGTGAAGGTTAAAGAGTCTTCAAGCTATTGTGCCAATCATTGAAAATAGATCACACCTGATGTACTGATGGCCTCATCTCATTTCTTGAGACCCTAACAAGCCAGTAAAGTACAAATACCCCCAAATGACCCCTTTTTGCAAAGCAGATATTCCAATGTATTTAGTAAGAAGCATGGTGAGTTTTTTGAAGTTGTAATTTTTTTCCATAATTCTTTTCAAAACGAAGACTGTTTTTTTTTTTCACAAAATGGTCATATTACCAAGTTATTTCTCACACACTGTATAGGCATACTTGCGACTACACCCCAAAATACATTCTGCTACTCCTCCTGAGTATGGCGATACCACATGTATGGCACTTTTCCACAGCCTGTCCACATACAGAGGTCCAACATCCAAGTAGCACTTCCAGGTGTTCTAGGAGCAGAAATTACACAAATCATTTCCTGACAACCTATCACAATTTTGAAGGCCCTGGAGTACCAGGACAATGGTAACACCCACAAAATGACCCCATTTTGGAAAGCAAACACCCCAGCACATAATCTAGGAGCCATAATGCGTCTTTTGAACATGTAATTTTTTTCCACAAGGCTTTGGAAAATGTGGAAAGAAAATGAGAACCCATTTTTTTTACACAAAGCTGTCCATGTATAAGATATTTCTAACACATAGCATGTACATAGCAAAAATTACACCCTAAAATACATTCTTCTACTCCTCCTGAGTATGGCGATACCACATGTGTGACACTTTTACACAGCCTATCCACATACAAAGGCCCAATATTCAGGGAGCACCATCATTTCCTGACTTCCCATTACAATTTTGTGGCACGAATGAGCACTGATGTGGCACAGATGTGGCATGGATGAGCACTGACATGGTATGGATGTGGCACAGGTGAGCACTGATGTGGCACGGATAAACACTGACGTGGCATGGGTGTGGCACAGATGAGCACTGACGTGGCATGGATGTGGCACGGATGAGTACTGACGTGGTATGGATGTGGCACGGATAAGAACTGACATGGCATGGGTGTGGCATAGATGAGCACTGATGTGGGATGGATGTGGCACAGATGAGCACTGACATGGCATGGATGAGCACTAATGTGGCACGGACGAGCACTGATGTGGCACGGATGTGGCATAGATGTGGCACGGATAAGAACTGACGTGGCATGGATGTGGCACAGCTGAGCACTGACGTGACATAGATGTGGCATGGATGAACACTGATGTGGCATGGATGTGGCATGGATGAGCATTGACATGGCATGGATTAGGCACGGATGACCACTGACGTGGCATAGATATGGCACAGATGACCACTGGCGTGGCATGGATGAGCACTGACATGGCATGGATGAGCACTGACATGGCATGGATGTGGCACAGGTGAGCACTGACATGGCATTGATGAGCACTGATGTGGCATGGATGAGCACTGATGTGGCATGGATGAGCACTGATGTGGCATGTATGAGAACTGATGTGGCATGGATGAGCACGGTTGTGGCATGGATGAGCCATGGATGAGTACTGAGGTGGCATGGGTTGGCACAGATGAGGCATGGATGAGGCACGGATGTGGCACAGATGAGGCATGGATGTGGCAAGGATGTGGCACGGATGAGGCATGGATCTGGCATGGATGTGGCATGGATGAGGCATGGATGTGGCACAGATGAGGAACGGATGAGGCATGGATGTGGCACGGATGTGGCATGGATGAGGCATGTATGAGGCATGGATGAGGCACAGATGGGCATAGTTGAGGTATGGAGGAGACAGAGGATGTGTGCAGCTGCAGTCTCTCTCCTCTCCTCGCACACTTTACAGATCATTGTGTGCAGTGTGCAAGGAGAGAAATGAAGTGGACATGTCCAGTTTGTTGACAAGTGATTGCTTCCTAATTGAATGGAGCAATCACATGGTAAAGGGCCGCTGTCATTGGCCCTTTACCATGAACCGTGTTGCGCCGGGACCCCGGGACCTGGAGAGCACAGACACTTCCATGTGCAAGCCCCAGGGGGCGTGCGGGAAGCACGATTCTGGGAGGACATCATTGTACGCCCAACCAGAATAAGCTGACCGCGCTGTAGCCATCATTCGGCTATGGTCTGGTCGGCAAGTGGTTAAAATCCAATTAATAAAAATGACCTCTGATTGACTGCTTTAGGATGATTTACTTTGTGAATTATATTTCACCTTCTCAAATAAAACCACAGATTTATTCAGTTAGACAGTGCAAAGAGTGATGCAAATGTCCGCAATGCGTAAACTCAAAGCTACCACAAGATGAAAAGTTTACAGTCCCAGTATTTTGATTGACTGAGTTCTATTTGGTACACTTCGTATATTGCTATTTTTCTGCATTGAACCTGTTAACTTCAAGCTGACTTGTTTCAGCACCACACAACATAATTATCCAAGGGTTTCTTTGCTCTGCTTTGGGTGCATCTAAATAGAGAAAAGTTTTTTTTTTTTTTTCCCAAAGCTTCTGTTGGTCTTTCCCAATTATTGCCCATCTAATTTCACTTCAGCCAGACTGTGTGTTAAGGATAACAGCAGGAGATAGTTTTTTAATGATGTGAAAAAGCTTTGAGTAATGAATTGTTTTGTGTATGTTTTTTGTTTGCTCACACGCACGAGTGTGATGTTGAATGAATATTTCATGAATAATAGATTTACTTGTTTACATAGCTAGAGTCTTAATTAGGGAGTATCAGCCACTTATGCTAATTAATGTATTTTTGATTCGGTGCAGTAAAGAGAAGTAATGTTGCAATTTGGGATAAATGGACCCAGTGTTTCATGGATGCAAATTAGAAGCGAAAGGCTTATGGGAAATAAATAATGATGTTTTGTGCAAGGTTGAGCATTGAAAGTCATCTGTGTGAAGGAAGGGCAAATAAAATTACCTACAATTTATAATGCACATGGGTTAGCATTATACTCACACATGCATGCATACTTATTTTACAGGAATGACATGAATACATTATTAATGTCACATAACATTAGACTATTTCCATAAATCCATTGAGTAAAAATACAGTATACATTAAGCGCTTATTCACATAAAACGTCAGAACCACCTGTAAAGCTCCCCTTTATCGCACAGATGAGTGTACATATAATAATATACATAGCAGCAGTTGTTGGGTGTGTGCATTGTAGTAGCCCATATACGTTGTGTTGAGCAGTCTCAATAGACAAGGCAATTCCCTTTAAGAGTTCAGATATGGTGTGCTCCGAAAAAACGTAGGACATGCAATTCTTTTTTTTGCCACAGTATACCACATTGCAACATGCTGCTGTGAATACAGATAAATGAAGGTCATTTTGTGACAATTCAATAACTGGAAAAAACATATGGCGCATCAACAATGCTCTCTTCACAGTGCATATAGCGTATCGGCATTGCTCCCTTCACAGCGCACACCAGCGGCCACTAATATGGACGAAAAAGCAGCATTCAAGCAGAGATTACCTCGTAAATATATTCTCTCCCTAAAAAGTCCACTTGCTTTAGGACAAATCTAACGGTGGATGAAGTGCCACCTAAATAACAATAGAGCCAGATGCTTTGCTGAATCCAATGCAGTCTGAATAGTATATGACAGATAGATGATATGCACATACAAGTTATTCAACTGACTATGTAATCTCTCACCTGCTGCAAATGGGTAGTGAAGGGTTTTGGAAATGCACCATTAAAAAACTTGGCAATACCAATAGAATTCAAGAAGAGGAAGTGACTGGCTCTTCAGGGGGGGCGTGGCGACCGCCAGTTAAAGCGGTAGTATCCCACTTTTTGACACTTTTACCTACTTGTACAATTAATATCTCCTAAACCGGCACGGTTTAGGAGATATTTGCAGTGCATGCAGCCGCTCACGCGAGCGGCGCATGCGCTCTGAAGGTCCGGGGGGACCTTCAGTTTTCCTTGCCGGGAGCTTGCCGGAAAATCACTCCCTCACGCATGCGCGGGAGTGACGTCATCGCGGCTCCGGCCAATCACAGCGCCGGAGCCGCTGAACCCAGAAGAGAGACGCAGAGGGATCATGGCAGCGCCCGCATCGATGTCCGGGGGTCCGTGTCGGGGCTTCGTTCTAAGGTAAGTAATACATAATGAGCTAGTATGCGATGCATACTAGCTCATTATGCCTTTGTCTTGCAGGTTTTTTTTTGTTTTTTTGTTTTCGGGTTTACAACCGCTTTAAGATGGCCGCATAACTCCGGAGCTCCGGCGCTCACCTGGCGATTTTAACTTCCACAGCCAGCCAAATCGACTGATCACACCCGCAACCTCTGGATCTGGACGGGGGAACACCTCCTAATCGCATCGGTGATGACAAGGCGCAAGACCGAAGCCACTGTCATGCAAAAAATGTCAGATTTCTTCGGCCCCGCCACCACTGGACTACACAAACATGGCGCCGAAGCCCATCCTATGCCGCAACGCGTCCGCCCTCTAGCGGCGGTCGCACATCATGACGTCACAGCTCCCGGGCAGTCGGAATCAGCGCTCCAAATGCAGCGTGCAAGATCAGGGGATTCCTCTCCTGCGACCCCATCCACCCAAAGCCCAGCCAAATCCAGACCCAGATGGGAGGAGAACCGCTATTCCGCTGAGCAGCCAGATATGGAGGTGAGCACCCATAACGCTGCAGGGACCACCATTTGGGCCTATGTTCCCCCGCATGACCCCTTCGCCTCTATAACTACCACGGCTCAACCAGAGTCCGATACGACGTTGAAAGACATGTTTTCTATAATGCATACTTCAATGCAAGCCAATATAGCTGCATCCATTGCATATTGCCAGAAGGAACTTCATGGCATTGGTGATAGAGTAAATACTGTGGAGAACAAACTGGGAGAGTTTACGACTTCCTACAATGTTTTGGTAGACTCTCACACCTCACAACAAGATGACATACGCCGGATTCAAGCTAAATTAGCTGACCTTGAAGATAGGTCTAGACGCAACAACCTTAAAATCCGAGGCATGCCCGAATCCGTCCAGCCTAATCAACTCCCCTCATTTGTAAGAGACCTGTTTCACTAAGCGGTCCCTGAACTCACCAACGCTGACCTGACGATTGACAGGATACACCGTATTCCTAAGCCGTCCTTCCTCCCACAAGATGTACCCCGAGACGTATTGCTTAGAGTACATTTTTTCCAGGCAAAAGAAAAAATTCTCGAAACTTTCTGGCATAAGGACCATCTCCCAGAGCTCGCTGAAACACTCCAAATACTTCCCGACTATTCCCAGTACACTCTGCAACTGTGACCGAACCTAAACTCCATCACCAAGGCACTTCGTAACCATAAAATAGTTTACAAGTGGAAGTATCTGGCAAAAATTTGCGTGACACATCAAGGTACTTCGTCCCAAATCACCAACATGGAACAAGGCAATCGTATGCTCCGACAATGGGGAATCGTCCCTGACCCTTCTGGTCCCACGCACGCTGACAGCACACCTCCCGTCTCCCATGTTCAACCTAAATGGAACGTAGCATCTAGATCGTCCAGATCTAACACCCGTCACAAGTGACAGTCCTATCTGATGCCTTCGCCAGGTGAACCCGGCTCCATTGTTTTTGCTGGGCACATTTCACCGTGCTCATGACCCCCACTGCCTTTGCATCGCCAGTTGCACACCTGGTCTTCACAGACCAAGTTATTTTTACCTTTTTGAGCCTGTTTTGTTGTTTTTTGTATGTCCGTTTTGTCCCTTTTGTATTCCATGTTCTGTTCCAGATTCGATCCTGGATCTACACTTTGGACTCCCATGATGCCCATCATTCCAGACTCCGGACCCTACCCTGCTCCAGTGCTGAACATGGTCACACCTCTGCTCACCGGTTCCAAACTACAGTGCGTATCTTCCTTGCTCCGTTTCTGCCAACCACTCAGGTACTGTTTTCTTCATGGTTATTGCCACACTTCCTGTACCCCACATTTTGCTTCCTCCTCCACCGGACCCCATCTTGGGAGATGCTACATGTCTCCACTACTTCTGGGATACAGCGCACACACGAACCCTCTTTCCCTAAGTCGCAATGCCTCTCCAACTCCTTTCCTTAAACATTAAGGGACTAAACCAACCTGCAAAGAGACACTCTCTGTGGAAAGAGACGACCTCCTCCAACGCTGATGTCCTAGTGGTACAGGAGACTCATTTTAAGCAAGGCCATGCTCCCCGCTGCTCCCATCCAGACTATCCGCATATCTTTCAAGCTTCCTCCACGGAAGTGACTGGCTCTTCAATTCTGCTGTAGGCCAAAAATACTAACATACTGTAATTACAGATAATGCAACAGACTTAAAATGTGTCTTAATGCAAAAGCTTGTATTCACCCACAGACTGTATAATCTTCTTTATTGGATAACTGTGATCAAAACACCAAGTTATGAACAGTATTGAGGTGTTTCAGCTAGGTACAGCCTTAGTCACAACTAGGGATGGGCCGAACAGGGGAAATGTTCTAACCCGAGCGGTGAACCCCATTGAAGTTTAAGGGAGCTGAACAGGAAAAATCAAAAGTGCCCATTTTGAAGGCTTATATGCAAGTAATTGGTCATAAAAGGGGTATGGGAGTCCGAGTACTGCAAAAATGAAATTTATGAAGAAAAAATTAGTCAAAACCCATTTAAAATGACTCGCAGTTACAATTACTGGCACTCCGCTATTGAAAATATTTTAAAAAAAGCGAAACAGCATGGGGTCCCCCCAAAATCTATACCAGCCCCTTATCCAAGCAAGCAGCCCAGCAGGTCATAAAAAGGGGATGCAAGGAGCGAGCACCCTCCTGAACCATAGCAGGACACATTCCCTCAACATGGGGGGTGGGTGCTTTGGGGCAGGGGGGCTATGGCGAAAGAACCTTGTCCCCATGTTGATTGGGACAAGGACCTCTTCCCAACAACCCTGAGCTGTGGTAGTTGGGGTCTGTGGGCGGGGGGGCTTATCGAAATCTGGAAGTGACGTCAGAAGGAGGCTGGTGCCACAGGGGGACGTAGTCGGGTGGCCCCACCCCTTGCCTATATAGGAAATGTCAAAGTGCAGAGCTGCATCCAGCGGGAGGCCTCTCAAGAGGCGAGAGTATTTTTTATTTTTTCTATTCTATTTTTGGGGTCCGGCCGGCAGCGTGATTGAGGATAGATTTACATCAAGGGACACTATTTTTTGGCTTTTATTTTTTAATAAGGGACTGGTTAAAAACTGTTCTTGTTTTTACTTTTTGGTGAATAGGTAGGGATACGATGTACCCGATATTCATTCACATAGGGGCTGGGGGCCAGGATCTGGGAGGTCCCTCATTTTTTTTGTTATTCAGCTGTCAGCTGGGAAACTCATTGAAAGCTAATGAATCATCAGTTGTAAAGGACGCAGTGGCCAGCTTCCTGGCCCCGCTCCATAACAACCAGCTTACACTGCGCCCTGATAGGGCAAAGCTTTGCCCAATCAGGGTGAAGAATGCACTGTGCAGCGCTCAGTGCATTGCAGGGTGTTCATCGAACGGCCAAACAGGCAAATGTTAGGCTCAAACTCATGCATAGGCTAACCATTCACCCATCCCTAGTCACAACCAACCATAAAATGTTAAGTTCACATTGCTGTGATCTGGGTTTGGTCCGATTTTCAGTGCGATTATGCAGTGCAACTTGAATGCAACTCTGAGAAGGCCTGCATATTCTGTGGGGACAAATTGCGCTGGATTCACAGCAAAGTAGTACAGAAAACGTTTTCAAAACCTCTCCATGCTGAGTCGCATTGATGTGAACAGGCACCATTGATTGGAATTCTTTCTTTTTTAGACATGTTTCCTTTATTTTCACCTGGAGATCCTGCTAGTGACATACTTCCCATCCTAGTGTGACAATACTCCCTTACTGTACTGTATCTGTGGAGAAGCAGTGGTGTCACCTTAAGCTGGCCATACATGGATTGAACTTTGGCCCACTCAGCGGGGACTAGCCGAATTTCAATCCATGTGTGGCCACTGTTGTTGAACAGAAGTTGATCAACCAATTGTATTTCTTCACTCGATCAGCACTGCAGGCTATAAACTGCAGCACTGATCTGTGTATTCTGATGGTGGGGGAGTCTCCTTGCTGTCAGACTGCAATGAGACAGTGGGGAGAATTCGAACTTCCAAATCAAGTGTGTGGCTGGGGGAACTGGGTCAGTTTGTTCTTTGTTCAACCTGCTGGTTGAATGAACACAAAATGACTCAAATATGGAAAAATGTAGGCTGCTCTCCTGATTTGGATTAAAACACCTCCCCCTTTCCTTATCTCCATAACATAGGGGGTGTTTTGTAGTTCATATTGGCTGATAGCAGGGCAGGACTAGATTTCTGGCAGGATCAAAAGGTAGTTTTACACTTATCAGATGATATTTTAAAACAACTTAATAAAACAAAATAAAATTAATTATTCTTTTTTTATCATTTTTTTTGGCATATAGCCATTCATTAATTTAAATTTCCTATCATATATTATTTTACACCTAATCTGTCAAGTATGTGGTCTGCCCAATGAGTTTGGGAGTAGAAATATGGTAGAGTGATGGCCATATTTTACTGAGTATATGTAGAAACTGATTGGCTAAACCACACGTGTGCTTATTTGGCCTCTTTTTTTTTTTTGGCTTTTTAAAAATAACAAATGCAGTAAAATTGAGGCTGGATAAGAGGTTCTATTGCAGCATAACATTTTTGGTAGTAAAATAGTACATCTTATATAGAAAATGTACACATTAAACCAAAAAGAAGGATAACTGAGGCAAAACAAGGAACAGCGGGATTTGGTTTCAAATGAAGGACGGTCCCTCCAGATAAGGGACATTCGGGATCTATGCACACACACCAAATTAATGACCCCAAGCTGACTTACATCACACATTTCTCTCCCCATCCTTTCAATCAATCTTAACACTGTCTGCTGATATTCCCAAACTTGATGACACCCTAAATCTTTGCAATCTGTTCCAGCTCTTAATATATTATCTAACTCAGCCTTCAAAACACATAACATTTTCACCAAGCTATCTGCTATATCTCTCAGGTCAATAAGAAATTCCCAGATATATATATAAGAGTGGAAAATAAAGCCATTTGAAGATGAAAATCAATAGCTCATCCAAATGTTGTTTTTTTTTTTCTATTCAGTTAAGAAGCTGATCTTTATTTGTTGGGTAGTAAAACATATATTGTGTTGAACAACTGGCACCTCAGCAGCATGATGGAGTGATTCGGATTATGGTTAACTCAACTACTTCTAAAGACAGCGATATACTGTGTACTGGAACACACACTGCTACTATCGGAATTCTTCTTTTCATTTTAGTTAATTATAGTGCTGGGGCCAAACCCCTTCAGTTCAAAGCATTTATCCAGTAGTTTGGCTATGTTGTTTTGGTAAATCATTATTATTACTACAGTATATATCATGCTATAAAAACCATTACTGGTTATGGGTTTTACAAAGGGTATCAAAATGCAACTACGTTCAATAATGAAGCATTACTATGAAATCCATGTTCATATAGTAAAAATGTCAGCAACAAACAGCTTCACTACAAGAACAAGAACAGTATGTAGCTAATAAGTATAAGAATGACAGCTTCCATGTGTGAAATATTCTGTTTATCTCTGAGGTGTCTTGTGTATACCAGGAGTTTCAAGGGTCCATTTCCAGCTACTGAGTGCAAGCAAATGTGATAGACTTGCAATTATATGTAGTTAAAAAAAGTACCTCTACTGAGATGGTTAGAGCCAGTTACCATGGAAGGGTATTCTGCATTTTCACAACTCTTTTAGTAAAGAATAATTTACATAGCATAAGTGAAACCTTGTAGAGACAAACAGGTGGCCATGCACCGATGACAGCACTCATGTTACATCTGTATTGAGTCAGAACAAAACACACTGAGAGCTCCATCCTACAGTCCTCACCCACTCTGGCATGGTTTATCTTTAAGAGGTTTAGTTGTAGAGATCCAACTAAGCCTGCAAAGGTAAAATGCATCACTGAGGAGCTCCCGGTAGGTAGGCAATCTCAGTGTGTGTTGTGCTAGCTCAATAAACATGTATCATGAGTGCCATAATGAGCGTACAGCCACTTGTTTATCTCTACATAGAGCAAGTGTGGACGGGCTCCCTCAGCTGGCATTCGAAATGCCTACGGCAGGGACAGAGAGGAATTCACTGAGTTTGGAGTAATGTCCTATTCTTGTAAGTTTGCTAATAGGGATAGGCCAAATGACCCCCAGTTCGGTTTGCACCAGAACTTTCGAACATCGCAAAAGTTTGGAACCGAAAAATGCACACTGTTGAAGTCTATGGGACCTGAACTGGAAAAATCAAAAGTGCACATTTTGAAGACTTATATGCAAGTATTTGGACATACAATGGTTATGAGGGTCTGAGTACTGCCCTGGGGGACTCTGGGTATCAATGAAAAAAAGTTTGTGAAAAGTGGCATTTTTAAATGAGCAGTTATTTTACTGATGCTTAAAGTGAAAGCATCAAAATGAAAAATAACAATAAAAATAAAAAAAATCCTTTCAACATAGTGCCTGGGGCTTCTTTTAGTCTACCTGTAAAGTAGCACATCTGTACTGTGTATCGGAGCTGCTGCATAAATAATTGCATTTATAAAGCCAAAAAAATAGAGGTACTCTTGATGAAAAAAAGAATTAGCATTGCTGTCAAAAATTGAAATGATATGCACCTGTCAAACAGGCAGTGGCGGCCCGTGCATAGGGGGCGCCAGGGTGCCACCCCCCTACCCCTAAAAAAAAAGAAAAAAAAAAACAAAACGAACAAATAAAGTTGTATAAAAAAAAAATTGGGTTCGCCGGCCTCGCCTGAAGGAACTGGTGGCTGGGGGGGGGGGGGGGGGGGTTACGTCCCAGAAGAGGCGCCGATTGGCTGCCTTCTGGGGGGTAAGGGGGTATCCTGGGCGCAAGTCTTTGCGGTTGGACACCCCCACTTTCTGATATCCTGGCTGTGATTGGTCCAGTCTACAGCCTGAACCAATCATCATCCAGGATATCGCTGACGTCGCAATGGGGGCGGTGCCGGTGCGTGCGTCAGTCACTCACCGTCACCGCCGCTCAGAGATCAGGATCAGTAGTTCGATATCAGTTTTTGCAGATGACACAAAATTGGCCAGAGCAATAACTGCACAGCATGAAGCAGATATCCTACAGAATGACCTGGACAAAATTACAGAGTGGGCAACGACATGGCAAATGAGGTTTAACGTGGAGAAGTGTAAGGTTTTGCACTTGGGGACTAAAAACATAAAAGCACAATACACGTTAGGAGGGGAACCCTTGGGGGAATCAAAAATGGAGAAGGATCTGGGAGTCTTGGTTGATGATAGATTAGGCAACAGCATGCAATGTCAAGCGGCAGCTGCCAAAGCCAGCAGAATATTGGCATGCATAAAGAAAGGGATGTATTCCAGAGATAAGACTATAATCCTTCCACTTTATAAAACTCTGGTCCGACCGCATCTGGAGTATTCTGTCCAGTTCTGGTCGCCAGTCCTCAGGAGGGATGTGTTGGAGCTGGAGAGAGTCCAGAGAAGGGCAACTAAACTAATTAGGGGATTGGAGGACCTTGACTATGAAGAGCGTCTACAATCGCTCGATTTATTCTCCCTGGAGAAGAGACGTCTGAGGGGGGGGACATGATAGCAATTTATAAATATCTTAATGGGGATCCCAGCTTAGAAAAAAAGCTGTTCATTCAAAGGGATTGCATGAGGACTCGGGGGCATACAATGCGATTAGAGGAGAAGCGTTTTAACCTCAGGCAACGTGGGGGGTTCTTTACTGTTAGGGCTACAAGATTGTGGAATTCTCTACCACAAGAGGTGGTTTCTGCGGGTAGTATGGTGGCTTTCAAAAGACTCTTAGACTTACATCTCAAGGATCAGAACATTCAGGGGTATGTGAGATGATTACAGCCACACACACCTACACAGGTTGAACTGGATGGACTATTGTCTTTATTCAACCTCACCTACTATGTAACTATGTAAAAGGAGAGGCCGCCCGCCGGTTCCCGCCGTCGAGACGAGGGAGAAGGACCCGCCGCAGAAGAGGAGGAAGAAGCTGAGCCGCGCCGCCGCCAGGTAAGTTTGAAGGTAGCAGGCCGCCCGCCGGTTCCCGCCGCCGAGACGAGGGAGAAGGACCCGCCGCAGAAGAGGAAGAAGCTGAGGTAAGTTTGAAGGGAGCACGCACGCTGGTCTCTGCATCGATTGGGGTACAATGCTGGCACTCTGCAATCATTGGGGGACAATGCTGGCACTCTGCAATCATTGGGGGACAATGCTGTGGCGCTCTGCAAACATTGGGGGACAATGCTGGCACTCTGCAATCATTGGGGGACAATGCTGGCACTCTGCAATCATTGGGGGACAAAGCTGGCGCTCTGCAATCATTGGGGGACAATGCTGGCACTCTGCAAACATTGGGGGACAAAGCTGGCGCTCTGCAATCATTGGGGGACAATGCTGGCACTCTGCAATCATTGGGGGACAATGCTGGCACTCTGCAAACATTGGGGGACAATGCTGGCACTCTGCAAACATTGGGGGACAAAGCTGGCACTCTGCAATCATTAGGGGACAATGCTGGCACTCTGCAATCATTGGGGTACAATGCTGGCGCTCTGCAATCATTGGGGGACAATGCTGGCACTCTGCAAACATTGGGGGACAATGCTGGCGCTCTGCAATCATTGGGGGACAATGCTGGCACTCTGCAATCATTGGGGGACAAAGCTGGCGCTCTGAAATCATTGGGGGACAATGCTGGCACTCTGCAAACATTGGGGGACAATGCTGGCACTCTGCAATAATTGGGGGACAATGCTGGCACTCTGCAATCATTGGGGGACAAAGCTGGCGCTCTGCAATCATTGGGGGACAATGCTGGCACTCTGCAAACATTGGGGGACAATGCTGGCACTCTGCAAACATTGGGGGACAATGCTGGTACTCTGCAATCATTGGGGGACAAAGCTGGCGCTCTGCAATCATTGGGGGACAATGCTGGCACTCTGCAAACATTGGGGGACAATGCTGGCACTCTGCAAACATTGGGGGACAATGCTGGTACTCTGCAATCATTGGGGGACAAAGCTGGCGCTCTGCAATCATTGGGGGACAATGCTGGCACTCTGCAATCATTGGGGGACAATGCTGGCACTCTGCAATCATTGGGGGACAATGCTGTGGCCACTCTGCAATCATTGGGGGACAATGCTGTGGCGCTCTGCAATCATTGGGGGACAATGCTGTGGGCACTCTGCAATCATTGGGGTACAATACTGTGGCACTCTGCAATCATTGGGGTACAATGCTGTGGGCACTCTGCAATCATTGGGGGACAATGCTGTGGCGCTCTGCAATCATTGGGGGACAATGCTGTGGCGCTCTGCAATCATTGGGGGACAATGCTGTTGCGTTTTGCAATCATTGGGGGACAATGCTGTGGCGCTCTTCAATTATTGGGGGACAATGCTGTGGCGCTCTGCAATCATTGGGGGACAATGCTGTGGCGCTCTGCAATCATTGGGGGACAATGCTGTGGCGCTCTGCAATCATTGGGGGACAATGCTGTTGCGTTTTGCAATCATTGGGGGACAATGCTGTGGCGCTCTGCAATTATTGGGGGACAATGCTGTGGCGCTCTGCAATCATTGGGGGACAATGCTGTGGCGCTCTGCAATCATTGGGGTACAATGCTGTGGCGCTCTGCAATCATTGGGGACAATGCTGTGGCGCTCTGCAGTGATTGGGGACAATGCTGTGGCGCTCTGCAGTGATTGGGGACAATGCTGTGGCGCTCTGCATTGAAAGGGGCTCGCACGCTGAACTCTGCATTGATGGGGGCACGGAACAGTTGCATTGAAGGGGGCACCCACGCTGAACTCTGCATTGTGGGGGCACAGCACAGAGTTCATTGCATCGAAGGGGGCACAGCACAGTGTTTATTGCATTGAAGGGGGCACAGCACAGTGTTTATTGCATTGAAGGGGCACAGCACAGTGTTTATTGCATTGAAGGGGGCACAGCACAGTGTTCATTGCATTGTGGGGGCACAGCACAGTGTTCATTGCATTGAAGGGGGCACAGCACAGTGTTTATTGCATTGAAGGGGGCACAGCACAGTGCTTATTGCATTGAAGGGGGCATAGCACAGTGTTCATTGCATTGAAGGGGGAACAGCACAGTGTTTATTGCATTTAAGGGGGCACAGCACAGTGTTTATTGCATTGAAGGGGGCACAGCACAGTGTTTATTGCATTGAAGGGGGCACAGCACAGTGTTGCATTGAAGGGGGCATGCACGCTGAACTCTGCATTGTTGGGGCACAGCACAGTGTTCATTGCATTGAAGGGGGCATAGCACAGTGTTTATTGCATTGAAGAGGACATAGCACAGTGTTTATTGCATTGAAGGGGGCACAGCACAGTGTTTATTGCATTGAAGGGGGCACAGCACATTGTTCATTGCATTGAAGGGGGCACAGTTGCATTGAAGGGGGCATGCACGCTGAACTCTGCATTGAAGGGGGCATAGCACAGTGTTTATTGCATTGAAGGGGGCACAGCACAATGTTCATTGCATTGAAGGGGGCACGCACGCTGAACTCTGCATTGAAGGGGGCATGTACACTGGTCTCTGCATTGAAAGGGGGCATGTACGCTGGTCACTGCATTGAAAGGGGGCATATACCATCTCCTGTACCATGACCTGTGACATGCCTATACCATATCTGTGCCATGCCTATACCATCACCTGTGCCATGCCTGTACCATCACCTGTGCCATGCCTGTACCATCACCTATGCCATGCCTATACCATCACCTGTGCCATGCCTGTACCATGACTTCAAAGTCACGCAATTTTTTACTGCGTTTTTTGACGCGAAGCAATACCTATTACATTTTTCTTTTTGCGCCCCCCCAAAAATTTTGAGCACCAGCCGCCACTGCAAACAGGTGTGGAAAAATTGGTCTTTGGGTGTCTGTGGTGCCTTCACACCATAATCCTATAAAGGTACTCTGGATTAAAGTAAGAATATTCCTTGCTGTCAAAAATTTAAATGATATGCACCTGTCAAACAGATGCGGAAAAAACGGAAAATTGATATCAAATACTTACCGTAATTTTCCTTTCCTGATGGACTCCATGGCAGCATACGTTCGGGTAGCCCCGCCTCCTCTCCTACCCTATAGGACCCCACTCCCATAAATCTTTGCTCCCTTTCAGCATCAGTGTTCTGTAACTAGCCTACTCAGGAATTGGGAGGGGACTCCTGCTGCCATGGAGTCCATCAGGAAAGGAAGATTACGGTAAGTATTTGATATCAATTTTCCGTTTTCCTGACAGACTCCATGGCAGCATACGTTTGGGAAATAACTCGCTATACACTCCCAGGTGGGAAGATGCTGAAAAAAAAACTTGAATTATTGCCATCTACTGACAGCACTTGAACACCAAAATTAACAGAAGATAAGGCAGCCGGTTCAACACAATAATGAGAAAGAAACGTGTTGATAGATGACCAGGACGCTGCCCTGCAGATCACATCAGGCGCGACGTGCCTAGAGACTGCCTAAGACGTGGAAATGCTACGAGTGGAGTGTGCTGTGACCGCCTCTGGGGGAGCCAAGCCCTTCGCTCTGTATGCCCACTGGATAGCCTGGACGATCCACACAGCCACTGCTCTGGAAGAAGCATGCATACCTCTCTTTTTCCATTGAAGAAGGACAAACAGGAAATCTGACTGACGAAAAGAAGAAGTGGCTGCCAGATATTGCTTCAGGGTGCCACCAACATCCAAGGGATGTACTGAAGAATCTTCACCGGTCTTGAAGGTGGGAAGGACTATATCTGTGTTCTCATGGAAGACGGAGGTCACTTTGGGGTTTGACCCCAACATGGGAATCAGGACCATTCTATCCGAGAAGAAGGTTAGGAAAGGTTCCTTTGACCCTAAGTTTTGAATCTCGGAAACTCTATTGACAGAGGTAATAGCCACTAGGAATGTCGTCTTAAGAGTAAGTTCTTTGACTGAGAGAGAAGCCGCATCTAGCGAAGAGAAGAAATCCAACACTAGAGGAAGATCCCACTTGTGAAACCTTGGTCTTCTTTGGGGCCTGAGCCTAACTGCGCCCCTAAAAAACTGCTGGACCAGCTGATGTTTCGCCCATGGTACTCCTGAAAAAGCTGAGATGGCTGAAACTTGTACACGGAGCGAGCTGACCGACAGGGAGAGATCCAGACAGGACTGTAGGAATCCTAATACATCCTGGACCGTAGGTGCGTCTACTGAGCCGGACCTAGAATTTTGATGACTCACAAATTTTGCCCAAATTCTCTCATAGACCCTGTTGGTGCTACTTCTTCTAGCATTCATAAGCATAGGGATCACTTAGACTGGACATCCTAGGGCCTCCAACCTCCCCCTCTCAAGAACCAAGCCTTGAGATGCAGGCGTGCTGGGCATGGATGTAGTGTAGGACCTTGCGACAACAGGTCTGGTCTGAGAGGCAGAGGGATCGGATCCTGGTAGCTGAGAAGAGACAAGAGCAGAAACCAGGGTCTGTTGGGCCAATAGGGAATTACTGCCAGAACTTCCACCGTCTCCATCTTCAGTCTCCGCAAGAACTGGAGAATTATGGGTACTGGCGGGAAAGCGTAGGCTTTTTTGAAGTTCCAGTTGTCCGTAAGTGCATCAATCCCGAATGCCCGAGGATCCCGGAATCTCGCGTAATACCTTGGGAGCTTCTTGTTGCGGGGGGCCGCAAAGAGGTCCACTTCCGGACAGAACCCCAGAGACAGGATCCATTCGAACACCTCTTGATGGAGAGACCACTCGTTGTTGTCGAGTATGAACCTGGAAAGGAAATCCGCTTCTACATTCAGTGTCCCTGGGACATAGGCTGCCGAGAGATTGGCCAGGTGCCTCTGAGCCCAGGACATAATCGGCTCTGTTTCCTGGAGTAGAGACCGGCTGCGGGTCCCTCCCTGCCTCTTCACATACACCACTGCCGTTGTATTGTCCAACCTGAGCATAACCGAGGCTCCTTGGATCAGATGGCGAAAGGCTTGTAGGGCTTTGAAGGCAGCCCTCAGTTCCAGAACATTGGAGACCACGCCGTGGGCGGAAAAACCCCATCTGCCTTGTGCCACTTCCGACTGGCAATGTGCCCCCCAACCTGTATTGCTGGCATCCGAGGTTACTGTGATCCACGTGACTGGAGCTATGGAATGGCAGTTGACAAGATTCCCCCGTATTAGCCACCAGGGAAGACAACTCTTCATGGATGAAGTCAGACGGATACGTTGAAACATGCTCTCCGAAGTCCACTGTTGGAGAAAACCTCTTTGAAACGGCCTCAGTTTCCACAAGGCCCATTTCACCATGGGGGCCGTAGCTACCAGGGTACCCACTATCCTCAGGCACTGCCGAGCGGTGAGGTGGGATGAAGCAAGAGCGAGCGCCACTCTGTCCCGAACTACTGGGATTTTCTCTTCGGGCAGGGAGATGGTACACTTCACCGTGTTGAAAAGAGCTCCTAGAAACACAAGCAATTGTGTGGGCACCAGGTGACTCTTCTCGAAGTTCAAGATCCACCCGAACTCTTGGAGAATGGAAATCACTTGCTCTAGATGTACTAGCAGCTGAGCCCTGTCTTGCGACAGGAGAAGCAGGTCGTCTAGATAGTGGTGTAACCTGATGCCTCTGATCCTGATAAGGGCCACTACAGCCAATAAGGTTTTGGAAAATGTTCGAGGCGATGTTGAAAGCCCGAAGGGGAGACAGGTGAATTGCATATGGGCTTTTCCGATGGCGAAGCGGAGAAACCACTGGAACTCTTTCGCTACTGGCATGTGAAAATAAGCATCCTTTAGGTCTATGGACGCTAGCCAATCTCCTGGACGTATCGAGTGCTGAATTGTGACTAAAGACTCCATTTTGAATTTTTCCCTGCGGATGGACTTGTTGAGGTACGTCAAATCTATTACGGGCCTCCAGGTGCCGTTCTTCTTTTGAACTAGGAAGAGGGGTGAATAGACCCCCTGACCTCTTTCCGGCTCTGGAACTGGAATCATGGCCTCCTGGGCCACTAGAGAATCTAGGTAAGAGAGAAGGATCTGCTTCTTGTCTGTGGAGGAAGGAAGGGACGTAGCAACGAACCTGGCCCTGGGGGCACTGTTGAAAACCCAGGAGTGTCCTTGAGATACTGTGTTGAGGACCCATGGATCTAGAACTGAAGCCGCCCAAACATCCCGAAAGCGGAGCAAGCGAGCTCCCACTGGGGATGCCTGAGCGGGCCCACTTTCAAAAAGATTTCGTGGCCTCCCGGTCTCCAGATGATGTAGCCTTGGAGCCATTCTGGAAGGCGGACTGCCTGGATTTCCATCCTCTCCCAAAGGACTTGCCCGGCCTATAACTACGCGCCTCTCTGGCGCGACTTGTGTTCTGCTTTCTTGGAGGAGCCCGCTTCTGGGCACTTGCGCGTCTGTCCTGGGGGAGGAAGCCAGATCTACCACCCGTGGCCCGAGTTATGGCCGCGTCCAATTTATTCCCAAAGAGGGAAGAACCCTCAAAGGGGATCCGGCACCATGCCTGTTTTGACGCGGCTTCGGCCACCCAAGGCCGGAGCCAGAGGGCGCGTTTAGCGGTGACCGAGGATAACATCACCCGGGCTAAGAGACGAATTATGTCAATGGAGGCCTCCCCCAAGAACCCCGCAGCCATTTAGCTCCTGGATTGGAGAGCTGTTTGCTGCTTCTTCCGATACTCCCTTGAGGGTCTCATCAAGGCCATTGATCCAGACCTCCATGGCTTTTGAGACTGTAGCCAAGGCTAAAGCTGGTTTGCAAGCCATGCCTGCTGTA
The DNA here is from genome assembly GCF_965119305.1 of Pelophylax lessonae. Lineage (NCBI taxonomy): Eukaryota > Metazoa > Chordata > Amphibia > Anura > Ranidae > Pelophylax > Pelophylax lessonae. The sequence continues at coordinate 172,563,740 of NC_138770.1, read as the reverse complement.
AGATATGCCCGCTTGAGGTCAGCATCAATTCTCCTCTCCAGAGGCTCTCTAAAGGACACTGTATCCTCCATAGGTAAAGTGACATGCTTCACCAGTCGCATCACCGCGGCGTCCACTAGAGGTGGAGACTCTAAATGCTTGACCTCCTCCTGTTTAAAGGGGTATAGTTTCGCCATTTTAGTAATCATGGAGTTTTTTTCTCTCAACTTTACTCCACTCCTCGGTAATGATGTCTCCCAGTTCCCCTAAGAACGGAAAATTCAAACGTTCTTTACACAGTTGTTTGAAGAATTTCTTCTGTTTCGGGGGGGGGGAGACTGCAGGATCCTCCCAATCAAGAGCTTCTCTTACAGTTTTAACCAAGGGAGAAACAAGATGACATTCAAACCCCAGAGAGGAGTCATCTGCATCTGAATCTGAGTCCGAAGGAAGGATGGAGGGATGACTGGGCTGAGAAGCCTCAAAGGGGTCTTGATCCAGATTGTCTCTCTCTGGCGAGCGAGACAGCCCAGCAGATGTACTTGGACGGTGTAGGTCAGCCAGAGAGTCTTTGAGGACTTCGCGCACTACTTCTTCTATGCGCTGGACTGAGTTTTCCCGCTCGCCCGTTGCTTGGGCATAACAATGGTTGCAGAGGGACGCACCGTCCGGAACCAGTATATCACATCCTCAGCATTTTCTTCCATGAGGACGCTCTGAGTGGCCATGATGTTTAGCGGAAGAGGATTGGCCCTCGCGTCCCGAACTATGGATGGACCTGCGTCTGGACCTGGATGAGGAGTGCCGCTGTTGCGATTTAGAACGCCGATCCTCACTGCGTGCATTAGGCTGCGGATCAGACCTAAAAGAGCCGGAGACAGACATGCAAAACATAGAAAAAAAGGCACTGGCCATAGATGAATAGAAAACCCCTCCCCGCCCTTCCAGCCCTGCACGTACCTGGCATGAACGGGCTGGCCACCAGGGGGCGGAGACAGATCCATAATTTAAGGCACAGATACAAAGTCCTGCTGACCGAATCAAGGTACAAGAGAAAGATCCGCATTAATATATATATGCTTTGATTGGGGGGGGAGGCAAGCCAGTACTCTACCTTTCCAGCAAAAGCCGTGGAGCTGGGGGAGGCTATCCACAAACGCCGACCTTCCCACCAGCTCCAGGCATCAGAGAATTTTAAATAGGGCGCCATTCGGCGGTTCGGACGCGCCGCGCATGCGCAAGTGACGTCACGCATCTCTCCCGCGCATGCGCACCGAGTTCCGACACTCGGTTACCTACTGCGCATACGCAGACCGCCGCGCAACCCGGAAGCGGCGGCCGCAATAGCGTCCGCGGCTGGACCGAGTGCAGCGGACGTCTGGGAGGTAAGAACCGGACAACACAGGAGAACACACAGGCAGCCCGGACTATATAAAAGATCACCCCCCAGCCCAATATCAAATAAAACAGAGGAAGGCAGACTGACATAGTTACCATACAAAGGGAAACAACACAGAAAGACATGTGAAAAATGATGAAGTAAAAGGTCCCATAACAGGGCTTACCACCCTGCCTCCTGGAGCAGGGACGGGTCCATGGAGACGCAACACCAGGCTTATCTTCGGGCAATAGCAGGCCACCCGCAGCAGCTGGGCTCTCTAGGCCAGACCACCGAGCTCCTGCCCAGGGTCTCTTCGATTGCCCCCTCCATACCCTGCTAAGAGCAAAGGGCTTAGCGGAGGCTCCACGCTGACCCAATCCTTGCTTCCAGTATATGTATAGGACTGCTTTAGGTAGGAATGCATCACTATGCTTGAGGAGGACAAAAAAGGAACACTGATGCTGAAAGTGTTATCAGTAACAAAACCTCCAGGAGCTATGAATGCCCTTTCTGAAAGCACGCTGGATGCAGAGCAGCCCAGCAGCTTAGTTGCATACTGGGCAAGTTCTGACCAGTGGTCTATTCTCATTACCGAGTAACCCAGTGAATCGTCAACTGGAAAGCTCTCCTTGTCTGTTTTCGCCCCTAGATAATCGTCAACCATATGATGCAGACGCTGCCAATGGGATGTGGAAGCTGAGAGCCCTGGGCGGTGAGGACTAAATTTTATTTTAAAAAGCATCATTTAGGCGGCTCCCTTCTCCACTGCTCTTTTCTTGACCAACAGAAGCCTCAAAACTATGATTTCCATGACACAGTAACCTACCAGAGATTTGAGGAAAGCATTAAATAAACTCCTCTTTAAAGTGTCCTCAAGAGCTTTTATCTTCTGCACCCTCTGTGGGGATGGGATGAGTTCTGAGACTTTCATCTTGTAAAGATGGTCAAGGAGGGTTGTCAAACTAATAGTGACCCTTCTCCTTGTAGCCACGTATTCGTGGCTCCTTTCACAGGCTTTGAAGCATGAGGGAGCCCGTGCACCACAAGTTTGCAGAGGCATGATAAGCAGACTCCTCTGGGTCACTGAGGATTACAGTTTTTGGAACTGCCTCCTCCCAGCCACGTACTTCTCCCAAGGGTTCTGGGGATGGAAAACCATCTGTTGAGGGTTGACGTATGGCTTCCTCTGCTTAAATGCCTCCAAGACTGCCAGAATCCTCATCCTCCTCCCTCTCCTCTTGTGCATTCTGTGGCGTAGGAAGAATGGTGTCTGCATAAATCAGGCCTTGAGGGGAAAGGAAGTCCTCCTCTTTTTCCTGCTGCTCTGCCTCGAGTGCCCTGTCCATAATGCCACCCAGAGTCTGCTCCAGCAGGAACAAAACAGGGATTGTCTCACTGATGCATGCACTGTCACGGCTCACCATCCTTTTAACCTCCTCAAAAGGTGACAGTACAGTGCATGCATTCTTTAACAGCAGCCATTGGCGTGGAGAAAAAAGCCAACCCCACTTGAGGCTGTCGTTGTGCTATACTCACACAGCTACTCATTGATGGCCCACTGCAGCATTGCCAAAGTCGAGTTCCACCTGGTGGGCATGTCACAAATCAGGTGGTTTATGGGCAGGTGCAATTCCCACTTAATTTTAGCCAACTGAGCACTGATCATTCCTAGCTCCAGCTGGCATGGTGTGAACCACCTCTGGGCCTGCGCATGCAGAGCTGCAAGAATCTCTGCTACAGTGTGGTTCCTGTCCCCTAGACACACCAACTAAAGCACTGCATGGTCATTTTTAGCCTGACTCATTGAATAGCCCCTTAAACACTTAGGAGGTACTTGTGGTTCGTAGGACAATTCAGCACAGGAGGGCATGGAGTAGGAGGAGGAGGAGGAGGAGGAGGAGGGGGTAGAGCTGACAAATCTCGCATCATCACCACTAGCTGTATGGGGATGTGGCGGCACAACAAGCTGCAGCACTGAGCCCTGTCCTGCATCCTTCCGACTTGCAAGCAGAGTTACTCAGTGTGCTGTGAATGAAAAATAGCATCCTGACCATGCTTGCTGGACCACGTGTCAGCAGTAATGTGGACTTTGCGGCTGACTGCCTTTCCCAACGATGCCACAACATTGCCTTCCACATGATGGTACAGAGCTGGAATGGCGTGAAAAGAAATAATGACTAGGAACCTGCCATTGTGGTACAGCACATTCTGCAAATTCACAGAAGGGGCAGACTCTACCAGACGGAAAAGCAATAGTTGTAAACCCAGCAGCTTTGAATAGCTTGCATTTAGACACTGGGCATGTGGGTTGCAGTGACTGCATTTTTTTCCACTGCAGCAGAATGGGCAGAGACATTTTCTTGGCTATAGTCTACAGCTGGGGGTGTGCTACTGGCAGATGTGCTGCAAGGCACTGGGACACCCTGCGCTATACCATCATACCTGTCAGTTGAGGCTGCTGAGAGTTCATGAGGTAAAGCAGGGGTAGACTGAGGTGAGTAAGGATGAGGAACAGATTTGCATCCCTTTTGTGTGGCTTTTAGGTGCTCTTGCCAAGGGGCCGAGTGGTGGGAGCTTAAATGCCTTGTCAAGCATATGGAAGCATATAGTACCCAAATGGCTGGTGTTCTTGCCATGCTTGATGTGCTTGAGAAAAAGTTTGCAAATTGCAACAGTGCAATCGGCTGCACATGTGCTAAAAGGCCCAGACAGCTGAGCTGTGGGAAGGATGTCGGGAGATAACAGCTCCACAATGTGATGGAATAGGGTGGCTGCTCTCTACTCTTCCATACCATACCAGGCCACATGCCCCCAACATGGCTCTGCCCCCCCCCACCCCAAAGCACCTTGCCCCCATTTTGATGTGGACAGGGGTCTCTTCCCGGCAACTGTGGGCTGTGGTTGTGGGGGTCTGCGGGGGAGGCTTATCAGAATCTGTAAGCCCCCTTTAAAAAGGGGGCCCCCAGATCCCACCCCCATGTGAATGGATAACAGGTACATCGTACCCCTAACCATTCACCAAAAAAGTGTACAAAAAAATAAAGGCAAAAGCCAGTTTTGGAAGAGTCCTTTATTAAAAAATAAAAAAATAGTGTCCCCGATGATCAATCGCCCGCCCGAAAAATAGAAAAAAAATTAATAAGTTCCTGCTTCTCCGGATGCTTCCTGCGCTGTGAGCTGTTTTGAGTTTGACAGCTGTTTTATAGGGATTTTACGTCACAATGCACTGCTCAGGTGCAGTGAATAAATTACTGATGTCAGGGGCCTTGTATGGATTGGGGGAGGGACCCCACGCCGTTTTTTTTTTTTTTTCATTTTTTATCTGTATTGCCAGGAGCCGACAATACAGTACAGCCACGAGCAAGTTTTAAATGACATTTTTTCCTTTAGAAATGTCAGTATTGCTGCAGCAGGCTACAAACATCGCACAAATGCGCTACTTTACAGGCACATTCAGGGGGCCCCCAGGCACAATATTTAAAGGAATTTTTTATTTTTATTGTTTCACTTTAAGCATTATTAAAATCACTGCTCCTGTAAAAACGATTGTTTTAATACATTTTTTTTGCATTGATTCATGTCCCTCAGGGCAGTACCTAGGTCCCCATACACTTTTTTGGGCCAATAACTTACATTTAAGCCTTTAAAATTTGGACTTTAGATTTTTCATGTTTGTGTCCCATAGACTTTTATGGAGTTTGCATGTTCGCTAGAATTTCTCCCCTGTTCGAGATGTTCTGGTGCGAACCGAACAGGGGGGTGTTCGGCTCATCACTACTGATATTCTATACTGACAATAGAATTAGAATAGCACACTATAGCACACTAATTCTCTAGTAGCACTGAACAGAGCCCTGTTTTGTCTCTCTTCACGTCGATATCACACTACAAATGGCCGCTATTGAAAGAATACTTTTATAGTGTGGGGTGGGACAAGATCAATGAGCCATGTTTGGATAGAGTCATCATTACTTTCTCCAGTCATGGCTCTGATAGTGCTCTGTGCCTTGATTGGGCAAAGCTTTCATTGCTTCAGCCAATCAGGGTTTCCAATGCACTGTGCGGCGGCACAGTGCATTGTGGCCATTTGGCGCCACAGTGCATTGTGGCCATTCGGCGGGCCAAACAAGCGGTTAAACACCCCGATAATTTGATTGTTCGTTGAACGGGCAAACAGCCAATGTTTGGCCCAAACTCATGTGGGGCCAAACCGTTCGCCCATTCCTATTTGCTAACAATAAACTACAACATTTTGCCATTTGCAAAGGGTGCCATTGTGTCTTTTCAATGACCTTAAAGTGAACATCTTTCCATTGAATTTACTAGATAGACTATTTATGCAATTTTATCACATCCCCCTTAATCCCCACTTTGCATGAAAGAATAAATTCAGTTCAGTTGATCTATCTTCATAGCTGGGTCCTCCATGTGCTTTAATAATTTAGGTGCCCTTGCCTGCACTTGTTTCATTGTTGCAGGAGTAACCAGCTTCCTGTGCTGAATGGTTTCCAGACATCCTTGGTATGGATATATGCAGTTTGCAGATGTGTTATGTTATATGCATGAGCATGATTGACGTGTACCATTCAGAAGGGTATGTTTAATTAAAGTACATTTCTAGACAAAACTTTTTCTTTTAAATTTTGGATTGAGTGAGTGAGCGAGGATGCATTACACCCTCATACAAGTTTTTCATGCTATCTGTGTCCTTACTGGGGGAGATTCACTGCTTTATTTGTACTGGTAACCATTGTCAAAATGGTGATCATTGTCAAAATCTTGTCACCAAAAAAGAGGTGAGGTGAAATCTTCCAATGGAGTATCTTTTACAGGAGCAACTGTTAGCAAGAGGAGTTCCCCTTAATTTGAGAAATTTCCCCTAACTTTTTATGTCTGTGGGACAGAAAGTAAAGAGAGAGATTTGTCTTCTCTGTATCAGTTCTCTGATGGGGTTTAACCCTTTCCTAGTCTATTCAAACCTTTAGAACATGTTTTGGCTATGTACACACTTCAAAATTTACAGTTTATAATTATAGATACAGTGCCTTGAAAAAGTATTATACCCCTTGAAATTTTCCACATTTTGTCATGTTACAACCAAGAACATAAATTTATTTTATTGGGATTTTATGTGATAGACCAACACAAAGTGGTACATAATTGTAAAGCGGAAGGAAAATGACAAATGGTTTTCAAAATTGTTTACAAATAAATACCTGAAAATTGTGGAGTGCATTTGTATTGAGCCCCCTTTACTCTGATCAGTCAAACCAACAAAATAGTGCTGCGCCAGATACTAAATAGTGAAACATGATAAATTACAAAAAAGTCCATAAACATACAGTATATTGGATCCACCGTGAACATTCTGTGCATATGAAAATAAAGGCTGTGCTCAGTGCTTCTCCACCACCTGTGATTTCAAGCCTCTCACCTCACATTCTGACCCCTATATCACCAGCGGGTCAGAATCAGCTGTTCCCCTCTGGTAGAAGTTATTATACCTCTGGGCGGACTCCTCAGGTGAACGATCTTAATCACCACTGTACCTCATGTATATTGAAAAATAAAAAAGCAACATCTAGTGCTCTCTGTATTGAAATCCAACTATATTTATTAAAATAAATTAACTCACAACTCAAGCACTTCAGCAATGCGAGCTGGACAAGTGTTGCAATCTCGCTCGTGGCCGTGATGTAATGTGATTTGTATATGTTTATATGTTTTGTAAAAAAAACATTGGTATATGTTTTTTTACAAATATTCTTTTATTGAGAGCACTTTTATAAGAGACTTGTGCTGATTGTTCATCTGATATACCCTTTACTCTGATACCCCTAACTAAAATCTAGTGGAACCAATTTCCTTTAGAAGTCACCTTATTAGTAAATAGAGTCCACCTGTGCATAATTTAATCTCAGTATAAATACAGCTGTTCTGTGAAGCCCTCAGAGGTTTTTTAGAGAACCTTAGGCCCCTTTCACACATGCTGTCCGTTTGTCCGTTTTTCATCCATCCGTTGACGGATGAAAAACTGACATCAATGCATCTCTATGTAAAAACGGATGACAACTGATGATCATCAGTTAACATCCGTTTTCATCCACTTCCGTCAATGTCCGTTTTTTTGAACGGATGAATGCCCTATTTTTCATCCGTCAAAAAAACGGATCGGACGAAAAACGGATGACAACGGATGAAAAACGGATGTCAACTGATGACAACGGATGACAACAGATGAAAAACTGATGTCAACTGATGACAACGGATGACAACGGATGAAAAACTGATGTCAACTGATGACTACGGATGAAAAACGGACGACAACGTATGAAAAATGGATGAAAAACGGATAACAACTGATGAAAAACGGATGAAAAACGGATAACAACTGACGAAAAACGGATGAGAAACTGATGACAACTGACGAAAAATGGATGAAAAACTGATACATTTGACGTGACTGAACTGATGAACTGAACGGACTGTATGTGTGAAAGGGGCCTTAGTGAATAAACAGCATCATGCAGGCCAAGGAACACACCAGACAGGTCTGGGATAAAGATGTGGAGAAGTTTAAAGCAGAGTTAGGTTATAAAAAAATATCCCAAGCTTTGAACATCTCACAAAGCACTGTTAATCCATCATCTGAAAATGGAAAGAGTATGGCACAACTGCAAACCTACCAAGACATGGCCGTCCACCTAGCCTGATATGCCAGGCAAGGGGAGCATTAATCAGAGAAGTAGCCAAGAGGCCCATGATAACTCTGAAGGAGCTGCAGAAATCTACAGCTCAGGTGGGAGAATCTGTCCACAGGACAACAATTAATAGTGCACTCCACAAATCTGGCCTTTATGGAAGAGTGACAAGAAGAAAGCCACTGTTGAAAGAAAGCCATAAGAAGTCCTGTGTGCAGATTGCGAGAAGGCATGTGGGGGACACAGCAAACATGTTGAAGAAGGTGCTCTTGTAAGATGAGACCAAAATGGAACTTTTTGGCCTACAAGAAAAAAAGCTATGTGTGGTGAAAAACGAATACTGAACTTCGCCCTAAACACACCATCCCCACCGTGAAACATGGTGGTAACAGCATCATGTTATGGGAATGCTGTTCTTCAGCAGGGACAGGGAAGCTGGTCAGAGTTGATGAGAAGATGTATGGAGCCAAATACAGGGCAATCTTAGAAGAAAACCTGTCAGAATCTGCAAAAGACTTGAGACTGGGGCGGAGGTTCACCTTCCAGCAGGACAACGACCCTAAACATACGGCCAGAGCTACAATGGAATGGTTTAAATCAAAGCATATTCATGTGTTAGAAAGGCTCAGTCATAGTCTAGACTTAAAGGGTAATTCCACTTTAAAATTATTTTTTTCTTTGATCAATATGGCATTTTAATTCTTCTCTGTGGATAAAAAAAACCTGTAGTGTTTTCAGTTTGCAGGGTCCTTCACATGAAGCACTGTTCTCATGTGTCCATCTCTATGAGAAGCACTGTTTTTCCTTAGATACCGTACACCATGCTTGATGGCTTGTGTACGGTATCTCTGTGCAGCCCAGCACCAGTTTATTTCCGGACTCCCAAGTAGTACCGCCCGCATTGCTCTGAAACGCTGTTTGCATTTACCTTTCAAGAACCTGTCCAATACAGTCCCAACAGTGAAGCATGGTGGTGGCAGCATCATGCTGTGGGGGTGTTTTTCAGCTGCAGGGACAGGACGACTGGTTGCAATCGAGGGAAAGATGAATGCGGCCAAGTACAGGGATATCCTGGACAAAAACCTTCTCCAGAGTGCTCTGGACCTCAGACTGGGCCGAAGGTTTACCTTCCAACAAGACAATGACCCTAAGCACACAGCTAAAATAACGAAGGAGTGGCTTCACAACAACTCCGTGACTGTTCTTGAATGGCCCAGCCAGAGCCCTGACTTAAACCCAATTGAGCATCTCTGGAGAGACCTAAAAATGGCTGTCCACCAACGTTTACCATCCAACCTGACAGAACTGGAGAGGATCTGCAAGGAGGAATGGCAGAGGATCCCCAAATCCAGGTGTTAAAGACTTGTTGCATCTTTCCCAAAAAGACTCCTGGCTGTATTAGATCAAAAGGGGGCTTCTACTAAATACTGAGCAAAGGGTCTGAATACTTAGGACCATGTGATATTTCAGTTTTTCTTTTTTAATAAATCTGCAACAATGTCAACAATTCTGTGTTTTTCTGTCAGTATGGGGTGCTATGTGTACATTCATGAGGAAGAAGAATGAACTTAAATGATTTTAGCAAATGGCTGCAATATAACAAAGAGTGAAAAATTTAAGGGGGTCTGAATACTTTCCGTACCCACTGTATATATATATATATATATATATATATATATATATATATATACAGTATATACAAACACATTTATTTATTTTTTGATAATTATTTCAATTTCTACACAGTCCAGAGCGTGCACTCAAGATTAATCCTGCCCAACCAGAAAGTCACAAAATAGAAATGCAGAGAACAGCCTCCCATTGCATTATGGTACTTGTAGGAGAGAAGAAGTGAACACGCCCACTGTTATTGCAGGTGGGAACCATCATAAACTGCCCACTTTCAGTTACTCTATATTTAATCACTAAAACAAACCTTTAAAACTAAACTACAACAGCTGTGAAAAATTAAAAGAAGACACTTAACTTAATTACTTAACTTAATAGAATCCAAAATTAGAGATTTTAAACTGGAGTTACACTTTAAATCCAATTGAGAAGCCGTGGTAAGGCTTCTTTCACACGGTCCGCCTCCGCAGGCGGATCCGTGTTGCTCAGTGGGGATCGATCCGCGATCCCCGCTGAGCCGGGCGGATGACAGCTCCGTCTCCGCTTGCAGAGCGGAGAGGGAGGTGTCTCAGCACCCGCTGCCCTCTATGGGGGATCGGAGGAGAGCGGACCGCTTGTCCGCTCTCATCAGATCCGCTCCGCTCCAATTACTGAACGGATAGAAAAATAGGGTTTCCATCCGTCCAGATTTCAGCACAGGATCGGATGCGGATGGCAGCGGGTGTCAGCGGAGGTGACCTCCGCTGACACCCGCTGCCCCATAGAGCTACATGGAGGATCCGATCAGATCCGCCTAAATAACTGACAGGCGGATCTGGATTTCTAGTGTGTTGTTGTACCTTTAAGGAGCCTAGAACTATCACCAAAATATACCTGCTCTCTAATTTTTTTTGCTCTATTTATATGAGGAAGCTGCATTTCATATACAGCTTTGTAAGCTAAAGACATCACAACAGTGGAGTCATGCTATCTAAGCTGGCCTGTCTGTTCTTATAGGCAGTTCCCTTTAAAGTTCATCTTCTCCAAGGCAGATGAAGCACATCATAGAGCAGCTGTATGCATTGCAATTCATGTTGAAATACTCAGCTCATTATCTTTTGCCCAATGAAATTTCTTGTCTGGCCAGATAAAAACAGTACCGTTTCGTTGGCTGACAGGAGAATAATGAAGCTAGTCATTCAGAGACTCCTTAGCCCCATTCCAGTTATATCTCTGAGTTATTCTTCACATTTCCCGAATCTGCTGCATCTCTTAAGTACGGAGAGCGAATTGCCCGTTGGATAAATACCGGAGGGATTTGTGTTCTCTGTACCAAATGATCTCAATGTTTCTCTGAAAATCTGACTAATCTGATTACATGGCAGCCAGTTTATAAAACGTATCTTGGCACAGTTCAGTTTTTCTTCTCTAATCTGAACATTGCCACAATGTCCAGCAAAGCATTTCCATAAAAACACAGCATGGAACATTTACTGCTTGGAAGAAATGCTGCATTTACGTTAAAGGGAACCTGTCTTTTTTTTAGAGTAATATAATCAGCTCTCTGCGAATCAGCATTGAGGGCAACTGAAGTATTATTCATTTATTTTACATTGACCTTTGTAAGTGATCAGTTTATTGTAGATAATTTTATCAATTTATAAAAAAAAAAAAAAAAAAAAAAAACTGTCTCTTTGCCCATCCATTGAAGCGTTTGGTAAAAATCCCACTCCTCCGGGTTTTGGGAGATCATCTCAACAGTGCTTGGGCCTGAACCGCCAATCCCCAGGCTTGAACATCATTGCCTGATGAAGAAGATGAAGATTTTCAGGTCTGAATATTTTATACATACAGTATCTAACAAAAGTGAGTACGCCCTCACATTTTTGTAAATATTTTATTATATCTTTTCATGTGACAACACTGAAGAAATGACACTTTATTACAACGTAAAGTAGTGAGTATACAGCTTGTATAATAGTGTAAATTTGCTGTCCCCTCAAACTCAACACACAGCCATTAATGTCTAAACCAGCTGTCAAGAAAAGTTAGTACACCCCTAAGTGAAAATGTCCAAATTGGGCCCAATTAGCCATTTTTCCTCCCCGGTGTCATGTGACACGTTAGTGTTACAAGGTCTTAGGTGTAAATGGGGAGCAGGTGTGTTAAATTTGGTGTTATTGCTCTCACTCTCATACTGGAAGTTCAACATGGCACCTCATGGCAAAGAGCTCTTGGAGATTGCCAAGACCCTGAAACTGAGCTGCAGCACAGTGGCCAAGACCATAAAGTGGTTTAACAGGACAGGTTCCACTCAGAACAGGCTCGCCATGGTCAACAAAAGAAGGTAAGTGCTCGTACTCAGTGTCATATCCAGAATTCTTATCTTTGTCTTTGGGAAATGGATGTATGAGTGCTGCCAGCATTGCTGCAGAGGTTAAAGGGGTGGGGGGTCAGCCTGTCAGTGCTCAGACCATACAATGCACACTGCATCAAGGTGTGCATGGCTGTCAACCCAGTAGGAAGAATCTTCTAAAGATGATGTGCAAGAAAGTCCACAAAAAGTTTGCTGAAGACAAGCAGACTAAGGACATAGATTACATATTTGGTTCAGATGGTGTCAAGCATGTGTGGCGGCAACCAGGTGAGGAGTACAAAGATAAGTGTGTCTTGCCTACAGTCAAGCATGGTGGTGGGAGTGTCATGGTCTGGGGCTGCATGAGTGCTGCCAGCACTGGGGAGCTACAGTTCATTGAAGGAACCACGAATGCCAACATGTACATTGACATACTAAAGCAGAGCATGATCCCTCTCCCTTCAGAGATTCAGCCACAGGGCAGTATTCCAACATGATATTGACCCCAAACACACTTCCAAGACGACCACTGCCTTGCTAAAGAAGCTGAGGGTAAAGGTGATGGACTGGCCAAGCATGTCTCCAGACCTAAACCCTATTGAGCATCTGTGGGGCATCCTCAAATGGAAAGTGGAGGAGCGCAAGGTCTCTAACATCCACCAGCTCCGTGATGTCGTCATGAGGAGTGGAAGAGGACTCCATTGGCAATCTGTGAAGCTCTGGTGAACTCCATGCCCAAGAGAGGGCTGGAAAATAATGGTGGCCACACAAAATATTGACACTTTGGGCCCAATTTGGACATTTTCACTTAGGGGTGTACTCAATTTTGTTGCCAGTGGTTTAGACATTTATGACTGTGTGTTGCGTTTTTTTGAGGGGACAGCAAATTTACACTGTTACACAAGTTGTACACTCACTACTTTACAAAATTTACAAAAATGTGAGGGCTGTACTCACTTTTGTGAGGTACTGTATACATACATATATATATATATATATATATATATATATATATATATATATATAAATAAATATTCAGCCCCAGATGTCCTACCTTATATTACATGGTTTCTCCTTTTTTTTCTTATTCAAGCTTTTTTTCTGTTTGTTCTGGTCACAAGAATACTGGTCACAAGAATACTGCCCCCATTTTCCTTTCTCCAGGGATCTCCTTTGCAAGGTTCTCCAGTGTGCTAACTACATACCGTTGTGAGGATGGTGTCTATGCCAGAGAGGAAAATACACAGAGGATAGGGCATGCTACCACAATGCATAATAGGAACATATAGTCCCAATAAACAGGATCTAAGGATTAGGTTGTTAGTACAGCTTCTCTGACTAAAAGTTGGGAATACGAGTGCACAGAAGCTAGAGGATACAGTAGAAGAAAGAAAAGAAAGCAGTTAAATACTTTGCTGTATTTTGCCATGCTGCATTGATGCATAACACCTTGTTGGTGATACAAAAGGTTGGGGTTTAGTACTACTTTAAAATAAAAAAATCATACTCACCTAGATGGCTGCAGCACAGATCCCAGCTGCAGCTGTCCCCTGCCACCTCCAAGACCGAGAACTGAGAGATCAAACACTGCTGATTGCTCAGTTCTCAGTGCTCAGCCTGCAGAGAGTCGGTGACTGTCAATCACCATCTCTTTTCAGCTGGCCCAGCCTCTCAGCGGCTTGCTGAGAGGCTGAACCAGCTGCCGATCCAGGCTTCTATGCAGATCCTGCATGTGATCTTTTCAGAGCCTGGACCAGGTCTGTGACATCAGACGACAGCTGTCTTGAGCCTACTATTGGCTAAAAACAGGTCACAAGAGTGCAGAACTAACTGCACTGATGTGATCCATAAGGGAATTATAGCCAAAAAAAAAGCTTTGGCTATACTTCTACTGTAAGCCCAACATATAATAAACTTGATTATTTAGAGTCAGCTTGCTTCAGGATAGAAGTATATATAGAAAGTATGTAAACTTGATTTGATATGATTCTTCACACATTCTAAATCTGTAGGAGTGACTTTTACAGCTTAAAAAAATATTTCCCTTGAGAAGGGAGAAGGCTGCAACTAGCAGTAGAAAACAGGCCTAATCCCTTCCACCCAATGTGCATCTACTGTTTCACAATTACCTTAGATACTCTTAAGACCGGTTTTAACTTACCTGAATTTTCCACCATGTGACCTTCGCTGCAGAACATCACATGGTGGGAGATTCAGATAAGTTAAAATGGGTCTTCAGAGTTTTTATGGTGATGTAATCTTCTGGTAGTAAAGACGTGTGATCCAATGCAACAGTCCTGGCTCAACCCACCTTGTTGCCATTCCTTGCTTTGTGACATCAAAAAAACACCAAACTAAAGTCTTCAGGACTCTGTGAAGAGCTACCTGATGGACTTCTTACAGCCAACACAAAGTGTCTGCATTACCTGGCAGCGACATTCGAAGGGGCACTTGAAGAAGGATCCCCCCCAGCCTGCAGTCAAGAAGAAAGACTCAAGTAATTATTTCAGATAAGAAATGAGGCTCATTTTTCATTTTTTTTTTTTTTTAAATGAAAGGTGATTATCTAAAGAGGCGTGTGTAAAGTATATTGGGGAGGTGGGTGGTATCACAGGAATCAGCTTTACTATGTACATGTGTACTTCTGTAACAGATTACAAGCAGTTCCAATACAGATATACTTGATTAATGTATTGTCTGTGCACTGCTTTAAAAATAAGGCCATGAAATCTGTTATGAGAGGAATGTGAAGGCTGCCACTGTTGACTACTGCATGCTTGTTTTGGATAAGTAACTCAGAAAGCATTGAAGCCATACACAGTCAACCAACTAGCATGTTCAGAAGATCAGAAATGGCAGAAAATAAATTTTCCTTAGTTCAGGTCTGCTTTACAGGTAGCAAAATACAATATGCAACTGGTAAAGTCAGAACTCATGACCTGAATATTTGACTCAGATAGGTGATCCACCAATCAGAGAAGACTGAGGATCAGAATAAACTAATATTTCTAGAAGGGGTCAGTAATAGCAGTAAATGTATTTCTGTCATTGCAAGCTTAATATTTATTTTTGAACCAATTCTTCCCCGTCTTCGTTATGCTTTCTGGTGTACACTTAACAGTAAAAGTGGATGAATTAAAATAAGTTTCTGCTTTGCATTGTATTCAGAGAAATGCTGAACAGAAGCTCGGGTTGTAAATGTCTGTCTTGAAATTCCCTTCTGAAATGTAAAGCAAGTGAATGTTTGCAAGCTGGGCATTACAGTCTAATGCAAGAATTCTTTGTGTGGAATACTAAACCTGATTATAATTGATGCTCGCATTCTAAACATGCTACAAATCCTCAGATCATTATGTGGCTGGCTGCCATTATCATAATTCACACTATTGTGCCAGGGAAAAATGTGATTTTCTGAAATTTTAAATATTCTTTAACAAATTCAAATGTGGAGGAGAGGTGGATAAATAAAAATGCATGCCTCAAGATGCTGTAAATAAAATACATGCACGGTTTGCCTAATAATTATTGTAGCTAGGAGCACCAAAAGGTAATATGAAACTAGACAAGATGAGACATTGAGACCCAGCTTAGATACCTCTATAGCCTATTATTATACTGTATGTTTATACACACAATGGTACTCATCACCATACCTAGGAACATTTGAAAATTAGAATTCTTGAGAATAGGGGATGGAGTAGAAATGGAGCGGTAGGTGTTCCCAGATGCTGTAAATGATGGGTGTGGCAAAATTGTGTTAATAGGAAGGGGGTGTTAAAGTGATTGTAAAGTCTCATTTTTTTAAAATAACAAATATGTCATACTTACCTCCTCTGTACAGTTGGTTTTGCACAGAGTAGCCTGGATCCTCCTCTTTCCGGGTCCCTCTTCTGTGCTCCTGGCCCCTCCCTCCTGTTCAGTGCCCCCACAGCAAGCAGCTTGCTGTGGGGGTACCCGAGCCGAGTCACAGCTCCGTGTATCCATTCAGACACGTAGCTGTGACCCGGCCCCCACCCCCTCTCTTTCCTGATTTGCTGATTGACAGCAGCATGTGCCAATCGTGCCGTGCTGTTGTCTCAGCCAATGAGGAGGAGAGTCCCAGGCAGCTGAGACACTCCTGCAACATTGCTGGATAGAGATGGGTTCAGGTAAGTATTAGGGGGACTGAGAGGGGCTGCTGCACACATAAGCTTCTTTAATCTTAATACATAGAATGCAGTAAGATAAAAAAAAATCTGTCTTTACAATCCCTTTAAAATGTGATCCTACATACAGAGTGCAGGGGTCAGAAGTATGTAACATACATAGTGCAGGTGTCCAGGTTGGGTAACATACAAACGGCAAGGGTCTTGTGTGGGTAACATACATAGTGGAAAGTTTAGGTGTGTAAAGTACAGAATACTGTGGTCAGGAGTGGGTAATGTACAGAGTACAGGGGTTAGGTTTATGAAACTTACATAGTTTAGGAGTTGTTAGAATTATGCTTTAAGTTAAGGTCATACTGACATGTATTTTTTAGTTGCATAGACACTTTGCTGTGAAAGAATGCGGGACGTTTCCTCCTATTGTTATCTGAATTCTGAGATTATTATTATTTTGCACGCCATGTTGCTATTCTGAGAGTTTGTCTTCCTGTTGTATTATACATCTGTTTTCTTTATGCAAAGGTATATTTTTAATTGTCTCCTGTTGACGATTATCGTAAAGAACTTTTTCCTGTTATGCATAGTTCTATTTTTATTATATGTAGAATATGACATGTATAGAATGGAAGTTTAGCCTGGTTATATCATGTTGTGTATACTTTATTTAAGACCTCAAAGACTGGAATTAAAACTAAGTAGACCATTCACTATGCTCTTGTGTGTGAGTGTGTTGCTTCCAGGGCCCTGAAACATCTGGATGTGTGGAATGGAAATATATGCCGGCAAAGGTTAGTATAGATTAGTTAGACTTTACCTCCATTACCTTGGACTTTCTATTTTCCAAAAAGGGTCATTTGGGGGTTATTTGTACTATCCCATCCCCCACACACACCTGTACTCTATTGGTGTCCTCTATCAAGTAGATATAGGAGGAGTCCCCTGCAGTGCATTAGCACACCTTCCCAGCAAGGAGCGTTGTCTCCAAGGGTAAGAGAGGCTGGATTCACCCCTTTTTTATGGATAGTGTAGGACCCACCGATAATGGGGTACTTTGACGCAGTGGTGGGCTTGAGCACAATATGGCCATATGGTGGAACTAAATCCCCATTTTTATTTATGGATGGTCTCCATATTTGATAGTCATTTCTTTTGCATGGTTGCGCTATTCTTTTTTAATATACATGTTGCTTGGTCCATAGCTGCACCGGCTTTAGATATACATGTTCAGGGTCTGCTCCCCCAATTTTTTGCTTGTTTATTATGTATTCGGTCTGACCAGACTTATGTGGTTGAGCATCCCATCCCCCACACACACCTGTACTCTATTGGTGTCCTCTATCAAGTAGATATAGGAGGAGTCCCCTGCAGTGCATTAGCACACCTTCCCAGCAAGGAGCGTTGTCTCCAAGGGTAAGAGAGGCTGGATTCACCCCTTTTTTATGGATAGTGTAGGACCCACCGATAATGGGGTACTTTGACGCAGTGGTGGGCTTGAGCACGATATGGCCATATGGTGGAACTAAATCCCCATTTTTATTTATGGATGGTCTCCATATTTGATAGTCATTTCTTTTGCATGGTTGCGCTATTCTTTTTTAATATATATTATTTTGCACGCCATGTTGCTATTCTGAGAGTTTGTCTTCCTGTTGTATTATACATCTGTTTTCTTTATGCAAAGGTATATTTTTAATTGTCTCCTGTTGACGATTATCGTAAAGAACTTTTTCCTGTTATGCATAGTTCTATTTTTATTATATGTAGAATATGACATGTATAGAATGGAAGTTTAGCCTGGTTATATCATGTTGTGTATACTTTATTTAAGACCTCAAAGACTGGAATTAAAACTAAGTAGACCATTCACTATGCTCTTGTGTGTGTGTGTTGCTTCCAGGGTATGTAAAGAAATCAGGTGCGCTGCCCTAGTGCATATGTGCAACATACAAAATGATGCAAACAAATAAACCAAAAATGCAATAATAATGCAAAAAAATGAAAACGTATGCAATTCGTGTAAAACAAAAAATGTCCAGAAGGTGACTAGTGATACACCAATGTGCAATAAACGTCCATGTTATAAGTCCATAAATAAAGTGCAAAAAATGGTGACATAAACTTCCAGCTTGGGGAAAGGTGAACTGTGATTGGAAGGTGCAAAGTCCCACCACCATCTTGGCCTCTTACCAGAAGTTAAACGTTAAGGGCATATATGAATATGACCGCTCCAAAGGTCATGCAGCCAGGTAGAAAAGTTCCCAGAAATACAGAAGGCACTCTGACACACTCGTGCTCCCTAGACTCTTACCGGACAAAAGCCAAACAAGAAGCCTGGTTCTATGGTGATGAGTGGTCCTGCCGGGGGTTACTGGACTCTAGGATGGCTGATGTAGTTGCTTGTGTCCAAGAGGAACAGACCCAGTCAGAAAGCCTGACGAAAGAAGATCCTGCCAAAGGTGACTAGACTCTGATTGGCTGCTGTAACTCCTTAGTCTGGTTGACCTCAATAATAGGGGACACAACAGAGGGGACCGCAATAGTGCATTACCAACAGTAGATATTTATTAAAAACAAATGGTTGCACTTACAGTTGTGAAGACAATAATAGCGAGTTCCCTCACGGAGGAGCTGTATGGCGGGGTCCGCCTGCAGTGCGGACCGCTGCCTGGTCTAGATGTGATGACGCGGCGCCTCCTCTCTGACGCGTTTCTCCCGATAGGGCATCCACTTAGATAGGAGAAATACCCATTTTTATTTATGGATGGTCTCCATATTTGATAGTCATTTCTTTTGCATGGTTGCGCTATTCTTTTTTAATATACATGTTGCTTGGTCCATAGCTGCACCGGCTTTAGATATACATGTTCAGGGTCTGCTCCCCCAATTTTTTGCTTGTTTATTATGTATTCGGTCTGACCAGACTTATGAGGTTGAGCATCCCATCCCCCACACACACCTGTACTCTATTGGTGTCCTCTATCAAGTAGATATAGGAGGAGTCCCCTGCAGTGCATTAGCACACCTTCCCAGCAAGGAGCGTTGTCTCCAAGGGTAAGAGAGGCTGGATTCACCCCTTTTTTATGGATAGTGTAGGACCCACCGATAATGGGGTACTTTGACGCAGTGGTGGGCTTGAGCACGATACGGCCATATGGTGGAACTAAATCCCCATTTTTATTTATGGATGGTCTCCATATTTGATAGTCATTTCTTTTGCATGGTTGCGCTATTCTTTTTTAATATATATTATTTTGCACGCCATGTTGCTATTCTGAGAGTTTGTCTTCCTGTTGTATTATACATCTGTTTTCTTTATGCAAAGGTATATTTTTAATTGTCTCCTGTTGACGATTATCGTAAAGAACTTTTTCCTGTTATGCATAGTTCTATTTTTATTATATGTAGAATATGACATGTATAGAATGGAAGTTTAGCCTGGTTATATCATGTTGTGTATACTTTATTTAAGACCTCAAAGACTGGAATTAAAACTAAGTAGACCATTCACTATGCTCTTATGTGTGAGTGTGTTGCTTCCAGGGCCCTGAAACATCTGGATGTGTGGAATGGAAATATATGCCGGCAAAGGTTAGTATAGATTAGTTAGACTTTACCTCCATTACCTTGGACTTTCTATTTTCCAAAAAGGGTCATTTGGGGGTTATTTGTACTATCTTGGCATTTTCAGGACTCAAGAATAGAGATAGGCCGTCAGTACATCAGGTTTGATAAATTTTCAGATATACGGTATATACCATAGTTTGAGGACTTTATAACTTTTCTACAGACTAAAAAAAAAAGCACTGATTTGGGTTATTTTCATCAAGGAAATGTAGCAGAATACATTTTGAAGAAAAATTATTTGTTTGCAAAATTTTATAACAGAAACAAAGAAAAACACATTTTTTTTTCGTTTAATTAGCAAAAAAATAAAAACCCAATGGTCTTTAAAGATCACCAAAAGAAAGCTCTATTCATGTAAAAAAAAAATATATAAACATTTTTATATGGGTACAGTGTTGCTTGACTGCACAATTGTCATTTAAATAGTGGCAGCGCTAAACGCTAAAATTTGGCAAGGGCAGGAAGGAGGTAAAAGTGTCTGGTACTGAAGTGGTTAAACAATATATATATCTTTAGGCAACATTCATCTGCCCACTCTCACTTATTACCGTAGTGTACTCATTATCGCATGGATAGCATGATTTTCAATAATGATCCACCCTCTATTTGGGTCTTAGGCCTGGTTCACACCTAAGGTTGCAGTTTGCATCTTCCAGGTGCATTTTGCATTTTTAAATACACATTTTTTGATCCATTGAAGTATATTGAACCAAAAACAAGAAAAAAGTCTCTGGCCCTTTCCATAAAATGCACAAATGTGAACGTGACCATTAGGAAACCATGTTAAATGGACAGTAGTGTGTTTCTGCAAAACTTAAAATGCACAAAAAAATGCATGGGTGTGAACCAGACCTTTATATCCAAATCTAAAACCTTTTTAGTTTGACTAGAGTGGTGAAGGGTTAGAGTTATTGTCAGGGTTTTATGGTTGTCAATGTCCCTGTAAGGGAGATTTACTTTTTCTAATTGTCCTGATCACCTGTGTCTCTAAAAATGAAAATGAGAGTAAATCCACAAGTTTAGAACAGGAATAGGAGGAAGATCTTCCAACTGGGACTCTTGCTCCTATGACAACTGTCTAAGGCCTGGTTCACACCTATGCATTTTTAATGCATTTTCAGTTTTGAGGAAACACACTACAGCCTAATTAAATTTGTTTCCTATGGGTCATGTTCACATCTGTGCATTTTAAAGAAAGGGCTAGGGACTTTGTTCTGGTTTTTGGTTCCATATACTTCAATGGATCAAAAATGTATTTAGAAAAATGCAAAATGTACCTGGAATGTGCAAACTGCAACCTGCATATGTGTGTACTAGGCATAAGAGGGGATTTCCTGTTCAGTCTACGGGACAAAAAGTGAAGAAAATACAACTAATGAGACACAGATGGTAAAACAAATGACAGCAGTTTTAACCCTGCCTAGCTCAGTGCAAAATGAAAAAAAACGAAGCTTTGCTACTTTATATTTGTAGCACCCTCCTAGTTATGTAGGTGCTAGGTAAAGCATTTATTGCTCCTGCTGCTTATCAGTGGAGCCTGATCTATTAGTTTGCCTGTCACATGTTTCCAGGTGTGATTCACTGGGTCTGAGGGAGTGTCCTAACTGCATCCAATGAGGGAGCTTGTTGGACAGTGGAGATAACCTAGCCAGTGACACGTCATGTTTTATGGCAGTCCCAGTGGGAGGGCATTCTGAAATGCATCCTGGAATTGGCCATAAATACTGAGGGGACATGTGACAGGGCATTTTTGGAGGGAAGCAGAGTCCCAGGAGGAGGTGGAAGGCTGTCTCTCCTGCAGTGTGTGAGGAAGGTGGTCTTAGGCGGGCAGCCAAGTGAACCAGGTGTGGAGCTGAGCTGCAGAGGATCCAGAGTGCTGACAGTGGAGCTTCCGGCAGAGTCTCTCAGGAATAACAGTCTCCATGAGTACTGAGGGACTTGCCAAAGGATCTGGCCCAGGAAGGGGGACCACTCCAGTGAAGTCAGGGGATCAAGGAGCTAGCTCACACAGAGAGTATGATAGTAAAGGGGGTGCCATTTAAAAAAGCCCTGATGAATAGGAACAAAAGGAGATGCCAGGAAGGACCCTGAAGTGTGTTCTGCAGTACAGTACAGCTTATCCAAAGCGGTTCATTTATCACTACTTCATTGCTATTGAAAAGGTGAAGTAGCGGCCTTGCTGCATTCAAGTACAGTTAACCACTTGCCGACCGCCCACAGTATATTTACTGCGGCAGTCAGCCTCGTACAGGCAAAGTGACGTAGTACTACGTCGCTAGCCTAAGAGCCTCTAGGGGGCGAGCGTACGCCGCCGGAGGCGCGCTCCCACCCCTGCTCATTCCCTAACATGTCCGCGCATGTGACCGGCGGACCCAATGTCCGCCGGTCACTCGCGATCTCCCGGTGCAGAGGGAGAAAGGCAGGCGGCTAATGTAAACAAAGCCGCCTGTCATTCTCCCTGATCTAACTGCAGATATCATACGAACCTGCTATGTAGGATCGTATGTCTCTGTGGTTACATCACTAGCCACACCCCTTTACAGTTAGAAGCACGCCCCTAGGGACACACTTAACCCCTGCATCACCAATAAAGTTAACCCCTTCCCTGCCAGTGTCAAAATACGCTTATTGCAATTTTTTTTACCAAACATATGTAGCAGAAAACAAATTGGCCTAAAATGTTTAAAAATTTCGATTTTTAAATTTTTTTGGGGGGAATTTCATATAAAAAAATGTGAAAAATATTGTTACTTTTTCAAAATTGTCACTCTTTTTTTGTTTATAGCGCAAAAAGTAAAAATCGCACAGGTGATCAAATACTACTAAAAGAAAGTTCTGTTTCTGGGAAAAAAAGGACATCAATTTCATTTGGGTACAGCGACCACGCAATTGTCCGTTAAAGTCACGCAGTGCCGAATCGCAAAATAGGGCCTGGTCTTTGGGCAGCCAAATCCTCCGGGGCCTAAGTGGTTAAGCATCCCAGCAAATTGTGCATAGTTGGAGTATCCCACTCATTCCCTTATCCTATCCAAGTTCTCAATTAAACAACAAAAAACCAAGCCTCTAGACTGTTTCTTGACTGAGCCAAGTACTTTAAAGTCGCTAAACTATTGTACTGTTGCTATGGGTAACCCAGGGGAACCCATCACCAGCAACTCCCAAGGGAGTAGTGCTACATATTTTTGCAACAACATGTTTATATAATTTACTGTATCCATCCACCTCATTGATGATGGCTCTTTTCTTCTTCAATTTTTTAAAGCATGATTTCAATTTCTGGTGAATTGATTATTCTCATAATACACTATGTTCAAAATAAGACAAGCTTTAGGCTGGGTTTATACATGTCTGGCTGTGGTTTGCAGTACGGAGTTCAGTGCGTTTGTGTTTACTGATGTAGGTGCGATTAAGGGACAACGTTTTCCCTGAATTCACACCTAAACTGGACACAAAATAGCACAGGAACCATTTTGAAACCGCACCACGGCTGCCATGGACACATGTAAATTGGCTCCATTGAGAGCCGGTCACATTCACACATCACATTCACACATCATGCAAATTGGATGCAATGTAAAATGCTTCAAATTCGCATTTATGTAAACCCAGCCTTAATCTAGCTATCTAAGCTTGTAGTGAAAGCTTGGGCTTGACTTGTTGAATAATCCACTGTTTGTTTGTCATGCAATCCATGATATTTTTACATCTCTGAACCAATATCAAAGTCTTAAGGCAACAGTACTTTTTTGTCTTGCTTCTTCATCGCCCAGCTTTCATATCCATAGAGAGTGACAGAAAATAGCATAGCTTTTTTGAATTCTGATCTTTGTACTTATGTACTTTTGAAGATCTTTCATACTAGCTCTTTCAAGGGCCAGTCTGTATTATATTTCCTGACTGCTGGATCCTTTGTCGTTAATCATTGATACAAGGAGGGAAAAGCTGTGTACCATTTCTGTGTGTTCAACACTGACTTGTCTTTTCTGTTGTAATAACTTTATTTTAGCTGAAGTCCCATCTTTTCACCAGTTTTTACTTGTTATTTAGCCGGAGTCCTATCTGTTCACTCTGTACTTTATCTTATTCTTTGAGGCTCTTGTGCTGTACATTTTTAGCTATGAACATATTGTTATAGGCAGACCAAAGATCGTTGATGTTTCTTCCACACATCCTGAAATCTCTTCTCTCATTGTGTTCTGCATACAGGATAAATACTGTAAGTATTAGAGTGAGCCGCTGGATTATACAGTGTAGGGATGTCCCTCTTACCCGGCAGCTGCTATCATGTGAAGTTCCGCCTCCTAAACTGGCTCCTATGATAGACAGCACACTAGTGACATCTATCATAGGAGCCGATCCAGGAGGCGGAACTTCGTATGACAGCACCTGCTGGGTAAGAGGAAGATCCCCGCTCTGTGTAATCCAGTGGCTCTCCTCTCTCTGCATTGGATGGGCATTATTCAGGCTGCATTGGATGGGCACTAATAAGGCTGCATTGATGGGCACTGATGAGGCTGCACTGATGGGCACTGGTCAAGCTGCATTAATGGGCAATGATGAGGATGCACTGATGGGCACTGGTGAATTGGATGAGCACTGATGAGGCTGCATTGGAGGGGTACTGGTGAAGCTGCATTGGATGGGCACTAATCAGGCTGCATTGATTGGCACTGATCAGGCGGCATTGATGGGCTCTGATCAGGGTGCATTGGATAGGCACTAGTGAGACTGCATTGGATGGGCACAAATCAGGCTGCCATGATGGGAAGTAATCAGGCTGCACTGATAGGCAATGGTGAGGCTCCATTGATGGGCACTGATCAAGCTGCATTAATGGGCAATGATGAGGATGCACTGATGGGCACTGGTGAAGCTGCATTGATGCATTATTTTTGTTAAACCTCATTTGGTGCTTTTAACATTAACTTATGTTACCACGTTGTATCATATTTGTCTTGCTTCATAACATCAATCATTTTTATAAAACCAGGTGGGCATGGATGGTCAGTTGATTCGGCAGTTTAATGGGCCACTTGATTGGGCTTGCCCCCCAGGCCTAAGGCTGCCAGCCCTCCCCTGGGGTGGGGCCATTCTCACATGATAGAAGTCAATCGTTTGACTGACTTCTAAAAAGAGAGTGGTGCCCAGGTGACAGGGAGGAGTGCTTTCTCATGCCCATAGAGGCTAACAAATGCATTTGCCGAAAGTTGGGTATGGCATTAAGGCAGCGCTCTTCACGAATGAGCAGCACTTCTCTCGACAGACAGTTATTTAACTGTTTAAAATTCTGTGGCATGGTTCTTTAGTATTATACACTGTGCATTAGGGATAATAGTTCCTCATTACACTCCTCTCCTTTTCTTTTCCTGTGCAGCATTTCTGAGCCGGTGCTAAGTGACATGCACTAGACTCCACCAGACCAGTTATCTGTAACATCATGCCAGTGACACTGACCACTTGACATCCTTAAGATTTAACTACCTTCATGATCGGGCTATTTTTTTTCTTTTTGGCACGGCGTTAATTTAACTGACACAAATGACATTTATATAATTTTTCTTCCTCACAAATAGAGCTTTCTTTGGGTAGTATTTGATCACCATTGGGTTTTTCATGTTTTGCGCTATAAACCAAACAATACTGACAATTTTGAAATAGCCCAATATTTCTTACTTTTTGCTATAAAACATATCACAAAAAAAAAAATCTAATCTCTTAATACAATCTGACCAAAATGTATTCTGCTACATGTCTATTTTTATTTTTATACTAGTAATGGCGTGATCAGGGAGAGTGCGAAATCTGACACTGACACTTTGTGGGAACTAACTAGCTGCCATTGACATCACCAGTGACATTATTACAGCGATCAGTTCTAATAGAATGCACTGTCTCTGTACTAATGACACTAGGCAAAAAAGGGGTTAACATCTAGGGGGATCAAGGGGTTAAATATGTGCCTAACAAGTGTTTATGTGTGTAATGTGTGCTGCTTTTACTGGGGATTAAGTCTGTTGCATTCCCTGCTGAGCAGGGAATGAAAAACTAAGTAGCTCTAGGCTGTTTACACTCCAAAAGACTCAGAGCCAAGGGTCGGGTGCCAGCAGTCAATCACTGGTTTGGACCTGGAGATCGGCATGTGCAGTGATGAATCAAAGTACAGCCAGGTGGGTGGGCATGCATGCCCCTACCCGAAATGCAGAATCACGTATATATACATAACTCTGCACAGCTGGTCCGCACTGTCGCAGTATATGTACAGTACGCAGTTGGCAAGATGTTAACACTTGACTATACTTGTGATTAAACTTTAATCCTAGGAAGCTCAATACTATTCAGAACCTGTGCTTGCTCTCGCCTTGAGGACTCATTTCATCCTCTGTGACATATAGGCTGGTTTCTTAGGATGTCTTGTACCCCAAATCAAACCCATATTAGGGAACCGATCGCTAGAGAAGGAGCCTAAGCACACCAGCTCCTTCACTACCAGGGCCTTTCTTTCACCTATGCAAAGTCACCTCGTCTTCTTGACTGCCAACTGGCTCGCTGCTATATGCACATCAGCACCAGTATTGTTGTCATCGGCAACATCAGTATAGCATTCTTTGATTAGCTTGACTGTTCATTAGACACTTTGTGCTGCATCTTCTCTTATTGTATATCTTGTCCCCTGGTGTGAACCAAATGCTTGAATTGCCATGCATGCACCCCTTTAGTTATTTCTTCAAATAACTTATAACCAGGCAAGGATATGTAACAACAAAGTTCTTTTACTAAAAGTTGTTAAGTATAAATAACATTACAGTTTGTTCACAGACATAGTAAGAAGTAGTAAGCGGTTTAAAGGATGGGCAGATTCAGGGACAGGGAGTTAAAACAGTTAGCTGTCAGGAGGCCATTAACCTAAAAACATAATTAAAACATAGAGAAGACCAAATAAGGGCATTGAACAATGACCCATGATAGCACTAATTACCATTCATAAATTGGCTATTCATAGAAAAATATATATATTTTTATTACAAATTGGTAAAAACAAATAAGTTGCATGGTAAGGGTAAAATATAGCCCAAAGTGTGTAAAATAATAAAAAAAGTGATTTTACACAATTTGGGATATATGTTGCCCTTACCATGTGACTTATTTGTTTTTAACAATTTGTAATAAAAATGTATATTTTTTATATGAATAGCAGATTTATGAATGGTAATTAGGGCTATCAGGGGGTCATCATTCATTCCTCTTTTTTTTTTCACAGACACGTTTTTTGTTTTCCTAACACATGTGCATCCTTAGTGCCCTTTGATGCCCCTGCCCATTGAAGTGGACATACCTTGCAAAAAGTAGAAAGTGTCCTTAAAGTCCTTGTTTAAGTCGATTAGTCCATGTCCTGGACCCCTCTGCCAAGGGTCAATCTCAAGCAAATTGGCAATCACATGTTCAGCAATACTCCAATTGCTTTCTTATATACATATAGAGTGACCTCTCTCAGCTAGAGGCGGCTCCCTCTTTTGTTGACATAATTCTTTTTTTGATGATCTCTACATAGATCTTCAATAATAATGTCCCTAGGTCCTCTGTCTTTTTTGTAAATGCAGTTTGTACGTACATCAGCTACCTCTCTGTCAATGTAAAGTTCCAGTGTGTGTTAAATAATCTTTAGCATAATCTTGATGGAGTGTGATATCAGGGCAGTTTTCTATTGCTTGCACAATCTTTCAGGTCTCCTTTATTTGGTACTGCTATTCCCATAAGAAAAATAAAGAAGCAAAAAATGACATCCTTCAGATCCTTTAAAGGGTAACTCAACTTTCGTGGGGAAAAAAATAGCAAATAAAGAAGAAAATAAATAAAAAGTATACAATTGTGACACAAGCCATATTGTAATTGAATGTTATTAAAAATGACCTTTCCTTTTCAATCTGCAGCCACTGTAAATTTCTGAAAATGCAATGCAATATGGCTACCTGGAGTTGTTCTGTACATAGAATGTGTACTGACCACACCCCAGAAACATTTCCTGCTTGTGTGATTGGCTCACTGATTTTCCAAGAAGTCTGCACTAAGGGACAAGTAAAGGGGGCGGAGCCGAGCGCAGCATGTGAGAAGACCTGCTTCTCTGAGCTCCTGTGGCCAATCCTTTACTTGATCCTCTCCCTGGCTCACCTTCTCACAGATCTTGTGCCCAGAGCAACTGGTTCACACCCGGGAACCCGCTACACCCGCCAATCGCTTTGCTGATCTACTAGGTGTCTGGGATGACACGCTCCAAGAAGGAGGATGGTGCGGGCCTGGATTCACAACATGGCGCCACAGTCTTGACACAACGGACGCCTCGTGGAGCAGACAAACCAAAAGACAGGGAAGCTGGGGAATCTAAAGCAAAAGGAGCCCAGGCACAAGGTAAAGAGGGCACTAGAGATATGCTCTTCTATGCCCAAAAGCTACCACTGCTCCCTGCACACTCCACTGACACTGGTGACATGGCTGCTGAAACATTAGAGGAGGAGGTAGAGGAGAAGGATCAATTCAGGGGAGCAGCAGCCATGCTGGCTGAGCAGGCTGACCAGGCACAGGACACACTGCATGAATCTCCCACTGAACAAGAACAACCTACACTCTGGGAAATATTTAAAGCTGTCAATAAGTGTACAGCATCTGTTGATAAGCTTAAATCACATCTGGGGTGCTTATCAGAAGATGTTGCGTTAATAAGGCTAGACCTCCAGAAAATTAGAGAACACACAACTGCCACAAAAAGTCATTTTAGTGATCTTGAAAACAAATTTTTATCACTTCTGCGTGACTCTCAGACCACGAAACAATTAGCTGGCACGAATTCCATGCGGACGGAAGACCTGGAAAATCACATGCGACAGAACAATGTCCGTATAGTGGGCCTCCCCGGGAAAACTGGATACCTTTACGCCGCACTCTTCTGTGGGGCGGACTCATCGCACACCAACCAAACCCCTACCACCTTGCACCCCCCCCCCCCCCCCACCCAGACCGATCCTGGTTCTCATGCTTGATTACCGTGACAGGGAAAACATCCTGCGCTTGGCACGTGAAATATGCAACATTCAGTATAATGGATTTAGAATCTCCTTCTACCCGCATTTCTTGACTGAGGTTCAGAGAAAAAGAGCAATAGTCACAGAAGTTCGCAAGCGCCTACAATGCCTTCAGGCAACCTACGCCTAATGCTGTACCCGGCCAGACTCCGCATCACATCTATCAGTCAGGCTCACTTCTTTGAGTCAGCAGTGGCCGTCTCTGACTGAATAGACACTCATGAAGCAGATTTGAGATGCAGGCCCACTACAGGAGAGTTGGACTGACGGCTGACGCTTTTACCTTCCAGTTCTAGTTTCCTGGTGGGCACCTACTGAAGGGCACCACTGTCTTCCTTATTCTGCTTCACCCTTTTCCCCTGCGTGTTAAGCTCAAGATAAACGGTTCTTTATTTCTCCTTGTCTACATGGCGAATACAAATGCAAAATAGCTACAAGCTGCTTTCAGAGTGAATGAAACACCTGTTCCGGTGCACTGCACGGAAAATGCATACTATTCTATATGTGAGTTGTTTGCTGACTGTTATGCTCGTTGCAATCTATGTTGGCATAGTTTACCACAGCTACCCAGAGCCTGCATACAAGCTCCTGTGTTTTCCATACCTTTTGTTGGCACGGTTACGGCTACCGAGTTCACTTTGGTTTTGGCTCTACATGTTCCAAGATAGCTCAATCCAGAGGATCGTTCGGTCCACGTACAAGATACATCTGATTTACACTGCCTACCACCAGACCCAGTTCATTCCACATGTCTCTGTGCCTACAGCTAAGCCTTGGCAAGGTGCCCACTATGGATCCTTATTTCTTGCACCATTGACAGATCCCCTATGATGGAAGTACCTGTTCTATCCTGGAATGTCTGGGGTTTACAAGATCTGTTGAAAAGATCTATGGTCACATCCACCATACATAAATATCATCCTGATGTCTACTGTTTCCAAGAGACCCATCTTACAAAAAACGATGTATCTTGTCTAAACTATACCTGGGTCGGGTGGTCTTATCACTCTACTCACTCCTCTTACTCTTGGGGGGTGGGTGTACTGATACACCATTCAGTGCTATTTCAAGAACTTGATGTGTTGTGGACTCTGAAGGGCAATATGTATTTCTGCACTGTCAATTGTATACGTTACAATGTGTTATTGTCATGGTTTATGTTCCCCCTCCCTTTACTAGGGAGATTCTCCAACTCCTATTGGCATACCTGTTAGACAAGCCCGAATTGCCCCTCCTCCTGATGGAAGACTTTAATTGTTACCTCCACCCTCAGTTGGATAAACACCCATCCCCTAACACAGGCAATGTTGGAAGAGGCACTAAATTGTATAGGTTTCTGCAGGAGTCGGACTAGATCGATTTTTGGCACACCAAGCACCCACAGGAGAAACAATTCTCCTGTTTTTCTAAATTGCATATGTCTCTCTCCCGCATTGACTTGGGAGTTGGTAATCCTTCCATACTCCCTCACATTTCAAATGTCAGATATCTCCCTAGAGGGATACCTGACCAATCCCCACTAGTAATTTACATCATTGTTGCATGCCCCATGGAAACTCAATGCCTTTTGGCTCAACCTGTTTCCCTCCTATGATAAAGTGCACTCCTCCATAGCTGACTTTTTAAGAGATCACCAAGACCACGCGGACCTACTACAAAGTTGGAACACTCAACACTTCAAGGCATTCCTACGGGGAGTGCATGTAAGCCAGGTGAATGCGGTTGGAGTGGCTTGCGTAAGGACCTTGAACAACAGGTGCGCCAGTTGAAACAATGATATGTTTCTAAACCTACAGAGGTAACTAGGGGTCTTGGATATATGCCCAGGATGCACTGAATCGAGTGGTGTCATCCTCAGCAGATAAAAAGCAATTTTTCTATAAGCAGGCCTTTTACAAGGAGGGAGAACAGACAGGGAGGCTGTTGGCCAGAATTTCTCTGGCGCAGACTCCAGGTGGTTCTGTTGGTGCCTTGCAGGCAGGGGATGGCAGACTGCTTTCTACACTAGACTCTATCTTGGCTGAGCTGGAGTATATTTACTCTACATTATATCAATTGAAACGATCATGCACAATGGATGAAATCTGTGCCTATCTGGATGTTATCCACTTACTGGAACTATCCATTAGAAACAGGAGAACGATAGATTCCCCCATCACTTACAACAGGCTGTTGCAACAGACGGTTGCTGCGTTCCCTAACTGCAAGGCTCTGGGTGATGACGGTCTCCAGATTGAGGTTTACAAATTATATGGGGAAAGTATACTGCCATACTTGCTAAAAGTGCTCAATACTGCTAGGAAGCTGCTATCTGCTAGGAAGGGGGGTACTATACCATATTCCATGACTAGAGATAGTTTAATCTTGTTGCTGTAACAGGGTAAAGATCCCACAGACCCTGGCTCTTACAGGCTAATATCCTTACTGCTAAGTGACATTAAATTACTGGCAAAGGTACTGGCGATGCACCCTAATAAAGCCATTTCCATGATTGCACACCCGGATCAATCCGGTTTTATGCCCCAAAAATCCACGGTAGTCAATCTCCGCAGGTTGTTCCTTAATATGCAGGCCAGAGTGGATAACATGGGCAACAGGGAACTGCTATCTCTGGATGTGGCCAAGTCCTTTGACAGCGTGGAAAAGCCCTATCTTTGGGCTGTTATTGCTAGATTTGGCATTGGCCCCGTCTTTTTTTCTTGGGTTAAGCTGCTATACAGCCACTTGTTGGCAGTCATTAGGGTGGCAGGCAGGATCTCACCTGAATTTCCGCTCAGCAGGGGCACTCGCCAGGGATGCCCATTGTCACCATTACTTTTTGCAATAGCGATTTAACCAATGGCTGTGTCAATTCGTCAAAACCCAGATATAGTGGGCTTTCAATTTGTTGAGGTACAAGAGAAAGTCATACCCTTTGCTCTTGGGAAGCAGCAATGGGCACTGGGGAGATGCACTGCTCTGGGGGGGGGGGGGGGGCTGCAGATGAGTGTGCATTGGGCCTGTTTAGAAGTGGGATGGGAGTTAGTTGCTGGATGGTGGATGGCAACCCCCAACTCCTGACATTTGCAGGACCCTGCATGGATATGTAGCCACTAGCCAGGCAGGTTCTGCCAGAGCAGTGCATCTCCCCGTACTCCACACCGCAGCTCCGTAGCATGAAAAATGATCTGCCTCCGCCCGCTGTAGTCATCTCCATAGTTTGCAGAACCCTCCATGGATATGTAGCCAGGCAGGTTCTGCCAGAGCAGTGCATCTCCCCGTCATCTCCGCCTCCGCAGCCATCATCTCCGCCCCTCTGCAGCCATCATCTCATAATGGGTTAATCATATCAAGGTATATCGGGCTCGGCGCTCGGCTTGTTCGGTGGAAATCCTGCGCATGCGCATTTGCGGCAGGCAGACCGCTTCTCTCTGGGAGATCGATTTTAACTCTACACCGGTTCACACTAGGTCGCTCCGACTTCGGGGGCGACCTGAGAGGCAGAGCGCCAGCCCCAGGAGGAGGACGAAGCCAGACGGACCTGGACAGTGTGCCAGTGCCTGCCAGGCCACACCACCTCCAGCAGCCAGCCCACCATCAGTGTGCCACACCACCACCACCAGTGTGCCACACCGCCACCACCAGTGTTCCACACCACCAGTGTTCCACACCGCCACCACCAGTGTTTCACACCGCCACCATCAGTGTGCCACACTGCCACCACCACCAGTGTGCCACACCACCACCACCACCAGTGTGCCACACCGCCACCACCACCACCAGTGTGCCACACCGCCACCACCAGTGTTCCACACCACCAGTGTTCCACACCGCCACCACCAGTGTGCCACACCGCCACCACCAGTGTTTCACATCGCCACCACCAGTGTGCCACACTGCCACCACCACCAGTGTGCCACACCGCCACCACCACCAGTGTGCCACACCGCCACCAGTGTGCCACACTGCCACCACTCGCGTGCCACACCACCAACAGCCAGCCACTCCAGGCAGCAGGTACCAAAAAACAAAACAAAATACAGTTACTCACAGTCAGGAGGACTCAGACCCCCACAGTGTGCCACACCGCCACAACTATTAAAGATCTCATAGAACGTAATTGCATTATAGAATAGTAAAAAAAAAGTCGCAGTTACTTTGCTGAGTAACTAATTACTTTTTCAATGTGGTAACTGAGTCAGTAACTCAATTACTTTTGGGAGAAGTAATTTGTAACTGTAACTAATTACTTTTT
This sequence comes from Pelophylax lessonae, assembly GCF_965119305.1. Taxonomy (NCBI): domain Eukaryota; kingdom Metazoa; phylum Chordata; class Amphibia; order Anura; family Ranidae; genus Pelophylax; species Pelophylax lessonae. The sequence continues at coordinate 172,530,638 of NC_138770.1, read as the reverse complement.
TAAAGTAAGATAACCAACACTGGACATATATGGCATAATAGTCAGATTCCTGAGCTGGTCAAGATAACCAGCCCCTCGATGGCGTAAATGGGGTATAACATATTTCTATCATATTTTTAAGAATGGAGCCCTATGCTCATTTGAGGAATTAAGTGCGAACTTCCACTTACCCAGCTCCATGAAATTTTATTATGTTCAGCTCAAGCATGCCGTTAAGGTGCAGGGTTCCACTGTAGACTGGCAACAGTCTCCCACACCAGTGTTCAATATGATGGCTGAATCGTTTTCCACAAAGAGATTCATATCTAGATGTTACACCATGTTGCTTACTGACTTTCTAGCTGCATTCCCCCTAAGGTTAGGTGAGAGGTGGGAGAGAGACGTAGGCCCCTTCATCGATGACCAATAGGAAGATGCACTACAGGCAGTGCCCCAATGTTCACTTAATGTGAAACAGAGGCCTATGCAGCTGTACCTACTTCTAAGGGCGCATTTTACCCCAGTCAGACTTGTCATGGGCATTTTAGACTCCCCTGCCTGTGGCAAGTGTTCAAGGGACCATGGGGACCTTATCCATTTAACCCTAAACTTCACATCTATTGGGTGGAAGTGCAAAATACCATTTGCAAGTTTTTTCCGTACTGCTGGAACCAAAGCCCTGCCAATTAGGCATATTAGATAACCTACAACTGTCGGCTTCTACTCAGGAGGCAGTGGCTAGAGCCCTATTTCAAGTTCGTAAGGTGCTACTTTGGTATTGGAAGTCTTCCGAGCCTCTGAGAAACCCTTAGATTAGAGAAATATATCTACCAACACAGGGGTCACCCTCACAAATGTGATGCATTATGGGGTCCCTGGCTTGACACCCCTGGCTTGAGTCCACTCAAATTAGTGTTGGACAGACTGCTTATGGGATGAGCCCATTTCCTTTAACCCGAGTACATAAGCATTAGCTTCTAAGTGGAAACTTAAGGTGGAGAATGTGTCCCGGTATAGACAGATTAAAGTGGTAATTTGTTTGGATATATATGCAGACATGGTAGACTACTTTTCTGAGCAATGTGCTTATTCATGGTTATGTACTGTACTCTATATATCTCCCTAACATCTCTGTAGAACTGTCTTGGCATTACTTTATTTGTGTTGTTTCTTTGTAATGCATTTTATTCTTTCAATAAAACTCCTTTTACTTAAAAGAAAAAAAAAAGATAAAAGTCCGATTACAGGCATCCTCTCCAACAAAAATGTAATTTTTGGTGAGATACTCCCAATAGGAACACGTTTAAACAGATGAAGGCCCAGCAGCTTTCCTCATTAGTGCCCTGCAGATGCACAGCTGATTGATAATTATAAAACCACTCCGATTAGACCCACTCAGTACAGGGGCACAGGGGCACAGAGGAACAAATAATTATTTCTTCAGAACAACAAAAGGTAGAAATTTGCAATAAACGTTGTTACAATCCTTGTAATGTACATAGGTTACCCAGACTGGATTGTTTTTTTTTTCCCAACAAAAGTAGGGTTATGCTTTAAAATGACAGGTTAAAAATAAATCAAAATTGAAATTCCCTGCAAAAGAAGAGCATTTATACTCACCTATCCAGCAGCCAGTGTATCCTGCCTCTTTTAGGGCAGGGACCTTTGGTCCAATTTATTTTCTGCAATAGAACAAATGATTTCTCCAGCACTCAAAAGGAAAGTCAATAGTCTGAGATAAACACACAGTCTATGTAACCTCAAAGACTATGCTTCAGCACTGCAGCCCTCCTTCACAGGGGGGCCGCAAACGTATAGTGCATTATCCAAGGTTTATTAAAGGAATAGCCTCATTAATATTTACAAATGACAGAAGTATTACGCATTAAACTCTCTAAAGGTCAATCAAAGTGGTGACAGATTACCAAACAATTGGCGATGTTGGCAAGTTTATGCCCATCCCCTTCCTCAGAGCTCAAGCCAGCAAATGTTCGCCTTCTGAATATATACATTAGGCACCCTATTACTTCACTCCCCAATCTGGCGGGTTTGTCCCTGCATCAAACAAGGTCAAGAATAAAGAAAAAACACTATATACTGCATATATACACTGTATTGTTGAAAGTATTGGGACGTCTGCCTTTACACACACATGAACTTTAACAGCATCCCAGTCTTAGTCCGTAGAGTTCAATATTGAGTTGGCCCACCCTTTGCAGCTATAACAGCTTCAAGTCTTCTTGGAAGGCTGTCCACAAGGTTTAGGAGTGTGTCTATGGGAATCTTTGACCATTCTTCCAGAAGCGTATTTGTGAGGTCAGGCACTGATGTTGGATGAGGAGGCCTAGCTTGCAGTCTACACTTTAATTCATTCCAAAGGTGTTCTATCGGGTTGAGGTCAGGACTCTGTGCAAGCCAGTCAAGTTCCCCCACCCCAAACTCGTTCATCCATGTCTCAAACCTTGTGGACAGCCTTACTAGAAGAGTTGAAGTTATTATAGCTGCAAAGAATGGGCCAACTCAGTACTGAACCCTACGGGCTAAGACTGGGATGCCATTAAAGTTGATGTGCTCGTAAAGGCATTAGGCAGGCATCCCAATACATTTGGTAATATATATATATATATATGTATCTCACAAAAGTGAGTGCATCCCTCACATTTTTGTAAATATTTTATGTTATTAAATCCTATATAATAATAATTATAACTTTTCATGTGACAACACTGAAGAAATTACACTTTGCTAAAATGTAAAGTAGTGAGCGTAAAGCTTGTAAACTAGTGTAAATTTGCTGTCCTCTCAAAATAACTCAACACACAGCCATTAATGTCTAAACCGCTGACAACAAAAGTGAGTACACCCCTAGGTGAAAATGTCCAAATTGGACCGAATTAGCAATTTCCACTCCCCAGTGTCATGTAACTCGTTAGTGTTACAAGGTCTCAGATGTTAATGGGGAGCAGGCTTGTTAAATTTGGCCTTATCGCTCTCACTCTCTCATACTGGTCACTGGAAGTTCAACATGGCATCTCATGGCAAAGAACTCTCTGAGGATCTGAAAAAAAGAATTGTTGCACTAAATAAAGATGGTCTAGGCTATAAGAAAATTTCCAAGACCCAGAAACTGAGCTGCAGCACGTTGGCCAAGACCATACAGCAGTTTAACAGTACAGGTTCCACTCAGAACAGGCCTCGCCATGGTCGACCAAAGAAGTTGAGTGCAAGTGCTCAGCACCATATCCAGAGGTTGTCTTTGGGAAATAGACGTATGAGTGCTGCCAGCATTGTTGCAGAGGTTGAAGGGGTGGGGGGTCAGCCTGTCAGTGCTAAGACCATTTGCCTCACACTGCTTCAAATTGGTCTGTATGGCTGACCTCCCAGAAGGAAACCTCTTCTAAAGATAATGCACAAGAAACCTTGCAAACAGTTTGCTGAAGACAAGCAGACTAAGAACATGGATTAATAGAACCATGTCCTGTGGTCTGATGAGACCAAGATAAACATATTTGGTTCAAATGGTGTCACGCGTTTGTGGCGGCAACCAGATGAGGAGTTGTCTTGTCTACAGTCAAGCATGGTGGTGGGGGTGTCAGGGTCTGAGGCTGCATGAGTGCTGCTGTCACTGGGAAACTACAGTTCATTGAGGGAACCATGAGTTCCAACATGTACTGTAACATCCTGAAGCAGAGCATGATCCACTCCCTTGGGAGACCGGGCCTCAGGGCAGTATTCCAACATGATAATGACCCTAAACACACCTCCAAAAAGACCACTGCCTTGCTATAGAAGCTAAAGGTAAAGGTGATGGACTGGCCAAGCATGTCTCCAGACCAAAGCCCTATTGAGCATCTGTGGGGCATCCTTAAACGGAAAGTGGAGAAGTGCAAGGTCTCTAACATCCACCAGCTCCATCATGTTGTCATGGAGGAGTGAAAGAGAACTCCAGTTGCAACCTGTGAAGCTCTTGTGAACTCCATGCCCAAGAGGGTCTGGTAAATAATGGTGGCCACACAAAAAAGTGACATTTTGGGCCCAATTTGGACATTTTCACTTAGGGGTATACTCACAGCGGTTTAGAGATTAATGGCTGCGTGTTGAGTTATTTTGAGGGGACAGCAAATTTACACTGTTATACAAGCTGTACACTCACTACTTTACTGCATATTGTAGCAAAGTGTCATTTCTTCAGTGTTGTCACATGAAAAGATATAATAACATATTTACAAAAATGTGTGGGGTGTACTCACTATTGTGAGATACTGTACCTTAAAAAAGACTGATTATTTGATTTGAATAAACCTCTTACAAATATTATTCTGACTCCAACTGTTGTAATAGTGACTTACCCCTTGCTGAGACCTAAGCCTGGCCTGTATAAGCAGATATAATCACCGCTGTTATAAGATAGCTGAACTCACCAAAACACGTTTTCCATCCACGTAGGTTTTATTCCAAGCAGTAGGTATAGCAAAAAACAAAATGCGACAGATGATTGAAAGATTATATTTTGCAGGTCAAAAAATGGTAATGTGTTCCCGAATGCGAACAGATTGCATAACTAGACAGATGCAGCTATCTCTTATCCCATCAAGACAGAGAAGCAGGAACAGGAAATACATCACAAGATGGGAGGGGTAGAAAGATGATAACAGAAAAAGATGGTGCTATAACCAAAGCAACCACACTATGGCAGTATAATAACCAATTATATAGATATTACCATAACTTTGCATTATATTATATCTTACATACAAGTGTAACAGCACACTCCCCCTCTGGTATTGTAAATACCACTATATTATATTATAACGGTAGTTATGCAAAGAAAATAAACAATGGTGAAATTTCCAGTTGTCTTCAAGATCTGAAAGACAAAAAAATGTGCATATATGCAACAACGATAACTGCAATTAGGTATCGAGTAGTGTCTACTAAAGTCCAAGATACATTCATTCAGAAACTGGATCCATCAAACCCAGGTAAGTAAGTTCAGTCTCCAAAAGGCAATAGTAAATCCAGTTCTGTAATGGGTCTGAGGAAAGTCTTTACAGTTCCTTGTTTGGAAATCTTTACCTCTACCTTACGTACTATACCATTATCGCTAGGAACAGTCTTTACAATGATTCCCATGAGCCATTCAATTTTTTCGGCTTGCTGGTCCTTGAGCAGAACAAGGTCTCCAACTTGGAGGTTAGGGTTCCGATGGTGCCATTTTCTGCGTCCTTGCAGAAGAGAAAGATACTCTATCTTCCAACAATTCCAGAAGCAGTTGGCAAGATGTTGTACTCGCTTCCATTGCTCACTGTATAAGTTCCCCGCTTTAAAGTGTCTAGGTTGAACAGGAACAGACCCAAGCTCCTGGGTAAGAAGAGTAGCTGGAGTAAGGATGATTGGGGACTCTGGATCTGTATAACTTGAAGAACTGAGCAATAGCGATTCGTGGAAAAAATCGTCATCAGGTATGGAAAGTGACGACAGCGACAATTCTGATGTCTCTTTCAGGCATATAGCTCCGTTGGAAATTCTGAAGAATCATTTGATATACTTCCCAAATTCCACAAGCTATGTGCCGGAAAGAGACATCAGAACCGTCGCTGTTGTCACTTTCCGTACCTAATGACAAATTTTCCCACAAATCGCTATCGCTCAGTTCCAAGTAACTCTATTTCGCTGTCGCTGTTTTCCAGTTTGTCTAAAGGCGCTTTTGTGCAAAAAGAACGCTTTTTGGATGCCATGGTCGTTCAAAATTTTCCAAGCACAAAGCACGGAAAAGCACAGGGAGAAACTTGAAAAGTCACCAGGTGCAATCCTGTGCTGAAATGGCATGATATAGTGTAATATGTTAGGATCACAGCTTTGTATCATGTCATTTGTGTATTTACACTTTTGAATTTGCCGCCGGTTCCACCCCCCTGCGTCGCAACGCTCGCAGGGAAGGGCACCGGAAGGCAAGTGCCGGCAATCGACCATGCACAGAGCGAGAGTGCGAGGGCGCCGGGGAGGACGGCAGGGGATCACAGGGAAAGTGAGTAACATTCTGGAGTAATCCCGAGTGTGGCTTGGGGGTTACCGCTTTTGGTACTGAAAGTTAACTCCGAGCCACACGGAATACCGCCAGGGAGAATAAACTCTTATGGAACGTGATGCCATTGTTCAAGTCTTGAGGATTTTCTGATTCTTTCCACATGGTTGCTGACATAGACATAGAAGCACTTTGTCCGATAGTATATGTAGCCCAAAACAACTTGCTGTCTGTGTAGAATTTGATGTCATCTATCTAAATATCTGGCTCACACAGTATAAAATCTACAATTTCTATGGCTAGCACAGTCCCACAAAGTTCAAGCCTGGGAATTGTGTGATCACACTTCAGAACTACCTTAACTTTGCCAAACAGAAACCCTAAATGGGTATGATTGAGAGAGTCTCTTAACTTGAGATAGGCAAAAGTTGTTATGGCCTCTGTGGATGCATCTGAGAAGATGTGAATCTCTTTTCTCTGAATTGCAGCAAGTGAAGCTGAAGCATAGCAGGGTTGTATGTCAATTCCATCTAAGGCATGTAGAGATTGTTTCCAGGACTCCTACTTTGAATGTTTGTCTGTTGGTAGTGGAGCATCCCAATCTTGAATAGTCCCCGATATCTGTGTTAATAAGGATTTACCTTGTATGGTGATGGGAGCAACAAATCCCGGTGGATCGTATAGACTGTTCACCACTGACAGAACACCACGTTTGGTGAATGGCTTGTCTACAGCGCTGACTTGAAAGCCCAAAGTGTCTTTTAATATAGTTCCACCATAAGCCCAGACTTTTCTGAACAGGAGGCATGTCCATTCCCAGATTTAAATCCTTAAGAGCCGGTTCACACTACCGCAACCAGAAAGTCGCCCCGTGACTTTGAAGAAACTTGGAAGAGACTTGGAAGAGACTTGTGCACTACTTTGAAGAGACAGGTGACTTTGTCTGTGGGCAATGCCTGGCTAATCTCTTTCTTCTTCCTGGAAAGTCTGATAACAAGTCTCTTCAATTAAGATAAGGAGGCGACTCCCATTGAAGTATATGGGACAAGTCGGATCACAGGTTGCCTCAAAGTAGTACAGGACCCTTTTCTGAAGTCGGAGCGACTTCAGTAGTGCCAATTAAGACGGCACTGATTGATTAACATTGCTTTTGTTATGTCAAGCGACCTGGGGCAACACAAGTCGCCTCACAAGTCGTGCTAGTGTGAATGGGCTTAATCCTGTGGCATGATCGCCAGGCTGAAAGGCTTTCATTACAGCAGCACTGTTTAAGGCAATATTATTGAATCTGAGGTTGGCCTCAGAAAGCATATAGTACCTTGAGTCTTTTGGAGCAGGTCTATGGCTTCCTCATCTGTGGGTAAGGATTTGAGTCTGTCATCCACATAGAAGTCTCTCTCAACAAAGTGTCGAGCATCTGCGCCATACTCATTTTCGCCATCAAGAGCAGTCCTTCATAGACCATATGTTGCAGCAGCAGGCAAGGGACTGTTTCCAAAGACATGTACTATCATGCGGTATTCAATCACTTCATTGTTTATGTTGTTGTCACAGTGCCACAGAAACCTTAGAAAACATGTCTAATTTCTCACTCTTTGATGCCAAATTCACTTGTGGGACCCTTTGGTGTGAAGGACCTCTGGTGAATAAGGGTGAGGTTTACCAGGATAAAATGACGTTGCAGGAGCATTTAGCTTAGTCTCTAAGGCTTCTGCTGGCCGTTGCCTGAACTGTGGCTTGTTGCTGGGAGTTATCTTATCCTTGGCAGGAAGTTTTGTGGTTTGCTGTGTAGATGCACTTGCTTTGTGTGCTTGAAGAGGCTCAGGGTTGTGCAGGTTGGAGACCTCTGGTTTGAGAGTCCAAACAGTAATGTTATTAGGCAATACAGAAAATGATTCTGTATCATTGCAAATGCTATGCCTTAGCACATATTCACTGGTGTGTTCAATTGGATCTTCCATTTCTGCTTGAACAAAACAGTCTGAATTAGTACTATGTCCCATTGCTTTTTCAAGGACCTTTAGCCTTGCTAGGGCTGCTGCTCCCTCCCTATCCATTTGCAGAATCTTTATTTGGGATTCTGCCATTGCTTGGCGAGCTTTGCTCTGAGCTTCTATCTCTGCTTGGCGAGCTGCCATCTCTGCTTGAAGAGTTTTGCTTTGAGCTTCCACCTCTGCTTCCTTTCTGGCAAAGGAGCTTCGCACTTTACTTACTCCCAGATTTGCACTTTTCGCCTAATGTTTAGCTTCTAGAGCAAGAAGGCTTAGAAGACGGTGCTGTGAGCTTAGTAGATGTGGATTTATGAGATCTGGTCTCCTGCAGTTGAGCGGTGCGGAGTTCTGCCTTATCCTTAGCATCTTGCACTAATAGATCTCTTTGTTGGTTTAGTTCATCTGTCCTAGTCAGTTCTGCTAAAGAGCCCTCTATATTAGAGTTCTTTAAGAAACTAGACAACTGCTGGTAGCGTTGGTACGCTGTAGATAGGTGATCTATAGAGTCTTTAAATTCAGCCAGTTGACCATTAAAGCGGTATGTAGTTCTATTCCACAGATCTGACAGATGGCTGGACAACTCATATCTAGTGGTTTCGTAGTTTTCTCTAATGCCCCGTACACACGTGCAGATTATCTGAAGACTTTTGTCTTCAGATTTACCTTTTCTATGTAGTGCAAGGGCCTGCCGGATTGCATACAAATTGAAAGTGTTTAGGTTTGACCTCATATTATATGGTTTTGGTAAGTCTACAGACAAAAGTCTTCAGATAATCTGCACGTGTGTACGGGGCATAAGTTTCTGTGTTGGTATTATTGTGTGTTTGGGTCTTACACTTTGTTCTGTGATATCTGCAGAATCTGCTCCCGTTACATCTGTGTGGTCAGAGGCATGATGTATCTGTGTAGATTCAGCGATAAAAGAGTGCTCGGAGCCTTGCCTAGACACTTTTTCAAGTTTTGCAAAAAAATGGTTACTGTCTCTTTAAGAAGAAAAACAGCAGCTTAGACAGGTGGGATAACACAGTCCAATGCAGAGAAACAGTATTCAATATTCACAGGTGAAGTGCAGTAAGCTTGTGCGACCATGTGCTTTCACAACATAGCGGATGACACTGAGCTTGATTGCAGACACACACATATACACAGCAGGCTTTAGGAATTCTACCATGTTTTGACTATTCTGACTCCAACTGTTGTAATAATGACTTTTCCCTTGCTGAGACCTATGCCTGACCTGTATAAGCAGATATAATCACCGCAGACAACTGTTATCAGATAGCTAAACTCACCAAAACACATCTTTTTCCATCCACGTCGGTTTTATTGCTAAAAGTAGGTATAGCAGAAAACAAAATGCAGCAGATGATTGAAAGACGATATTTTGCAGGTCAAAATATGATAATGTGTTCCCAGATGCGAGCAGATTGCATAAGGCCTAGACAGATGCATCAAAACAGAGAAGCAGGAACAGGAAATTTATTACGAGATAGGAGGGGCAGAAAGAATTAAACAGAAAAAGATGGTGCTATAACCAAAACAACCACATATAAGCGTAACAGCACAATTATACTGTATTTGTGTGTAGCATTCACTAGCACTTACAGTCCCAGATGGACGATCTAAATGTTTGCTACAATGCTACATGTGAATGCTACACACATACTGTATATATTTACAAGAGGTTTCTCTCCAAACCGAACAGTCTTTTTCAATACTGTTCAATGAACAGTCTTTTTCAATATATATACATAAATATATATATAAATGTATATACTGTGTGTATGTATATATATATATATATATATATATATATATATATATATATATATATATATACAGTGACAGTGCCTTGCGAAAGTATTCGGCCCCCTTGAACTTTGCAACCTTTTGCCACATTTCAGGCTTCAAACATAAAGATATAAAACTGTAATTTTTTGTTAAGAATCAACAACAAGTCGGACACAATCATGAAGTGGAACGGAATTTATTGGATATTTCAAACTTTTTTAACAAATAAAAAACTGAAAAATTTGGCGTGCAAAATTATTCAGCACCCTTAAGTTAATACTTTGTAGCACCACCTTTTGCTGCGATTACAGCTGTAAGTCGCTTGGGGTATGTCTCTATCAGTTTTGCACATCGAGAGACTGAAATTTTTGCTCATTCCTCCTTGCAAAACAGCTTGAGCTCAGTGAGGTTGGAAGGAGAGCGTTTGTAAACAGCAGTTTTCAGTTCTTTCCACATATTCTCGATTGGATTCAGGTCTTGACTTTGACTTGGCCATTCTAACACCTGGATATGTTTATTTGTGAACCATTCCATTCTAGATTTTGCTTTATGTTTTGGATCATTGTCTTGTTGGAAGACAAATCTCCGTCCCAGTTTCAGGTCTTTTGGAGACTCCATCAGGTTTTCTTACAGAATGGTCCTTGCATTTGGCTCCATCCATCTTCCCATCAACCATCTAACCATCTTCCCTGTCCCTGCTGAAGAAAAGCAGGCCCAAACCATGATGCTGCCACCACCATGTTTGACAGTGGGGATGGTGTGTTCAGGGTGATGAGCTGTGTTGCTTTTATGCCAAACATAACGTTTTGCATTGTTGCCAAAAAGTTTGATTTTGATTTCATCTGACCAGAGCACCTTCTTCCACATGTTTGGTGTGTCTCCCAGGTGGCTTGTGGCAAACTTTAAACGACACTTTTTATGGATATCTTTAAGAAATGGCTTTCTTCTTGCCACTCTTCCATAAAGGCCAGATGTGTGCAGTATACGACTGATTGTTGTCATATGGACAGAGTCTCCCACCTCAGCTGTAGATCTCTGCAGTTCATCCAGAGTGATCATGGGCCTCTTGGCTGCATCTCTGATCAGTCTTCTCCTTGTATGAGCTGAAAGTTTAGAGGGACGGCCAGGTCTTCGTAGATTTGCAGTGGTCTGATACTCCTTCCATTTCAATATTATCGCTTGCACAGTGCTCCTTGGGATGTTTAAAGCTTGGGAAATCTTTTTGTATCCAAATCCGGCTTTAAACTTCTCCACAACAGTTTCTCGGACCTGCCTGGTGTGCTCCTTGTTCTTCATGATGCTCTCTGTGCTTTAAACGGACCTCTGAGACTATCACAGTGCAGGTGCATTTATACGGAGACTTGATTACACACAGGTGGATTCTATTTATCATCATTAGTCATTTAGGTCAACATTGGATCATTCAGAGATCCTCACTGAACTTCTGGAGAGAGTTTGCTGCACTGAAAGTAAAGGGGCTGAATAATTTAGCACGTCCGATTTTTCAGTTTTTTATTTGTTAAAAAAGTTTGAAATATGCAATAAATGTCGTTCCACTTCATGATTGTGTCCCACTTGTTGTTGATTCTTCACAAAAAATTACAGTTTTATATCTTTATGTTTGAAGCCTGAAATGTGGCAAAAGGTTGCAAAGTTCAAGGGGGCCGAATACTTTCGCAAGGCACTGTGTATATATATATATATATATATATATATATATATATATATATATATATATATATAGTGTTTTTTATTTTTTAGCCTTGACCTTCTTTGATGTCGTGACACCTCACCCAATTGGAGGGTGGAGTAATAGGGTGCCTAATGTATATATTGAAGAAAGAAACAGGAGGGCGCCTCTGAGTGTAATATTTAATAGGTAACAAAAAATAGCGCATTAAAACTCACATATGGGTAGAATAAAAATGATAAGGCTCATCAGGGGTGAGACTGCTACAGCAGCAGAGAGAACCAGGCATCCGCGCTGTGTCACGGAGAGCCTTCCTTCGGCATGCACCATATCTGCACAATGAAAATTAAAAGTCAACTAAAATCCATACTGTGCCAATGTTATGAAAAAAAAAAAAAATATATATATATATATATATATACCTTAGTTGAGAAATTGAAAATATTCTACATCTCTAAAAGGATATATGTGCATGTGTATATGTAATTACGAGATTAGGAGAAAGAGATCGGGTGGACAATTAATAATAAACGAGAAGTATATATGAGGCTGTGGATAAACTGTTGTGTATCTTGTGACAAAATACTGATAAAAAGGAGTAACAGTAAAAACTTATAACAGATGGTTATTTGAATGTATTTTGTGGGAGGGGAAGGGGGGAGGGGAAGAGAAAGAGGGAGGAGGGAAGGAAGGTGCATATTTACATATATATCCAGTATAATTGTATAATTAAAATATTAATTATTACCATAAAAATAATGATTCTGAACAAAAAGAGAAAACTTCTGTAAGAGACGCTCAGCTGGACCCAAACAGACGTTTGTGCGCATGCCCAAACAGGAAGGAATGTGCGTATGCGCATGCGCGAACGTGCGAACGCGCGTACGCAACGTGCCCACGTAATTGGCGCCAAACGGCCTATTTATACAGAGCGGTGACAGGAGCATATTGCTGAGTGGTCTTTTAGCTTGTTCCTGTTTACCTGTGCTCTGACCTGCTTCTGGATTACCTGTTATACCGACCCGGCTTGCCCTTGACTCTCCTTTGGATTCCTGCCTGCCTACCTGTGACCTTGGCTTGTGTCTGACCCTGCCTTTGCCTTATGCTTTTGTACCTCGCTGCCAGACTGTGTACCGACTTCGGCTTGTATCCTGACTCTGCTCTTGTCTCATGTTCCTGTACCCGTGCTGTCCGGCTGTTGACGACTCCTTGGCTTGTGTTCCGGCTTCACTCCTGCCTTCTCATCCAGCATCACCGAGTTCCAGTTCCAGGTGTTCATCCGGTGATCCACAGCCATCAGTCTTCTGTCAAGACACCACCTGCTATACTGGCCCTCGTGCCACTCTGTGTCCTACACCGCCTGTCATTTCTACCAGGGGTGTTGGACAGGAGGTGCAAGAGAAGCCCTCTCTACAGCTTGGTCTCCACCAGGTACGTGATAACTTCATTCTAAAATCTGAGGGGGTATGTACAGTTTATATACATAATGAGAGATATGTGTATCAACATGTAACTAAAGGATAGTGCTGTTTTCCAATTCTTCGTTTAAAGCGGAGTTCTGGCCTCAAAATCGAAAAAAAAAAACGATTTTGGGCCATCCGCTTGCTGAGTGTCACCTGAAAAAGAAATGGATGCTTCCGATTTTTTTTTTTTTTTGTTCCCTTACCTTGTTATAGATGAAAATATACTCACCTTCCTTCCACTTCCTCCCTCTACGGCCGCGGCCTGCGCCGTCTCTTCCGGTTTACGATGGCTCCTGGGAGCTGAACATCTTCGCTCCCAAGAGTCAATGCCCCTGCACCGGCCCCGCTTGTCACTTCCGGTGCAGGCGCGGCATTCCCTGCTAAACAGTTTCTGGGCATGCCCAGAAGCTGTGGAGGGATGCTGCGCCTTTCCCCTGGAAGTGACGAGCTGGGCCGGTACAGGGCATTCTGGGACTCCGACATCACTGAAGAGGACGCAGAAGATGACGCGTTGGCTTCCGCTGCCCATACCTGAGATGGCAGTGCTGGAGAAGAAATTTTCAAGGTAAGTATTTCTTCTAAAAGGTAAATGTGACCTGGGACAGTTCAGAGGCTATCCATTGTGGAATGTACTAGCCCTGACTGTCCCGGGTGTATTTTTATCTAATTTTCACCCCCGAGGCCGGAACTCCGCTTTAAGCCATTTGGCTTGATGGTATCCAAAGTAAAAATCTAGAATGTTTCACACTGGCAAAGTCTGGAAAAACGTTCAGCCTCAGAAAGTTATTTAGAGATAGCCTCCATAATCCAAACACATAGGCCTGCTGTAGATTTATTGTGTACCTCCAGAAAATGCCACTATGTTTGTTGCAACCCTCTTCAATGAAGCGACATTGTCACTGGGGGCAGGTGGTACGTCCCACATATAAGAGTTTACATGGGCAAGTCAAGCAATAGACCACATGGTCAGTGGAACAATTGTAGAAATTCTGTAGATGGTAGGTCTTATCTTTCTGTGTAAAGCTTTTCTGTCCAATTGTGATAAAATCACATTTTACATAAGACTTTATGTCAGGGGTACATGCCTTTGAGAGGAAGGAAACACAGAGGCTTGGGATCATTTAGGTCTTTTAATTTACTAGCAGCTATCCTATTTTTGAGTGTGGGAGCTCTCCTATAGGTGACTTTTGGCTTGTCGCCCAAGATGGGTCTGAGATGGGGGATCTTGTTTTAAAATATTCCAGTGTTTATATTGGTCGTGGTACCTAGTAATAAATCGAGTTGGCAGATCCTCGGTTGGTTTGGTAGTTTTGGGTGGCTTACCTGGGAGATTCATGTTAAATGCCTGGTCAACCAGTGAATACATTTTTGTTTGCGGTGGGTACTCTGAGATTGTAGTCAAGGTCTATAGTGCAATTCTGTCGAAGACGACGGAATTGGCCTTTTGGGTATATTATTTATCCATGATAGGTGGCGGCAGCTCTTAAAATGCAGCTAGGAGTTACCTGCAGCGGGTTTAGTGTAATTGCGGGCAAAAATATGTTTGCCTTCTTGGCCAAGCTTTAAGTCTAAGAAGGCTATCGAATCCTGATGGTAGACTGATGTGAAGGAAAGGCCCATCTGATTGTGGTTGTAACAAAGGCCTCTATCTGGGTGGAAGGGCCATCCCAGATGATCAGGATATCATCACTATACCTTCCGAAAAACACTAATTGTTTTGCAAAGGGTTTATTGTTCCAGATAAATTGATGTGTCCAATGCCCCCTAGTTAAATTAGCGTAAGAGAGTACAAAATTGACTCCCATGGCAGTACCATGGGTTTGCAGATAGAAATTTCCCTCAAAATTGAAGTAGTTGAAGAGGAGATGCTTAGCCCTAGTGTAGATTATGTATTGACTACCTACAGCCTACCTAATTGACTCTTTGGACTATTCACAGATTTTATTTTTATTAACTTTTTTTACATACAGTTCACTGATTTGTTTTTACCTGTGTGCCAGAATTTTATGTTTATGTTAATGTATATATTGAGGAGGCGGGTAAGGCATTAAACTGACCCCAGAATTAAACTTGAGGGCATCAAGCAATATCAATCGCTGGCAAGGTAAAACCGCCACTAAAACTGTGACGAAACTTACAACGGGGAATGGGTAGACAACTCTTGTGACATTAGAATCTCCTCAGAGTAGTGGTACGTGCCCCTGTGTAGCATTATCTGAAGTTCAGGCTCCACCCAGTCACCTCATGCCTTTTTGGCCAATCCCAATAGAGCCACTTAACCTCCCTCTGTTAGGTTGATGCCCAATTAGATGCCAAGCTACCAGCAGTCAAGGCTCATTTTCCCTGGGGTGGGGGGGGGGTCAAGGGGCTTTCCTTTTTATTAATTGCATTCCAGCTAATTTAACCATATGATGTGGGCAATACCTAGGTCAGTCTGCATCTAAAAGCTCTCTGCCTAGAAATTTCCACTCCTTCAAACTAACACCTGTCCTGTAAGTAATGTTGCTGGGTGTCCAGTGCATCCCTATACCTTTAAGGAGGGATGGGCTCCTTCCCTTAACGTATCCATTATAATATATGTACTCTAACTTGGGAGACTCTCAAAATTAGAGTTAGGACTGGAGTACAGTGGGGTGCTGTGACGTGGCCACTGCAGCTTACGCATATATTTGCAAATGTGTACAAACGAAACCCCTTGTTTATAACATGAACTGTTAGGGTTATTTCGGTTTGTTGCAGGCTGGCCGGCAAGTGAGCTGGGAATTTTTGATAATTTTTTGATATTTGCATAACTCCTCTGCTAGCATCAGGGCTGGGAGCTTGTGAAAGTAGTACTATGTAAGAATGCTGTGACGTTTCAGGAAAGTATCTGCCTGCATTAAAAAATTGAGGCACAAAGATCTAGTGATAATATCACTGGGCTTAAAATAAGATATGTGATGAAAAAAACCTAAATGTTTTATTTAAAAATTTTAAACATGTAAATGGAAGCAGATGAAAGGAAAAATATTTAAGCAGGTCATTCTTCAGCTTTAAAGTAAATAGCTATTAAATTAATTTTCTATATGGGCGATTTATATTAAAGGAATCCTATGCACCTTAACTGATCTTCTCAAAGATGAATACATTTATTTCTATTAATATTTCCTCATAGATGAGATCCTCTGTGCCTCCTATTAATTTAGTTTCCTTCTCCACATTAACTCCAGCTCCAGAATTTATATATTTCAGCAGTTCTCCTTCAATTCAATTCAATCAATTTTCTTGCTTACTTCAAAGTCACAAATAGATCTATTTGTAACTTTGATGTGAGAAAATAAATTGATTAAACTCAGGAGTGCTCATAATATATACTGTATATATGTTGTTTTATCGCAATACACGATGTGAGGTATGCAACTGCAATGTTTGGAATGGGAATCCAGCTCAGGAACATCCTTTCTATAAACGAGTGTTTTTTTGTGATGTGATGTGATGTGATGTATCTTTTTTTTCTATCTTACAATGATGACATGTATGAAGTTAGCTAATGGCAGTCTAAATTGCTATAAAGGGAAAATTAAAAATACACAGCGCTGTATGTATACAGAAAGTTCTAAAGTGGCACGGACCACTTCCTCGTAACTCCATACATGTTGACATCACAAGCATCAGCTATGCCCTACACATTTTTTATAGGTATGTCATATAGGGGCTTGGAAGCTACGCCTGTCCACCACCTTTTATATAGAATGAACACTGGAAAAACAGAAATTACCTTAAAGAGGAAGTAAACCCTCCTCTGCAACTTGTACCTATAGGTAAGCCTATGATGAGGCTTACCTATAGGTACTGTAAATATCTCCTAAACATGTACCGTTTAGGAGATATTTACCTTACATGCAGCCAGTGACGTCACTGGCGCATGCGCTCTGAAGGAACGGCCGCTCGTGACGTTCCTTCAGAGTCCCGTGCCGTGACTGTCGGCTCTCACGCGCGTGCGCTGGAGTGACGTCACCGCGGCTCCGGCCAATCAGATGGCCGGATGCCGCGACCCTGGCAGACGGGCGACTGGACATGTCGCCCGTCATAGAGGTGAGTGAGCGGCACGGCGGGGGCTCGTTCTAAGGTAAGTATTGCATAATGAGCTAGTAGTAGTAGTGGGCTTGAGCACGATATGGCCATATGGTGGGACCAAACCCCCATTTTTATTTGTGGACTCTCTTCAGATTTGGTAGTAATTTCTTTTGCATTTGCGCGCTATTCTTTTTTAATATACATGTCTTTTGGTTCATAGCTGCAGCAGCTTTGGAAATACATGGGTATGCTCCCCCAAATTTTTTGCCTGTTTATTATGTATTCGGTCTGACCAGACTATCGGGGTTGAGCAGCCCTCCCCACCCCCCACATACACCTGTACTCAATCAGTGTCCACCATCAAGTGGATATAGGAGGAGTCCCCTGCAGTGCATTTGCACATTTTTCCCAGCAAGGAGTATTATCTCCAAGGGTTAGAAAGGCTGGATTCATCTCTTTTTCATGGATAGTGTAGGACCCACTGATAATGGGGTACTTTGACGCAGTAGTGGGCTTGAGCACGATATGGCCATATGGTGGGACCAAACCCCCATTTTTATTTATGGACTCTCTTCAGATTTGGTAGTAATTTCTTTTGCATTTGCGCGCTATTCTTTTTTAATATACTGGTTTAATCTTGTAGGAAGAGTTTTCATTCTCCTCTGCCTGTCCTATGAGGCTGCATGGCCCCTGACCCTCTTTTTGGCCAGTGCTGATTGGCCCCATGCTGATCACATGCACCCTCCCCCCCAAAAAAAACTCTCTAGCAATACACACCAAACTAAGCACATGCAGAGTGCCTCCAAGGCTCTGTACTATCAGCAGATGGATTGGGTACAGTAAAAGGAGGGGGGGATCAAAGAAGAGAGGATTAAACAGACTTTTTACACAATGCGGAGGAATAACCCCTTAGGTTCCGCAATGAGTATAACTAGCATGCTTTACTGCATATACAGACTGATTTTACTGTTGTGGGTAGTGTAGCACTTTAAGTCCACAAAAGATATGACAAAATAAAGGATGTAAATTAACAAAACAAAAAAAATGTATTGAACCAGGCCATCACAAGGACAGAGTGGGAAATCACACGCTATTAATAAATGCATCAAAATCCCACTTCATATTAATACTATAAGAGAAAGCACCCATGGCTCATGAACCCAATGGATTTCTAATTGGGCCACCCCTTTTCACACATCACCACCCCTCTAATGGGGAGTGTATGTGCCTTTTCCCAAGAAGAGGGTACCTGCAGGATCCTTGTTATGACATGCTGCATAGTGCTTAGGGAAGCTATGTCCCTTGGATATATTTCTAATATTTCCTATGTGTTAGTTGAATCAAATACTTTTAAGTTTCTTGTGATCCTTCCCACATAGTGCAAGCCACAGGGGCATTGCAGTAAATAAAAAAAACATTAGTGGAGACACAGGTATTAAACAATTTGATGTAATATGTCTTGGAAGTGACAGTGGATGCAAAAGTAACAGCTTTTTGGTGCCCCAACTGGTTAATTGAACAGACCAAACTCTTTTTACAAGGGAAAAAGACTCTTCAAATCATGGAAGAAGTGGGTCTGGATGACTGATTCAGTATATTAGGGGATATTTTGCTTTTAAATGAGAGAACACCCCTAAAAATAACCCCTGGTTTATCATTTTGTCTATTCAAAACAGACACACTTTCAGTTCAAATAATTTTATTGGTATAAAGGAGAAAGGAAAAAAAAAGGGGGTAAAAAACAAGTACAGTAACTCTTTCAGAATAACAAAGTGCATAGCAGCATGCCATTTCTGTGGGGACACAGCCCATATTAGTTTGATAAGGAAGGTATCCATAACAGAAGATAAACATTCAATAACAGTAGTATAACGCTGTATATGGGAGTATAGTTAACCCCAACTGTTCAGCTAGGTCATACATTTCAAAAAACAACAAGTTACACTTGGGGTGTGTAGGAAGGGGTATTGAACTGGACAGTTTGGGGGAATAACTCAGGCTACCTTTAGAGAGAGTGAATAGAGGGAAGTTTGTGTGATGTTAGGTGCAGTTGTCGTCTTGTTCGTGCTATCATATGGACGGGCTACCCCTGTTTGTGGTAGTCCTTGATTGGCTGGAGCTGAGCAATCTGAGGTAGAAGGGGGAGGTAGAGAGAAAAGAAAGAGGGAGGGAGAAGCTGGGGGGGGGGGGGGGTGGGGGGTAGAGAAGAGGGGTCAGAAGGCAAGAGAATGTAGGAGGAAGTAAGGAGTATGGGAACTAAGACTGGAGACGAAGAGAGTAAGGATAGGGAGATAGTGGTCCACCCATGGTTTCCATAACCATTTATATTTTTTAACTTTGTCCAAGAGAATTGCTTCCTCTTTGGCATGGATCATGACTCTGATGACCCTGTTTTTATTTTTTGTGATGCTAAGGTGGGGGGGATCCCCAGGCCTTTGCAATGGTTTGCTTCACCGCAGTAGTAACATGCAAGAGAAGCTTAAATTGTGAGAGGATTACTTCTAGGGTTTTTTTTATTGAGCAGGGCTGTGGCTGGGTTAGGGTCCAATGGACCTTTGAACAGTGTTGAGAAAATGTAGAAAATTTCAGTCCAGAATGTTTGGGCCAGTGGGCAGGTCCACCAAATGTGGAGGTGCGTGCCTGCATCTGGACAGCCATGAAAGCATTTGGGAGGATAGGTGGGAAGGAATTTGGCGATCCAAGCAGGTACCAGATACCGGCGCATAAGAACCTTGTGTAAGATCCTGGCACTCTCAGTGCCTTTCTATCTCCTCACTTCCGGGTTGCGTTCCACCACTCAGGTAGGTGGAACGCATATAGGTGTGTATTCCTTTAACAGGGCTGACGTCATCATCAGGCGCCGCACTGAGCGGCTATTTCAACTGACAGTCTGCACTCACACATTGTTCGTGCAACCGCTCCTGATACCTGCCTAACCTGACGCTGCCGAATCTTCCAGCTACATACCCTATACCTGGATTGACCGGAGCCTCGCTACCTTGTCCTGCACTCCCTTACTACTGGCTATTGATAAGTACCCCACAGGGGACCCCCTCTTATCAACAACACTTGCTAACTAATACCTGCATTACAGAACTGTTGCTAGCTCTAGGATACATGCTCTCTAGTATCTATCACCTGCATTACTAAACTAGATTGCTAGCTCTTGTGCCTACTGCTTACTAAACCCTGCATTCCTGAACTAGATTGCTAGCTCTTGTGTCTACTGCTATCTGTTACCCTGCAACTCTGTTTGTGCATACCTCTGAACACCACATCGGTTACCAGCCTATCCGATTCTCACATCGGTTACCAGCCTATCCGATTCTCACATCGGTTACCAGCCTATCCGATTCTCACATCGGTTACCAGCCCTATCCGATTCTCACATTGGTTACCAGCCCTATCCGATTCTCACATCGATTACCAGCCTAGCTGATTCTCACATCAGTTACCAGCCCTATCCGATTCTCACATCGGTTACCAGCTATATCCGATTCTCGCATCAGTTACCAACCTACCTCCACACACCTACAAAGAGACTAACATACCTGTGTTATCCATTGTAACTATTACTTCTACCTATCATCATCTTCTATCACTCCTGCAACATCACTATCTGAGTGCTTATCATCATCTACTGTCACTCTTCAAAGCCTATACCTTCAGTGTATCATTTCACTGCTACTTGCATAATTACCTATCACTCCTGCAACATCATTAACTGAGTGTTTGTGTATGTGCATACTGAATCAGGCTGAACCACTGTGATGAGTCAAGAGTGTTGGATCAGGTGATTTAACATATCTCTACAAGACTACTGAGTGGAATTCTGCAGCTGTAGATCCAGCCCCATTGAACTAAGAACCCAGAGCGTTACAGATTGCACGAACCCGAAAAAATGGATCCAGCAGATATGGCCACTCACGTCAAGCATTTAACCCAAAAAGTGGAGGCACTTGTACACACAGTCTCTAAAGTACAAAAAGAGAACCACACCCTAACACAGCAATTAGCTTGTGTATCACAGCTTACTGCTGCCCAACCCCCAGAACCCTATGTCCTGTTACCTGATAGATTTGATGGTTCCCGTTCCGCATTTTCAACTTTCCGGATGGATTGTGAGCTCCTGTTTGTTCTTAAGCCCAGGACCTATTACAATGATTTTATCAAGGTTCATTCTGCTATTAATTTGCTTTCCGGAAAGATGAAAACATGGGCATACAAAAACCTGCAGGAGAAAAGTCCTATCTTGGACAATTGGGAGTCATTTTTAGCTGCTATGGAATCTCAATGTTTTTTCTCCCAGAAAGTTACTGCCAAGCCTGCTCCAGGTTCCCGCAGACCCCGGGTACCTAGAGAAAAAAGAAAACCATATGAATATAATGGCTCTGCCTGGTCACGGTACAAGCCTGCCTTTAACAGTCAGCCTTGTCACCCTGACACACCTCCAATAAGTCCTGATCCTTCATAGGAGGAAGAAGAGCCTATGGAGATCGGTGCTGTGCATACCAGGCTGTCTTTAAAAAAAAAAAAGACCATAGGAGAAACTGCGGCCTTTGTTTCTATTGTGGAGAGGGGGGACATTTTATTACATTTTGCCCAACTCGTCCATCTAGGCCTAAGGCTCTCCCAGTGGGGACCATGCATATCCGTCCTGTTTTCCCAGTAAAACAGCCTGGAACCTGCCAAGGTTGTTGTCAGCCCTGTCCTCGTTCTGTGTCTAAAAAGGGCACCCAGACTTTGGCAATTGTTGAACCCAATAACCTTGGGAAAGCCCCTCCTCCAGCTCCAGTAAAGTCTGTACCTCTTACAAAAAAAATTCCTGTTATAGCAAGCACCCTTATTGCTTCTAACCAAGATAATGAAGTTCTTCCACCTGATTGCACACAGGCTTCTAATGGCACAGTGGTGCGTAAGGAGGATCTGAAAATGTTCGAAGAAGCATTGAAAGCTGTGTGTGCCTCTAATGTTCATGCGTCCGGACTTACTCTGGGGTTTCAAAACAGACACCCTGAGAGACCAAGTTTGTAGGCCTTCTGGAGCCGGCCTTACGGGGGGGGGGGGGGGTACTGTAAGATCCTGGTACTCTCAGTGCCTTTCTATCTCCTCACTTCCGGGTTGCGTTCCACCACTCAGGTAGGTGGAACGCATATAGGTGTGTATTCCTTTAACAGGGCTGACGTCATCATCAGGCGCCGCACTGAGCGGCTATTTCAACTGACAGTCTGCACTCACACATTGTTCGTGCAACCGCTCCTGATACCTGCCTAACCTGACGCTGCCGAATCTTCCAGCTACATACCCTATACCTGGATTGACCGGAGCCTCGCTACCTTGTCCTGCACTCCCTCACTACTGGCTATTGATAAGTACCCCACAGGGGACCCCCTCTTATCAACAACACTTGCTAACTAATACCTGCATTACAGAACTGTTGCTAGCTCTAGGATACATGCTCTCTAGTATCTATCACCTGCATTACTAAACTAGATTGCTAGCTCTTGTGCCTACTGCTTACTAAACCCTGCATTCCTGAACTAGATTGCTAGCTCTTGTGTCTACTGCTATCTGTTACCCTGCAACTCTGTTTGTGCATACCTCTGAACACCACATCGGTTACCAGCCTATCCGATTCTCACATCGGTTACCAGCCTATCCGATTCTCACATCGGTTACCAGCCTATCCGATTCTCACATCGGTTACCAGCCTATCCGATTCCCACATCGGTTACCAGCCTATCCGATTCTCACATCAGTTACCAGCCCTATCCGATTCTCACATCGGTTACCAGCCCTATCCGATTCTCACATCGGTTACCAGCCCTATCCGATTCTCACATCGGTTACCAGCCTAGCTGATTCTCACATCAGTTGCCAGCCCTATCCGATTCTCACATCGGTTACCAGCTATATCCGATTCTCGCATCAGTTACCAACCTACCTCCACACACCTACAAAGAGACTAACATACCTGTGTTATCCATTGTAACTATTACTTCTACCTATCATCATCTACTATCACTCCTGCAACATCACTATCTGAGTGCTTATCATCATCTACTGTCACTCTTCAAAGCCTATACCTTCAGTGTATCATTTCACTGCTACTTGCATAATTACCTATCACTCCTGCAACATCATTAACTGAGTGTTTGTGTATGTGCATACTGAATCAGGCTGAACCACTGTGATGAGTCAAGAGTGTTGGATCAGGTGATTTAACATATCTCTACAAGACTACTGAGTGGAATTCTGCAGCTGTAGATCCAGCCCCATTGAACTAAGAACCCAGAGCGTTACAGATTGCACGAACCCGAAAAAATGGATCCAGCAGATATGGCCACTCACGTCAAGCATTTAACCCAAAAAGTGGAGGCACTTGTACACACAGTCTCTAAAGTACAAAAAGAGAACCACACCCTAACACAGCAATTAGCTTGTGTATCACAGCTTACTGCTGCCCAACCCCCAGAACCCTATGTCCTGTTACCTGATAGATTTGATGGTTCCCGTTCCGCATTTTCAACTTTCCGGATGGATTGTGAGCTCCTGTTTGTTCTTAAGCCCAGGACCTATTACAATGATTTTATCAAGGTTCATTCTGCTATTAATTTGCTTTCCGGAAAGATGAAAACATGGGCATACAAAAACCTGCAGGAGAAAAGTCCTATCTTGGACAATTGGGAGTCATTTTTAGCTGCTATGGAATCTCAATGTTTTTTCTCCCAGAAAGTTACTGCCAAGCCTGCTCCAGGTTCCCGCAGACCCCGGGTACCTAGAGAAAAAAGAAAACCATATGAATATAATGGCTCTGCCTGGTCACGGTACAAGCCTGCCTTTAACAGTCAGCCTTGTCACCCTGACACACCTCCAATAAGTCCTGATCCTTCATAGGAGGAAGAAGAGCCTATGGAGATCGGTGCTGTGCATACCAGGCTGTCTTTAAAAAAAAAAAAGACCATAGGAGAAACTGCGGCCTTTGTTTCTATTGTGGAGAGGGGGGACATTTTATTACATTTTGCCCAACTCGTCCATCTAGGCCTAAGGCTCTCCCAGTGGGGACCATGCATATCCGTCCTGTTTTCCCAGTAAAACAGCCTGGAACCTGCCAAGGTTGTTGTCAGCCCTGTCCTCGTTCTGTGTCTAAAAAGGGCACCCAGACTTTGGCAATTGTTGAACCCAATAACCTTGGGAAAGCCCCTCCTCCAGCTCCAGTAAAGTCTGTACCTCTTACAAAAAAAATTCCTGTTATAGCAAGCACCCTTATTGCTTCTAACCAAGATAATGAAGTTCTTCCACCTGATTGCACACAGGCTTCTAATGGCACAGTGGTGCGTAAGGAGGATCTGAAAATGTTCGAAGAAGCATTGAAAGCTGTGTGTGCCTCTAATGTTCATGCGTCCGGACTTACTCTGGGGTTTCAAAACAGACACCCTGAGAGACCAAGTTTGTAGGCCTTCTGGAGCCGGCCTTACGGGGGGGGGGGGGTACTGTAAGATCCTGGTACTCTCAGTGCCTTTCTATCTCCTCACTTCCGGGTTGCGTTCCACCACTCAGGTAGGTGGAACGCATATAGGTGTGTATTCCTTTAACAGGGCTGACGTCATCATCAGGCGCCGCACTGAGCGGCTATTTCAACTGACAGTCTGCACTCACACATTGTTCGTGCAACCGCTCCTGATACCTGCCTAACCTGACGCTGCCGAATCTTCCAGCTACATACCCTATACCTGGATTGACCGGAGCCTCGCTACCTTGTCCTGCACTCCCTCACTACTGGCTATTGATAAGTACCCCACAGGGGACCCCCTCTTATCAACAACACTTGCTAACTAATACCTGCATTACAGAACTGTTGCTAGCTCTAGGATACATGCTCTCTAGTATCTATCACCTGCATTACTAAACTAGATTGCTAGCTCTTGTGCCTACTGCTTACTAAACCCTGCATTCCTGAACTAGATTGCTAGCTCTTGTGTCTACTGCTATCTGTTACCCTGCAACTCTGTTTGTGCATACCTCTGAACACCACATCGGTTACCAGCCTATCCGATTCTCACATCGGTTACCAGCCTATCCGATTCTCACATCGGTTACCAGCCTATCCGATTCTCACATCGGTTACCAGCCTATCCGATTCCCACATCGGTTACCAGCCTATCCGATTCTCACATCAGTTACCAGCCCTATCCGATTCTCACATCGGTTACCAGCCCTATCCGATTCTCACATCGGTTACCAGCCCTATCCGATTCTCACATCGGTTACCAGCCTAGCTGATTCTCACATCAGTTACCAGCCCTATCCGATTCTCACATCGGTTACCAGCTATATCCGATTCTCGCATCAGTTACCAACCTACCTCCACACACCTACAAAGAGACTAACATACCTGTGTTATCCATTGTAACTATTACTTCTACCTATCATCATCTACTATCACTCCTGCAACATCACTATCTGAGTGCTTATCATCATCTACTGTCACTCTTCAAAGCCTATACCTTCAGTGTATCATTTCACTGCTACTTGCATAATTACCTATCACTCCTGCAACATCATTAACTGAGTGTTTGTGTATGTGCATACTGAATCAGGCTGAACCACTGTGATGAGTCAAGAGTGTTGGATCAGGTGATTTAACATATCTCTACAAGACTACTGAGTGGAATTCTGCAGCTGTAGATCCAGCCCCATTGAACTAAGAACCCAGAGCGTTACACCTTGTAATTTGTTTCCAGCGCCACTTTATTTTGGGATGCTGACTTGGTAGTTTCCCAGATCTCTGTCCAGTCTTTGGTGTCCAGTTGGAGCCCTAGATCTCTCTCCCACTTAGCTGCATAGAGTATAGGTGTATGGGATGGTGGGTCCAAAAGTTGAAAATATAGAGTGGAGATTAAACTTTTAGCATGAGGGTCTATTTTTTGCATGTGCGTTCGAATCCTGACATAGCGGGCAAGGATGTGTTTTAAAAGAGACACACTTTCGAGTCTGCGTCCTTTGGTATGCCACATTGCTCAACATTTTCTTCATGAGCTATACATTTTATGTGTCATATATACCTTGTGAGGAAGAGAGGGGGGGGGGGGGACATTGACCACACCTACCCAATACTAACATAACTAACACTCACAAAAGTCTGAAGCTCCAAGATTCCAATGTTTGAGAGTCACCTGGACATGTTAAAGAAAGGACTGGGGAAATAGAGTCTGCTGTCCGTGCAGGAAGTGATAAGGCTGCCATCCTCAGAGAGTGCACATGCTCTGTGTATGTACAAGAGAGAAGAAAGGGGGTGTTCATGACTCTTCGTTCCGTACCGGTGACGTCACTTCCGCTTCCGTATTCCATGCTGGCCAAATGCGAAAGCACTACGGAGGAGTAACAGCCCTTCAGCCCCAGTGACATTGGAACGATCAAGTCCTCCAGGATGCAGCAGCATGAGATAGACCTCCACTCCTAGAGATGCCTTTCATTCCATACCCGTTTGTAAGTGTTTTTAATCTCCTGCAATAAACGCATTCCTTATCATACTGCACTTAGTGGCACCCCCCTTTCTTCTCTCTTGTCCACAAAATAAAAGAGTACCTTAGAGACTCCATTCTTCCCTCCCTAAATGCTCATGGGATGCAACGTTTGGAAGAGCCTACTGACTCATTCGAATTCCTAGCGACAATTAACAGTACCCAGACCAGTAAGGCCCTGGACCCAGAAGACTTTACACTGCATTATTATAAGGTATTTAATCTCTCCCTGGCTACTCACTTCCTAGCAGCATTTAACTCACTCTGCCAAGGGTCATTTTCATGCCCCTCCATTTTGACTGCCCACATTTCCGTGCTTCCAAAAGATTGGAAGGATCCGCAATTCTGTGGCTATTTTAAGCCTATCCCCCTCCTTAACACCAATTTAACATTATTTGCAAAAATATTTGTGAAAGGACAACTGCTGTATTTGCAACTGCTTATTCATTGGGATCAGATGGGTTTCATGCCCATGCGTGAGGCATGTGATGGCACTACCATAGCTATAAATGTTATTCATGTAGCCCGGTTCAACCCTACACAAGCATTTTTGCTTTCCACAAATAATGAAAAGGCTATGATAGGTTTGGTTTTGATAGGTCTTTTCCTAAATAACTTAGAAACCACACTTCCAAATCTTGTAGAGGAGTTTTCCACATTCGGTGAGTTATCAAACTTTCACATTCATTTTTAAAAGGCAGAAGCCTTGAACCTAACTCTATTTCTTTTGAACAATAACATTTGCAAACCGCCTTCCCATTTAAATGGGCTAAGTCCCGCATTAGGTATCTGGGAATTCAACTCCCCAATGATCCTATTCAACTGTTCCACCTCAGCTTTAAACCTCAAATTGCTGTCTTATTTTCTGAAATGGCTGGCTTGCCCCAAAAAACCCTCTCATGGATGTAATGCTCTCAAACAAAACATTTGCTTTGGCTATTATATTCATTCCAAACTATAGGCTCCCAAATACCTCCTCAAGATTCTTAAAACCCTCATCACCTCCTTCATTTGATCCTCTAAACCTGCACTCTTTCAACTCTATATCCTGCATAGACCGAAACATCTGGGAGGCATGGCTCTTACTGATGTACATCTATACTACGTACCGATACACTTCACCAGAGCACTCGACTGTTGTAAACATAAGACCATTAAAGGTGAAGTTCACCTTTTAACAAAAGTAAATCCACAGATTTTTGCAGGTAAATAAAATGTGCTTTCATTATTTTTTGTGGAGCCTGCAGTATTGCACCCACAATCAGCAGATTAGGGGTGCAATGTCACGCTCCTGTAGCATATCAGTATAGCGGTCTTCCCATACCTCTCATATGGGCAGACAGTTAATGGAGAGTAGGGAGGTCAGTGAACTATGAGAGTCCTCACAAGCACCTTGCAGTTCATTGCAAACTACAGTACAAGCCATCTGCACAATTGCAAACAGTAGTTGTAGTTCATTCATTTACAGAACTCTGTCAATAAATGACTTGGCCATGTGGGCGGACCCCCGCAAGGGCAATCTCCTTTTACATTTTGACTGAGGGTGCAGTGAGAACATTCCCCACCTGCTGTCACAGCGGGGGTTTGGAGGGGTGCAGGCATGTTCTCATTGGTAACATGTTACTTGCCACACCCTAAATACGGATATAGTATGTAACATGTTACCAAAGGTGAACTTATCCTTTAAACACTGGGTCATGCTTGAACAAGATCATAACTCCTATCCCCCTTAGACACATATACACTATATTGTAAAAAGTATTGGGACACCTCCCTTTTTTACGCACATGAACTTTAACGGCATCCCAGTCTTAGTCTGTAGGGTTCAATATTGAGTTGGCCCACTCTTTGCAGCTACGACAGCTTCAACTCTTCTGGGAAGGCTGTCCACAAGGTTTAGGAGTGTGTTTATGGGAATGTTTGACATTCTTCCAGAAGCACATTTGTAAGGTCAGGCACTGATGTTGGATGAGAAGGACTGGCTCATAGTTTCCGCTCTAATTCATTCCAAAAGTGTTCTATCAGGTTTAGGCCAGGACTCTGTGCAGGCCAATCAAGTTCCCCCACCCCAAACTTACTCATCTATGTTTTTATGGACCTTGCTTTGTGCACTGGTCCAAATCATTAGGGGGAGGGAGGATTATACTGTGGGGTTGTTTTTCAGGGGTTTCGGCTTGGCCCCTTAGTTCCAGTGAAGGTAACTCTTAGGGCATCAGCATACCAAGACATTTTGGACAATTTCATGCTCCCTATTTTGTGGGAACAGTTTGGGGATGGTCCCTTGCTGTTCCAACATGACTGCGCACCAGTGCATAAAGCAAGGATCAAAAGACACGGATGAGCAAATTTGGGGTGGAGGAGATTGTATTGGGATGCCTGCCTTTACACACTTTAACGGCATCATAGGGTTTAATATTGAGTTAGCCCACTCGTCCATCATCAATGCCTAACCTCACAAATGCACTTCTGGAAGAATGGTTAAACATTCCCATAGACACACTCTTAAACTTTGTAGACAGCATTCCCAGAAGAGTTGAAGCTGCTATAGCTGCAAAGGGGGGGGGGGCTCAATATTGAACCCTACGGCATAAGACTGACTGGGATGCCATTCAAGTTCATGTGCCTGTAAAGAAAGGCATTCCAAACCTTTTGACAATTTAGTGTATTTGGATTCTCAATCTTTTTTCTTCAATACTAACAAATCACCACACTATTGTCCCAACGTGGTGGGCATGCTCTTACTTGCTTTACTTGCCTCGGACCTTGCCCCATCCCCTTTACCACTTTTTCATATTCTGGGCAATCCAGCTATCCTCCTGGGCATTGGGGACAAATCATCTCCTCAACTATGCAGCAGGAAGCATTTGGCAATGCATTTAAAACACCAATCGCCCTGGATCACCTCTACCCAAATGGCCCAAGACGTAGACTTCTCCAAGCTGGGTACCTATGAAATTGTACAGTTCATGCAATTCTTGCGTTTGTTGCCGGAGCTAAAGAACTTTACCTAATGATTATTCATTTAAACCTGTGTCAATAGCTGTATTCCCTAAATGCTGGCTGTTTTTTCACTGAACAACTAATCTCCCTCAATTCTTTATACTGTCTGATGTGTTAAATGTGCAAAAATCAATAAATACAGAATGCATAAAAAAATACCTTTACACATGGTATCATAAAGTGAAGGACACATAACTGACATTTTGCACTTAGAATTCTTTTATCTACACTAATGTCACTTAGCTTGCAAAATGGATATATAGAGGTACAGAGTCTTAGGAATACACCAAATCAAGCAAACAATCGTCGCTGCTTTTGTGCTGACTGTACTGAATCCTATAGCCTGTACCACACTCCATCTAAAATACCTTTTAAATCTAATCTGTCACAAGCTTCTAGGACATAAGGTCAGAGAAACTCTGAGATTGTAAAAAGCTAAAATTGTTTCTCTGTGATTTATAGGAAAGTGCTTTTGTGGGTGACAATAAAAAAAATCTTTACAATTGCCTTAGATAATTTTTTTTTTAAATCAGTTGTTGTTTTATAAACATAATTTTTGTTACTTTGCTCAATCACTGTGTAGATGCTGCATTAGAAAAGTTTTTTGGTATAAAAAATATGTAGATAAACCCAATATGTTCACCCTAAAGAAAAAGCCATAGTCAGAATGCATTGGGTTAGCAACACACAGTGCTAGCACTGACCCGCCGAGAGTGTGTCCCCAGGTATTCTTGCTTCGCGACAGATAAGCATATGAGGGGTATTTTCTGAGTGCAATGATGATGGCTTAATAAAATTCTGTGTAACCTCACAAAAGAGGTTGTGTCCTTTTACTCAGGATCCCGACTATGTGACCATGGGGGGAGAGCACCCAAATGCATATTACAATGAGGAAGAGACATGGACAGGGCTTTGCAGACCACAGAAAAGAACACTGGTGTAAGGAGAAAATAAACCATAGACTCCTTTTAGTACAATTAAAAAACTTCCAGCAACTCTGGATAACAGGCTCATTCTTATTTTAAAAATAATCTTTTTTTTTGCCACAAGGCTGAAGACATATAATAAGTACAGAGCACTATGGGCATGCCTATAAGGGTTCCACCACAGTGCCATGCATCCACTGCGTAATGCTGCAGAGAGAAATTGATGAAATTGTTTAGAACTGGGCAGCTTGGAGAAGAGGCAAACAAAAAGAAGAGTATCATGCAGGATGTAGCCAGACTGAAGACTTTGGAAATATGGATTCAAATAAAATAAAGTGTGGGGGACCTTTGGGGTTCAAGGAGTCATGGACCTGTCTTAGAAGGCATTACCTCTGCACCATGCATTCACAGTGTAATGATGCAGAGAGTGGTTCCGATAGGAGATTTCCTAGCTTGGAGAAGATTCAAAGAGCTAGAGGACTTCGCACGTAATTGATCTGACAACTCTAATGAAGGTGAGCAAAAGAAAATGCATAACATAGAGCCTGGGGGATTGGCCATGGGGGTTGTCACTCTGTGAGAAAGCCCTGTGCTGAGTGTTAGGTCATTTTTACCAAAAAAAAAAGGCTTATGCAGGTTAGGGGCCTGTAGATTAAAAAAAAAAAAAGAAAAAAAACTGTGGAACTGTGACCAAAGTTGAATAATAGTATAAGAAAACAGCGCAAAATTGATTGTGAATAGCAATATGGTGGCGAACCACTAAAATGCCTTAGATAAATAAATAAGTGAATCAATAATTAATATATAAGACAGATAACGATGCAAAACCACTGTCAATAACGACAATAACTTTCACCCTGTGCAGTGAATAAACAAAGTTCGTAAAAATATGTATAAGTCCAATAAATACTAAAATGCAATCAAAAAAGTCCAATAGGTTTCAAAACAAGGTGCTTCAGCAGATAGCCAGTGAAAGGTAATCCACCAAGACAAAAGGTGCTCAAGTGCTGGAAATTATGTGCAAAATCATGCTGCCATGGTGTGGTGAAATAGGTGACTTTTCCTCTCCCCCAGGATTTTAGACTTACCGGACGGAATGGACCCCTAGACAATGCTGTGTAAGGGTCACACAAGCTAAGTCTGGCAGGGAATCCGGGCAATAATCCTTATGGCTGATCTGGGACCGCTTAGGGAACTCCTAGGGACTCAGCAAGATGGGGCCATATGCGGAAGGAAAAAACATCACCATAGCGTAATATTGCTACCATAAACGTTTATTTAGGACAAAAATTATATCACTCACATTTCCATGGATAAAAGCAGGCTGTGTACAATCATAAAGGTATAGTTGATCAGGACGATCGTGGTGTGTTGTGGGATCTCCTGGTCCCGGCGTGCTTTCCACCGCTACCGGAACTGACGTCACAGCGAGCGTGGGACCGGGAATTGCGTTGACGCGTTTTGCCCTCCTTCGAAAGGAATGGACCCCTAGACAATACTGTTTAAGGGTCACACAAGCTAAGTCCGGCAGGGAATCCGGGCAATAATCCTTATGGCTGACCTGGGACCGCTTAGGGAACTCCTGAGCATGCCGGGTCCCTCATGAATCCTTATTCAGTGTGACCCTTACACAGTATTGTCTAGGGGTCCATTCCGTCCGGAGGAGGGTGAAACGCATCGACGCAATTTCCAGTCCCACGCTCGCTGTGACATCTCTATGTAAAAACGAATGACAACGGATGATCATCCGTTAACATCCGTTTTCATCCGCTTCCGTCAATGTCCATTTTTTGGAACGGATGAATGCCCTATTTTTCATCCGTCAAAAAAAAAACGGTAAGTTTTTTATCCGTTTTTGCATTGTTAGTGGATGTAAAAAAAAGCAGATGAAAAACGTATGAAAAAAACGGGTGAAAAATGGATGAAAAACGGATGAAAAAACGGATGAAAACTGATACATTTTGACGTGACTGAACTGATGAACTGAACGGACCGTATGTGTGAAAGGGGCCTAACAGTTTATTTTTTATATCAAAAGGAGAAAAAAAAAACGGTTCTTTTCAGAATAGGAAGCTACCATCTTAACCTCAATTTGATCTGCAACTGCTGTAGTTCTGCATATCAGTTATGACACCAGCCATTTGATGTTCTGACAGTTTGATTGAGAAAACAAATGCGACAGTTAGCATTCCTGGCATGCCTGGGATCTTTTTTAGCCTGCTGCTTGATGGGTTTAGTTCTACTTTAATTTGTTAGTCAAGTTTATTTAATTCTTCTAATACACTTTACACTCCCTTAAAGCATTTGTATAATCAGAAAAAAAAAACCCCTGCAAGACAAAGGAATAATGAGCTAGTATGCATCGCATACTAGCTCATTATGAAATACTTACCTTAGAACGAAGCCCCGGTACGGTTGTCTGGACAACGCTGAGGGAGCTGACATGCTCCTTCAGCGTCTCTTCCTGGTTCGGCGGCTCCGACGCTGTGAGTGGCCGGAGCCGCGATGATGACACATGCGTGAGGGAGTTTCACTTTCCAGGAAGGTCCGGCAAGGAGCTCTGAAGGTTCGCCGGACCTTCAGAGCGCATGCGCCGCAGATGTCAGCGGCTGCATGCAGGTTCAATATCTCCTAAACCATGCAGGTTTAGGAGATATTAATTGTACCTACAGGTAAACCTTATTATAGGCTTACCTGTAGGTAAAATTTTTATAGCGTAGTATACTACCGCTTTAAAGCCTGGTACACACCAGGCATGGGAGTAAGTCACACATGTGCAAGTCACAAGCAAGTCTCAAGTCTTAACCTTCAAGTCTCAAGCAAGTCCCAAGTTACTGTGGCGAAAAGCAAGCAAGTCAAGTCGGGTCCCTGCTAGAAGTCAAGCAAGTCAAGTCAAGTCAAGTCAAGTCATTTATTTTAGTCAAGTCACAAATCAAGTGAAAATACTGATCTACCCCAATTTTCACCTATAAATCAGTTAAAAGTCAATGGTCAGGAAAGGTTTTGTTTTATTTTCAACATTAACAAAACTGCTTACTGCTTTTTTCTTGGCATATTTAAGAAACACTTTGAATTCCCAAACAGCTCAAAATCCTTCGTCCGGTCATGTTTCAACACCACAGTCACTAAAAACATGTTAAGTATTTCAATTGTTAAACAGCCAGTGTCCTAAAAATCAGAACACGCTGAGGTGTTTTAAGTGACTGTGGTGTCAGAAACATAACAGTCACATTCATTTTGCTTTAACACATCTTGAGAAAATGCAAATATTTCATAACTTAAAACAGTAAAGTCATTTTGAGTCATATGTCTCAAGTCATTAATGTCAAAAGTCAAAGTCAAGTCGAGTCTTTTATTAATTTAAGTCAAGCAAGTCTCAAGTCCTCAAACTGGTGACTTAAGTCTGACTCAAGTCAAGTCATGTGGCTTGAGTCCCCCACCTTTGGTACACACAGATGATTATCAATTTTTTTTTTTTTTTTGCATCCTAAGGCCTGTACACACGATAAGAAAATCTGTAGGGAAAATTCGTCCGACGACCGATCTGCCCATTTTCGGATTGTTAGTATGGTGCTTTCGACAGCCAACTCCGACTTTTCGGCTGACAAAATCCTGATGTGCAGGCTATATAATTTTTGTCGTCCGTAATACAACGTCTGATTTTCGTCTCATTAGTACAGTTTTCGATGGAAAAAAATCTTATGAGCAAGACTAGGCATGCTCAGAGACGAAAGAACACATACAAAGCAATCCAACACATGACATCACTTCTGAAGTAGAATTCTGTCGTACGGGAAAATTCATATGAAAATAACCTCTTCACTTTCCACATCAGACTAGCATGCCACAAAAAACGGACGACAGATTGTTTGCTTTCCGAAGTATGCCTTTATCCGATGTAGTATTGATCTGCGCTGGACTCTACTACACCATGACATAATAGAAGCACTGCCAATTTACATGCCTTTCTTTGCAGTTAGGATTTTGCACTGATTTATCTATGTCCTCTGCGATCCCTTGGTTGCATCCTTGCTGTATTGAATACCATGCTGATGTCCCCTTTTTTTTTTTTTTGATATCCACGATGCCAGCATACAAAGTCCTTTTGCTTTTTTTCTCTCCCTTCGCGTGCTTCCATTTACACCTGCTTGAGATACTATGTAACTGTACTTTTCATGTCATGCTTTGGTTTTGTTTTTGGTTTTACCTGTTTCTAAAACCCAATAAAAAACGTTTGTATTAAAAAAACGGACGACAGATCGTTCGATAATCTGATCGTGTGTACGGGGCTTTAGTCTCTATATCAAAAATGAAGATAGAAAACAACTTTGGAAGTGATGTTATGTGTTGTATTGTATTTGCATTGTATTTTTGGACAAAAAGTGTACTACTTAACCACTTGCCTACTGGGCACCTTTAACCCCCTTCCTGCCCAGGGAAATTTTCAGCTTTCAGCGCTGTCACACTTTGAAATACAATTGTGCGGTCATGCTACACTGTACCCATATTAAATTTGTCATCTTTTTTTCACACAAATAGAGCTTTCTTTTGGTGGCATTTAATCAGTAATCACCACTGTTTTTTTTATTTTTTTTGAAAAAAAAATGCAAAAAAAAAAACAAACTTTTTTCATAGTTTGTTATAAAATTTTGCAAACAGGTATTTTTCTCATTTACTGATGTGCAATGATGAGGCTGCACTGATGGGCACTGATGAGTAGGGATGATCGAACTTTTCAAAAGTTCGGTTCGACCAGAACACCCGAACTTCCCAAAAGTTCGGCCCGGATTTCAGAACCCCATTGAAATCAATGGGACCTGAACTTCTGTAATAAAAAAACACCATTTTGAAGCCCTAAAACCCAATAAATGCCCCTAAAAAGTGCCTAGGGTTCTGGGTCATGCCCCAGGGACTATTAATCACACATAAAAAGTTCTTAAAAATTGTCATTTTTGATAGAGAGACAATTATTGAAAAAATTATTGAAAAAAAAAAAAAGAGATTTAGTGTCTGGGGGGGGGGGGGGGGTCTAAAAAGTGGTACCTGTGAAGTTTCAGCTCTGTAGCATGACCAGAACCAGAAAAAAAAGATCGTTTGTATTAGGTCACTTATAGAACAGGGATATGGCTCCGCTATTTTCACACCTTGCCGGTTTTGTAGCAAGCGTTTTTTTGGGCATTTTTTGGGGGTTATTGGAGGCAGGCATAAGATCAGAACTTCTGTGTAGGGGTATATATACACACTTATATGTATATATACACCTACACATATATAGGTGTGAAAGTAGCAGAACACTATACTTGCGCTAATGAAATATATAACACCAATATGTCTCCGCTCCTATCACACCTATATATGTGTATGTGTAAAATACATATAAGTGTGTGTGTATATATATATCCCTATACAGAAGTTCAGATGTTTTGCCTGCCTCCAAAGACCCCCAAAAAATGCCCAAAAAAAAAAGCCTGCAATAACACACCTGGGCGTTTTTTTTTGGCGCAGGCTTTTTTTGGGCATTTTTTGTGGGTCTTTGGAGGCAGGCAAAACATCTGAACAAAATAGGGCCTGGTCATTAAGCAGCAAAGTCCTCCGATCTGAAAGTGGTTAATCAGGGAAAGAAATGCCTACCAGAATAGCTCAGTTTACATAAGTTAACCAGTAAGCGACAGCGGGCTGTCCTCACTAAGAAAAATAACAGTGTTTATCTTCTCTGAGGGCATTCAACACAACTAGCCTCACATTTTTTTAAAATAGAGTTTTTGGCGTGTTGAAATAGCATGTCATGAAAACTTTTAAACTAGTCTTCATGCCTTTATGGCAGTGTGATAGAACACCGACAGTGTGTGCCCAATCCTGGAACGAGTCATTTGGAATTGTGGCTAGAAAGTAAATAGCAAAGATGTGCATGATAGAATTGTTAATGGTATCATTCAGAGGCAAGAGACACAGTGATGGGAGAGCTGCAGTGGTTTCTACACATACCATTCTTTATAAATGAGTAAAAATTCTTAAAGCTTAAGTTTAATCTGCTTATATTATGCTTTCCTTGCCCCCATCCCCTTATCAACAAGCCTTTTCATTTTCATTGCATAGACTATTTCAATTTTTTTTAGAATTAGTGATGTCATCACTAGGTCTCTGTGCTCCTCTATACAATGCAGATCATAGCTAGTAGGAGGGGCTGTACAAAGTTTCCTAAAAACATCACAGGGCTCTGTCTTAATACACCTCTCAAGAGCCCTCAGCCCAAATGCAAGCAGAGGGCTTAAAAAAAAGCAATCACATCAGATGATCTGCATGACTTTGCATTTAACGTGTGAGAGTCAAATAATTCCAGAAATAAAGCAATGTCATTTGGATTTTTACAATTGCAACATGTAAGCCACTGTGTTAAAAGAGACAGAGATAATTGAGTACTGTCTGAGAATTGAGAACCCCCTTCCTGCTCAAATGTTCAGCTTTCAGCGCTGTCACGCTTTCAATTACAATTGTGCGGTCATGCTACACTGTACCCAGATTCAATTTTTCATCTTTTTTCACACAAATAGAGCTTTCTTTTGGTGGCATTTAACCACTTGCCGACCGAGTATGGTAATAGTACTGCGGCAAAGTGGTTCGTTATCGTCTGACGACGTAGTATTAACGTCGTCAGACACTCCCCCTTCTGGGCGGCGCTTGCGCGCCGCCGGAGGCTCGCTCCCGCTGTTTTCATTCACAGCGGGAGTCGGGGCAGGGGAGGAGCAGCGGCGATCGCCGCTGCTCTGCCCCGATCGCCGGGGATCTAGTGTGGAGATCCGCCCGCTGTGTGTAAACACAGCGGGCGGATCTCCATAGTGACAGGGAGTGACAGATCGGACTGTTCAGCATAGCTGGACATCCGATCTGTCCATGACTCACTCAGTCACCTCCCCCCCTACACGTCAGTAAGCACCAGGCATACATTAACCCCTCCCTCTCCAATAAAATTAACCCCTTCCCTGCCAGTGTCATTTTTACAGTAACAGTGCATATATATAGCACTGATTACTGCAGTAATGTCACTGGTAACCCCAAAAGTGTCAAAAATGTCAGTCAAGGGTCCGATCTGTCCGCCGCAATGTCGCAGTCCCACAAAAAAAATCGCAGATCGCCGCCATTACGCGTTAAAAAAAAAAACACCAAAAATGACAGAAATCTTTCCCTTTGTTAGTAAACGCAATAACTTTTGCGCAAACCAATCAAAATACGCTTATTGTGATTTTTTTTACCAAACATAGGTAGCAGAAAACAAATTGGCCAAAAATTTTTTAAAAAATTGGTTTTTACATCTTTTTTGGGGGGAATTTCATATAAAAAAATGTTAAAAATATTGTTATTTTTTCAAAATAAACGCTCTTTTTTTGTTTATAGCGCAAAAAGTAAAAATCGCACAGGTGATCAAAGAAAGCTCTGTTTGTGGGAAAAAAAGGACGTAAATTTCGTTTGGGTACGGCGTCGCACGACCGCGCAATTGTCAGTTGAAGTCGCACAGCGCCGAATCGCAAAAAGTGGCCTGGACGGAAGACAGCAAAATCCTCCGGTGGTAAAGTGGTTAATCAGTAATCACCACTGTTTTTTTTTTTTTTTGCTAAACAAAATTGGAAAAAAAAAAAAAAAACGTTTTTCATAGTTTGTTATAAAATTTTGCAAACAGGTATTTTTCTCCTTTACTGATGTGCACTGATGAGGCTGCACTGATGGACACCAATAGGTTGCATTGATAAGGTGGCACTGATGGGCACTAAAAGGCTATATTGATGGGCACTGATGAAGCGGCACTGGTGTGCACTGAGGAAGAGGCGCTAATAAGACTGCACTGACAGGCGGCTTTGATGAACGAACTGCACTCCTGTGATCCATAGGAGATGTACAGCCAAACAAGCTTTGGCTATACATCTCCTTTAACCACTTTACCACCGGAGGATTTTGCTGTCCTACGGCCAGGCCACTTTTTGCGATTCGGCACTGTGCGACTTTAACTGACAATTGCGTGGTCATGCAACATCATACCCAAACGCAATTTACGTCCTTTTTTTCCCACAAATAGAGCTTTCTTTTGGTGGTATTTGATCAGCTGTGCGATTTTCTTTTTTTGTGATAATAATAAAAAAATGCGACAATTTTGAAAAAATAACAATATTTTTCTACTTTGACAGTTAAAAAATATCCAATATATTAAATTTTTGTCATATATTTAGGCCAAAATGTATTTAGCTACATGTCTTTGACAAAAAAATTCTCAATGAGCGTATTTTTAACCGCTTTAAGACCGGAAGATTTTACCCCATTCCTGACCAGGCCATATTTTGCGATTCGGCACTGCGTTACTTTAACGGACAATTGCATGGTCGTGCGATGCTGTACCCAAATTAAATTTATGTTCTTTTTCCCCACAAATAGAGCTTTCTTTTGGTGGTATTTGATCACCTGTGCGATTTTTACTTTTTGCGCTATAAACAAAAAAATAGCGACAATTTTGAAAAAATAACAATATTTTTCACATTTTTTTTTATATGAAATTCCCCCCAAAAAAAATGTAAAAATCAAAATGTTTTAACATTTTAGGCCAATTTGATTTCTGCTACATATTTTTGGTAAAAAAAATCGCAATAAGCGTGTTTTGATTGGTTTGCGCAAAAGTTATCGCAGCTACTAACTACGGGAAATTTATGTCATTTGTATTGTTTTTTTTTTTTAACTAGTAATGGCGGCGATCTGCGATTTTTTTTATGCGGGACTGCGACATTGCGGCGGACAGATCGGACCCTTGACTGACATTTTTGACACTTTTGGGGGTACCAGTGACATTACTACAGTAATCAGTGCTATAAATATGCACTGTTACTGTAAAAATGAAACTGGCAGGGAAGGGGTTACCTTATTGGAGAGGGAGGGCTTAATGTATGCCTGGTGCTTACTAACGTGTGTGGGGGGAGGGGACTGAGTGACACAGGCACAGATCGCAGGTTCAGCTATGCTGAATCCTGCAATCTGTCACTGTTTGTCACTTAGGAGATCCGCCCGCTTTGTTTACACAAGCGGCGGATTTCCACACTCGATCCCTGAAGATTGGGGAAGAGCGGTGGTGATCACCGCCGCTCCTCCCCTGGCCCGACTCCCGCTGTGACTGAATACAGCGGGAGCGAGCCTCCAGCGGCGCACGTGCCGCCCACAAGGGGAGGAGTCCAGCGACGTAGGTCTACGTCGCTGGACGATATCGAGCCACTTTGCCGCAGTACGGTCAACGTGACCAGTCGGCAAGTGGTTAAAGTGTGCCCTTGCCAACCGGATCATATCTTAATACTGACAGTTAATGCAAACCAATTATTTTTTACCCAGTGTGCTTCACAATCCTTCGTTGAACAGACCCTCTAAAAGTAAAACTAAAATATTCACTTTGAGCTTTACCATTCCACTGTGTTATGCAGAAATCACACTTAGGTGATATCATTTAAATTACCATACTTTGGCAGTAATTTTTTGGGAAAAACAGCTGGTAGTGGGCAAATTACTGCATGCAAATGTTGCGTTGGGAAAAAACTACAGACAAGTGTATTTTTTTATGTTTTTTTACAAAAAAAAAAACAGAATAAATAGAAATATCTTAATACACATCTGATAACAAAGTAAAGCCCCATCTTTCCTGGAAAACAATATATTATACAATAAGGAAGGTCACAAATGCTAAAAGGCATATTGTGCGGAACTGAGACTTCTCTGAAACATGGTACATGTTCACCCATATCCAGGATGTAACATGTTACTGTTGCAGCAGCCCCCGCACCCCCCAATCCCCCATTGTGACAGCAAATGGGGGATCTTCTACCTGCACTCACTGTCAACCCGACCGCGTAATTCATTCACAGAGTTCTGTGAACATGAGAACTTTAAGAAAAAAAAGATGTGCATTCATTATTATTTTTTTTTTTTTACAAAGGTGAACTCATCCTTTAAGGGAGGAAAAGACCTAGGAATCAAGTACTTAAATGAGCCCCTGAATGTTGCCCTAAAATTTTTAGATAGATAAAGGAAAGGGAATGTGTTCCTGGATTTGGACTTACAGTAGATTTAGGTTTTCAAAGTCTGAGCTTAATGTTTGTGGGGGAAGACCAAAGAATCTATGTTTAAAAATGATCAATCTACTAAATTTAGATGGAATTGCACTAAAACCTAAAGGTGTGTGGGTTTACAAAAACTGAATTTTTGTAAAAACTTACCGTAAAAATTCCTTTCTCTGAGTCCTCCGACAGTCGCCGCCCCTCATATAGTCATCACCAATGGGTATTGACTTACGCTCCGCAGGAGTAGCTAGGCATAAGACTTGTTAAAAAACAAAAGCATTTAACATAGACACACCCATGGGGGCTGTCCCACTGGTCAATACCCCCCTGCAGTAAGCCATCCCAACTCAGTTTGGTAGCATAGCAGTAAGTGTACAAGAAAACCCCAAAAGAGGGGCGGGGGCGGCGACTGTCAGAGGACTCAGAGAAAGGAATTTTACGGTAAGATTTTACAAAAATTCATTTTTCTCTTACGTCCTCCGACAGTCGCCGCCCCTCATAGCCATCACCAATGGGATGTCCCAAAGCAGTGAAGACATGAGGGGTGGGAGACGCAACCGTATAAAGGCAACACAGTACCCACGTCAGAGAAAGGAACCTTACACGCACAGTAAGAGAACTGTCTGGGCAACAGAAAAGGCTCAACAGGAGCAACAACCCAGGAAAGCAAATAACCCAGGGGAAAAACAACCCCAACAGCCAGGAACCCACAAAAAAACAGGGTTCCCCTATGTGCACCGACGACCAAGTCGCAGCCTTGCACACCTGGGCCACCGAAGCCTGATGCCGGTAGGCCAAGGACGTACTCATAAATCTGGTAGAGTGCGCCTTAACAGGGAAGGGTGGAACCCGTTCCTTCAAAGCATAGGCCTGTACAATCGCCTGTCTGAGTCATTTGGCAATGGTCGCCGCAGACGCAGCCATGCCCTTCCGAGGTCCCTCAGGAAGGACAAAGAGGGAATCCAATTTCCGAAAGGATTCAGTGGACGACAGGTAAACCTTGATCGCCCGGACAACATCCAAGAAATGCAAGGAAAC
Organism: Pelophylax lessonae; assembly: GCF_965119305.1. Classification (NCBI taxonomy): domain Eukaryota; kingdom Metazoa; phylum Chordata; class Amphibia; order Anura; family Ranidae; genus Pelophylax; species Pelophylax lessonae. The sequence goes on along the minus strand of NC_138770.1, from coordinate 172,489,073 downwards.
CTCCTTAGGATGCTCAGGCTTCGCACAGAGCGAAGGCAAACAATGTCCTCATTAAGGTGAAAGTCCGACACCACCTTAGGGAGAAATGACGAGTTAGGTCGCAAGACCACCTTAGCCTTATGAACCACCAGGTAAGGAGAGCGGCAAGACAACGGCGCCAACTCCGACACCCTGCGAGCCAAAGTGATCGCCACTAAAAAGGCAACCTTCTTAGACAGCAGAGGCAACGATATCTCCCAGATATTTTCAAAGGGAGAACGCTGAAACACGGACAGAACCAAGTTCAAGTCCCACGGAGGTAAAGGCTCCCTCCGGGGAGGGGCCAAATGTCGCACACCTTGAATGAAGGTGCGAATTAAGGAATGAGACGCCACAGGGCGTTGAAAAAGAACAGCCAGTGCAGATACCTGGCCCTTTATCGTGTCCAGCGCCAGGCGCTGGTCCACACCAGACTGGAGGAAAGCCAACACTCTCGTCACCGAGTATGAGCGAGGAGAAACTCCCCTGGACGCACACCAGGCAAAGTAAGCTTTCCAGGTACGGTAATAAATTTTACCAGACGAGGCTTTTCTAGCCTTGATTAAGGTAGGAATGACCTCTGGGGAGAGACCCCTGTCTCTCAGGACCCAGCTTTCAACAGCCAGGCCGTTAAGGCCAACGACTGTAAAGCAGGATGGAAGATCGGTCCCTGAGACAGTAGATCTTCTCGCATTGGCAGCCGCCAAGGAGGTGCGACTGCTGGTGAACGATGTCCGCGTACCAGGACCGGCGTGGCCAGTCCGGTGCCACCAGAATCACCAAGTTCGGTTCCAAGGCCAACCTGCGAAGGAACCTGGACAACAACTGAATCTGAGGAAAGGCATACATCAGATGATACTGATGCCAAGGGGCCACCAGCGCATCCGAGGCGTCTGCCACTTCGCACACAGCATTTGGAAGACCTCCGGGTGTAGGGACCATTCCCCCTGGTCCAGGGTCTGGCGGCTCAGATAATCTGCCTGCCAATTCTCCACACCCGGAATGTGAACTGACGAAATCGCTGGGACAAGAGCCTCGACCCAAGACAGAATGTCGGTCACCTCCCGGGCCGCCCGGGCACTCCTGGTGCCCCCTTGGTGGTTGATGTAAGCCACCGCGGTAGCATTGTCTGTCTGTACCTGTACAGGACGGCCCTGAAGTCGATCCGACCACTGGAAGAGACACAGTTTGATCGCTCTCAATTCCAAGATGTTGATTGGAAGGGAGGATCCCTCCTCCGACCAAGTGCCCTGGGCAGACAGGTTGCCCAGGACTCCACCCCAGCCCGACAGGCTGGCATCTGTGGTAATCACTGTTCACAGTAACGGACGGAAGGACTTCCCTTCCGACACAGCCAGGGACTGAAGCCACCACAGAAGATCCATTCTGGTCCGGCGACTCAACGAGACACTCAGATCCAAGGACTGAGGTAGTCTGTCCCACCTGGCCAGGATCTCCGCTTGGAGAGACCGTGTGTGAAAACTGAGCAAATGGTATTGCCTCGAAGGCTGACACCATCAACCCCAGGCACCGCATACAGGATCTGAGCGACGAGGAGTCGTTGTCTCTGAGGGACCTGATCTCATTCTGAAGGGTCCGGAGCTTGTCCTCCGGCAGAAATACCTTCGCTTGAGCAGAGTCCAGAACCATTCCCAAATAGGGAAGACGAACCGAAGGAGACAAAGTCGACTTCTGAACATTGATGGTCCAACCGAACTCCTGGAGCGTCTGTACCGTAGTCGACAGATCGCGCAACAGGCTCTGACTTGCACTCAATCTTAACAGGAGATCATCCAGATATCCCAAGACCGCAATGCCCTGTGCCCTCAACAGGCCCAGAACAGGCGCCAGCATTTTGGTAAAGACCCTTGGAGCCGAAAGCAAGACCGAAAGGTAACGCTACGAACTGATAGTGGTCCTCCACTATGGCAAACCGGAGGTACCTCTGATGACCCTCGAAAATGGGGATGTGCAGATACGCTTCCTTTAGTTCGATAGAGGCCAGGAATTCCCCTGGACTCAGGGAGGCCACCACCGAGCGGAGGGATTCCATACGGAACTTCCGAACGCGCACAAAGCGGTTCAGAGCTTTCAAGTCCAGGAGCAGACGCACCTTGCCCTCCTTTCTGGGCACAGGGAACAGATTTGAGTAAAACCCCCGAAACCTGTCCAGATGAGGCACCGGGACAATCACTCCCTGGGCAAGGAGGTCCTGTGCCGCTTGATGCAGGTCCTGTAGGTGCCCTGGGGTCAAATGAAGATTTGAGGGAAAGAATCTGTCCGCCGGCCGTGAAAGGAATTTGATCTGGTATCCTGATTGAATGATTTCCTGAACCCACCTGTCCGGATTCCGGAGCAGCCAAGGTTGGAGGAAACCGCGCAAACGTCCCCCCACCCCTAAAACGGGTGAGGGCGTCCCTTCAGGCAGAGGCGGATTGAGCTGCCGCACCGGCATGGCCGGACTTCTGCTTGCTGCCCAGGGCTTTTTCTGGCCACCTTGGCCCTTGAAAGGTTTGCCCTTGTTTTGTGGCTTGAAGGCACGAAAGGACCCCTGATTGGGACTAAAGGCAAGACCCCGCTTGCCGCGAAAAGGCTTGTTCTTCAGATTTTGGGGCAGCAGAATGCTTTTGCTACCAGTGACTCCTTTCACCAAAGTATCTAAAGCCTCGCCAAAAAGGCGAGACCCTGCATAGGGAAAATCAGCCACCGTTTTCTGTGACGTCTGGTCAGCCGACCAGCTCTTCAGCCAGATCAGTCGACGATTAAGTACCGCGACACTAGACAGGCGTGCAGCCAAAGGGACCTCATTCAAGGCCGCATCGCACAAATACATGACCCCTTGATGAATTTGGTCCACCATGTCCAGCGTAGCAGGTGGGGCAGACTCAGACACTAGTGTGTGTCAAAGCACCTTAGTCCAATCCGCCACCGCCTGAGCCACCATGACCGAAGCAAAAATAGGTTTGAGCATGGAACCCGCCAAGAGACTCCAACCTCCTGTCCGTAGGATCCCGGAACACCGGGGTATCCTCAGTGGGAACCAAAGTAGCCTTGTTTAACACGGCCACAGGGAAAAACATGCGCCGACTTGCGGGTCCTATGTGTACCAAAAGAGGGCACAATGCCCGAAGGATTGGGCTCATCCTCCAAATGTAGTGTTTCTGTAACTGAAGAAATCAACGCATCCATAGCTGTGCGTTCTTCAGTCGACCCCGGGGGGGGGAATCATCTACCCCCTCCACCTCCGCCTCCCCCTCAGACCCCAGCGGGTCCAGGGACGAGCGAGACCCTGAAAAGGGCACGCCAGCCACAGCAGCCACATCACCATCTGAATCAGAGGAGAAATATATTCTAGGCCTTTTTCTAGCAGCTCGTTCAGCTATCAGCACCTCCATTTTGAAAACTAAAGTCGCCACCACAGTGGCCAAATTAGGTATAACAGGGGGTTCAGCAGAACTGGGGTCCCCCACCAAGGCTGGGGGGAATTTGCTGTCCTGAGATTCCATTACAGAATAAAAAGGTACTGGCCCTTTAAGAGTGCTGCGGACTGCACAGCCCACCGCTAGACACACTGTGTACACAGACCCCCAAAACGGGCAAAACTGAGCCAGAAAGGATAAAACAGAGAAATATGGAAGAGACAGTCTGCAGAGCCCCACAGAGTGTTACCACACCGATCGCTGCTCCAGAGAAAAAAGAAGTAGGTCACCAGAGGCTGAACTATATGCTGCAAGGCTAAGGGAAAATGGCTGCCCATAGGAATCAATGGGAGGCTTCGGCAAGATGGCCGCCGACATGTGCTCGGAACGATCGTTCTGCCACACACAAGATGGCGCCGGATGGCGCCAAAACCACTACATAGCAAGCTGTTGCAAAAGCCCACAGTGAAGCCAGACATGCTGCCCACACCTAAAATGGCAGACCGCACGGTTTTTACCCGCTGCGGCTGCCGCACACACAGTCTGCACCTCCAACACACCGAAGTGACACAGGAGAGGGGCCCCCAAACCCACACAGCGCCAGCAGTGCAATAAAAAAGACCCCCACAGGGATCGCATCAGGGAGCCCCACAAACGCACAGACATGGGGGAACACACAGCAACACAGGACTGCCACCCCAGACAGAGGCCCCACACAGAAAGTACTTACCTGTACCGGATGGCGTGGGGAAAGCCTCTGTCCTCAGATGACAGGGAATGCTGTCAGTCAAACGCAGGACACTGCAGCACTGAACCCCAGATGTGTCCAGTGAGGTAGCCACCTCACGGGCTGCATCCCTGCTGCAAACAGGGATGGGTCGTTCTTAGTGCCAGGGCGAACACATAGCTGAACGCTCGATGGTGGGCTGGGGATCCATCTGACCCTCTGCCCTGGAGAGCCAGGGCGGCCAGTCCGATTCCCAGCTCCGCAAAATCCATCTTCATCCTAAGATCCGACTAAACTAAAGCTGACAAAAGAAACAGCTAGTAAAGCAAAGAAAAAAATGACATTCTTGCAAATAAAAATCAAAAGAAAAGATTAGAAGGCTGAGACTGTAGCCCCAGCAAAGGGAAGCCTATCTACTCCTAATGCTAGGCAGAGACAAACTGAGCTGGGATGGCTTACTGCAGGGGGGTATTGACCAGTGGGACAGCCCCCATGGGTGTGTCTATGTTAAATGCTTTTGTTTTTTAACAGGTCTTATGCCTAGCTACTCCTGCGGAGCGGAAGTCAATACCCATTGGTGATGACTATATGAGGGGCGGCGACTGTCGGAGGACGTAAGAGAAAGATTTGTTTATTCATGATAGACTATATTACAAAAATTATTGGGACACCTGTCTTTACACACACATAAACTTTAATGGCATCCCAGTCTTACTCCGTAGGGTTCAATATTGGGTTGGCCCACCCTTTGAAGCTATAACAGCTTCAACTCTTCTGGGAAGGCTGTCCACAAGGTTTAGGAGTGTGTCTATGGAAGTGTTTGACCATTCTTTCAGAAGCGCATTTGTGAGGTCAGGCACTGATGTTGGAGAGAAGACCTGGCTCGCAGTCTGCGCTCTAATTTTATCCTCAAAGTGTTCTGTCGGGTTGAAGTCAGGACTCTGTGCAGGCCAGTCAGGTTCCTCCATCCCAAATTCGCTCATCCATGTCTTTATGGACCTTACTTTGTGCACTGGTCGAAATCATTTGGTGGAGGGGGGATTATGGTGTGGGGTTGCATTCCAGGGGTTGGGCTTGGCCCCTTTAGTTTCAGTGAAGGGAAATGTCTCAAGACATTTTGGACATTTCATGCTCCCAACTCTGTGTAAACAGTTTGTGGTTGGCCCCTTCCTTTTCCAACATGACTACAGACCAGTGCACAAAGCAAGGCTAATGAAGACATGGATGAGCGAGTTTGGGGTGGTATGGATGTAGAGGGGAATCCCACCCAAAATTAAAAATAAAAAATGGCGTGAGGTCCTCACCAAAATCCATACCAGACCCTTATCTGGGCATGCAGCCTGGCAGGTCAAGAAAGGGGGGGGGGGGCGAGGGAGCACCCCGCCTCCTGAACCATACCAGGCCCTCAACATGAGTGGGGGGGGGTGGACGCTTTGATGCAGAGCCCCTCCCCCACCCCAAAGCACCTTGTCCCCGTGTTGATGGAGACAAGGGTCTCTTCCCCTACAACCCTGGGCTGTGGTTGTGGGGGTCTGCGGGCAGGGGGCTTATCAGAATCTGGAAGCCTCTTTTAACAAAGGGGCCCCTAGATTCCAGCCCCCCCCCCCCATTGGGAATTAGTTTTGCGTACATGGTACCCCTACCCATCCACTAAAAAAGCGTCAAAAACCAATAAATACAAGAGACGTGTTTTTGACAATTCCTTTATTAACCACTTGCCTACAGTGCACTTTCACCCCCTTCCTGCCCAGGCCAATTTTCAGCTTTCAGCGCTGTCACACTTTGAATGACAATAGCGCGGACATGCTACACTGTACCCATATGAAATTTTTATAATTTTATTCACACAAATAGAGCTTTCTTTTGGTGGTATTTAATCACCTCTGGGTTTTTTTTATTTCTTACAAAAAAAAAAGAAAAAAGACAGCAAATTTTGAAAAAAAAAAAAAGTTTTTCTTATTTTCTGTGAGTAAATTTTGAAAATAAATACATTTTTCTCCTTCACTGATGTGCGCTGATGCGGCGGCACTGATGGGCACTGATAGGCTGCACTGATGGGCACTGATGAGGTGGCACTGATGGGCACTGATGAGGTGGCACTAAAGAGGAGGTACTAATATGCTGCACTGATGGGCACTGCTAGGCGGCACTGATGGGCACTGAGATGTGGCACTGATGGGCACTGACGGGTGGCACTGCCGGGCACTGACGGTCGGCACTGATGGACACTGATGGGCAGCACCATTAGTGCCCACAATCAGTGCCCATAGTGCTGCCAGTCAGTGCCCATCAGTGCCTAGATGAGCAGGCACTGATGGGCACTGACTGGCAGCACTACGGGCACTGATTGTGGGCACTGATTGTGGGCACTAATGGCAGGCACTGTGGGCACTGATGGTAGGCAGTAATTGGCACTTTATTTACATTTTGGGTAATCAGGGCACTGATGATGAGTGCCCTGATTACTTGTACTTGTCTCCCCTATGAGGAGGAGCCGCTGATCGGCTCTCCTCGCCTTACACACTGACAGTGCGAGGCGAGGAGAGCCGAATAGCGGCAATTCTTCATTTACATGTAACCGGCTGTGATTGTACACAGCCGATCACATGGGTAAAGAGTCATGTAATTGATAGTCATGTAATTGTCCTAGCAACACAGAGGCTGTTCTGGTACGCTGTAATATGACGGCGTCCCAGAACAATAGCTACACCGCTCCGCCGTCATTTGATGGTGGGCGGGTAGTATGTGGTTAAAAAATAAAAAAACAGTGTCCCTCAATGTAAATCCACTGTCAATCAAAAAAAAGCAAAAATGCTCCTGCCCCCTCTGGGAGGCCTACTGCCGAATGCCTCCTCTGCACTTTGACATTTCTTATATAGGTAAGGGGCGGGCCACCTGGCTATTTCACCAGGTGGCACCGATCCTTCTGATGTCACAGACTGGTGCATGCTGGGCATGTGACATCAAAAGGGACCCGCCCCTAACCTATATAACAAAAGTCAAAGCGCATAGGAGGCATTCGGCGGGAGGACTCCTAAGAGGCGGGAGCATTTTTTTTTCCGGACGGCGATGCGGCAGGCAGCGTGATTTCGGGCAGCATGATTGACGATGGATTTACATCAAGGGACACTATAGAGATATTGAGGATGCCCCAAAGCACCCACCCCCCCATGTTGAGGGCATCTATGGTTCAGGCCTCGCTTGTTCCCCCCCCCCCCCTTTCCTGACCTGCCAGGTTGCATGTCAGGATAAGGGCCTAGGCAGGAATTTTTGGGGGTAACCCACGCTTTTTTTTTTTTTTTTTACATTTTGGCGTGTGGTTCCCCTTCAAATCCAATTGGGGGGACCCCACAATGTTTTTTCTTTATTTTTTTCCTGGCATTTTTTTTTTACTGTTCAGCTGTCAGCAGGGAATCCCAGGCATTGGCAGTTGTTATTTGGTTGTTAAGGCCCCAACCAGGGCACAGAATACACTGTGCTGTGTTGGCCTTTTTATTTTAGGCTCTGCAAAAAGCTTTTGACAGAAGCTGAAATTGTATGACACTCTCACTGTATGCTAGTTCCAATATAAAGCACCACATCATACCCTATTAGATTGTAAGCTCTCATGAGCAGGGCCCTCTGAACCCTCTTGCACTGAATTGTAATTGCACTTCCTTTATTTTCTAAAGTGCTGCACAAAATATTATTGCTAGTGTGATCAATACTTACAACTAGTATACAGCTAGTGAGTCAGTCACTGCTTCCTATATTCCTTATTATGGCATCACTTTGACCTATTTGTAGACTATAGTGACATCTTCTGGTCATAATATAAAATGACATGATTCCGGCTTTTTTTTTAATGCCAAAAAATTATTCTCATTTTGCAACACCCTGTTTAGAATTAAAATAATACTCCACAAAAATTTAGTGAGAAATAATGGCAGTTAGACATCTGTATACAGCCAATAAAACTGCTGTTCGCACACAATGCAGTTCATTAACTATACAATAACTCAGCAACCAATCAGGAGTCACAGTGTTTTGGCAGCAAGAATCAATCTGATAGATTTGGTTTGGTTTCTATGAGATGTTGCACATTGCTAGTAGAATTTGTGCTGTTTTATTGAAAAGAATTTTAATATTGTAAAAGACCAAACTGTTTCCCTATATAATTTTTGTAGTAAAAAACAGGTTTTGACAAGTTTAAAGATTTTTGGCCAAGTGCCTCAATTCCAGCAAGACAGTGCCTTGTTGTCATCAATCTCACAAGCTTACTGTTCTGCTGGATCATTTATAAAGCGCAGGGGGAGCTAACACATGTGCAGTGGGAAGTCGACTGTGAAGCCAAAAGGGGTCACAGCCAACTTTCCGCACTAAACATGCCAATGCTGAGGACCCGCAAAGAACTGTCCTGGGTGAGGATCCTTAGACAGGTAATTGTGATTTTATTAAAGCGTAACTGCACTTTTGATAAGAAAAAAAACATTCCCCTCTGGGTGATTTATGTACATTGCAATGATTATAACAACCTTTGTTGCAGATTCCTACCTTTTGTTATCCTGAAGAAATCACTGTATGTTCCTCTGTGCCCCTGTGCTAAGTGAGTGTAATGGGAGTGGTTTCATAATTATCAATCAGCTGTGCAGCGGCAGAGCACTAATGAGGAAAGCTCCTGGGCCTGCATCCCTTTACACAAATTCCTATTGGGACTATCTCATCAAAAATGACATTTTTGTTGCAGGGGATGCCTAAAATCTGACTTGTATCTTAGTGCAGACTTCTGGGATAATTGGTGAGCCAATCACACAAGCAGGAAATTATGTTTCTGGGGTGTGCTTCTGGGAAAACCTTCAGGTAGTCATATTGCATTGCATTTTCAGAAAATAACAGTGGCTGCAAATTGAAAAGGAAAGGTAATTTTTATAAACATTCAATTCATGTGAATTACTGTAGATTATAATGGGGCAGACAGGTCAGACAGAGGTCAGCCCCTATTGGTGGGTGGAATGGGGAAAGATGTGGGGAGAGTTATGGCAGAGGATAAGAAGGTTCCCATGTTACAAAAAAACATTGGAAATTGTACTATTTGTACCAAAATAAAAAAAAAATATGCAAAATAAGGGTGCAAAATGGGAATTAAAGTGTTTGTTCACCAATGCCAGAAGTCTGCCAAGCAAAATAGGTGGGTTGGAAGCTCTGGTGCATGAGGAGAACTATGATTTATTTGGTATTGCTGAATCTTGGCTTCATTCTTCACATGACTGGGCTATTAATATTCCTGGCTATGCTCTCTTTTGGAAAGACAGGGTAAAACAGAGGGGTGGTGGTGTCTGTCTCTATGTGAGAAGCGATCTCAAAGTGAGTGTGAAAGAGGACCTAGTTGATGGAGAGTGTGATGAGTCTGAAGCAGTATGGGTGGAAATGTACATGGGTTTGTGTAACACAAAGATTATCATTGGAATTTGTTATAGACCTCCCAGTATTAATAAGAAGGTAGAGACTCAGCTCCTGGCACAGATAGAAAGAGCTCCAAGGGCTAGGACAGTGATAATAATGGGGGATTTTAACTACCCAGACATTGACTTGAGTAATGGCACTGCTGGAACAGTTAAAGGGCATACATTTATAAACCTATTGCAAACCTATTTAATGTTAGCTATATAAATACACTTCACTTTAAGAGAACAAATTTTCCAAGGATGAGGGCTGCTCTCCAGGATTTAGACTGAGAGGATATTTTGGCATCAATGAGCACAGAACAGAAATGGGAAATTTTCAAAAAGACCTTATGCAAACTCACTGCAAAGTATATTCCCATGGGCAATAAGTTTAAAAGGCTAAAAATAAAACCTATGTGGCTCACAGCCAAAGTTAAAAAATCTATAAATAATAAGAAACGAGCTTTTAAAAATATAAAAATGAAGGAACACTATCATTGTTTAATTGTTACAAAGAATATAACAGAAAAGATAGTTGGACAAACCCCCAAAAATTCTTCAAATATATTAATAGTAAAAAGGTTAGGTCTGAGCATGTAGGCCCTTTACAAAATAATCAAGAGGGGTGATTGGGGACAAACAGAAAAGCAAATGTATTAAATACTTTCTTCAGCTCTGTGTATACAAAGGAGCATGGGGGAGCTCATGACCATAATGAGGATGGTATTGACACAGCCCCAAATGATCCACAATGGCTCAAAAGTGATATGGTCCAGAAATATTTAGACAGAATAAGGGTGGATAAAGCACCTGGACCAGATGGCATCCACCCACGCATCCTAAAATAATTGAGCGCTGTAATTTCAAAGCCTTTGTTTCTAATTTTTAGGGACTTGTTAGGGACTGGAATAGTACCACTGGATTGGCGTAGGAGCAATGTGGTGCCTATATTTAAAAAGGGATCAAAGTCTTTGCAAAATAACTATAGACCTGTTAGTTTAACTTCTATAGTCGGGAAGATACTGTAAAATTTAATAAAAGACCACATAGATGAGTTATTGCTGGAAAAAAATATTTTAAGCAACAGACAGAATGGATTCATGAAAGACAGAAGTTGTCAAACAAACCTGATTTCTTTTATGAGGAGGTAAGTAAAACCTTGGACAGAGGGGTGGCTGTGGACGTAGTATACTTGGATTTTGAAAAAGCGTTTGACACAGTGCATCACACACGGCTAATGTGTAAGGTAAAGTCTACTGGCTTGGAAAGATCTGTTTGTAAATGGATAGAAAATTGGCTAAAAGATAGAATTCAGAGAGTAGTGGTAAATTATTCTTACTCTGAATGGTCTAAGGTTATCAGTGGTGTACCCCAAGGTTCAGTGTTGGGACCCTCACTTTTTAATATCTTTTTAAATGATATAGGGTCTAGGATTAAAAGTACCATTTCAGTCTTTGCAGATGACACCAAGCTTTGCAGTGGAATAACTTCCTTACAGGATGTCTCCAACTTACAAGCTGACCTCAATGCACTGATAGGTGCTTGGATCACCACTCCTCAGACACCCCTATGAGAACATATTGTGTCCGAGGGAGTGAGCCAAATTTCCGTCCAAGCGGACCATAGTGCATTTGTGTGTGCCAGTGTACAGTTACTAGATGCCATCAGAGTTTCATATATGTAGTGAGTGTGGGTTATGTCAATCATTTCCTTAAGGGAGGGGGGCTTTGGGGATTTCCAGTGTCTGACGATAGCCAATTTTGCTGCGAGGAGTACATGGATAATCATGGTAGTTGCGTGACGGGGAATAGAGTCCAGGTCTAGATGTAAGAGGGCCAGTGCTGGGTTAGGGGGGATAGGGGTACCTGCTAGTTGTGAAATCAGGTTAAAGAGATCTTGCCAGAAATATGTGAGAATCTGACACTTCCAGAAAATGTGGTATATGTCGCGTTTATGAGTGCAATTCCTCCAGCATTTATTCAAGGGATTCCCCTTAAAGTGAGATATTTTATCTGGTGTAAAGCCCCGTACACACGTACCGATGGTCGGCTTACAAATGTTCCTCTTTTCTCCCCGGGATGTCGGTGTCTGCTGAAAAGTGCAAAGACAGCACAAGGACAGCACAAGAATTTTGTCCGCCGACTGCAGAAGTGATGTCATGTAATGGTTAACTTTCCCTGTGTTTTCTATTTTCTGAGCATGCCCAGTCTTGCAAATCTGCGGTCTGTCGGCCGAATTGTGTACTGACAGGCGAACAATCGTCCGTTCTGGTGTCGGCATACAAATATTTTCATGTTTGCACGAAAGACTTTTGTCCGCGGATTGTGCGCAGACATCTGTCGGAGGCACCATACTAACACGCGTACAATCGGCAGATCCTTCGCCCACCGATGTTTGTATGCCGACGATCGGTACGTGTGTACGGGCCTTAAGATACCATCTGAAGAGGAGTTTTTGCGTGAGTTCCCACAGTTTAGTGCTACGTGTGGCTATGTATGTGGATCTGCTTGCTTGACCATTAGTGTACAGTGTATGTGTTGCCTAGGTCCCTCTCCCATTGGTGTATTGCTTCATGTTTGATGAAGAGTAGTTTCTGATGTAGTGTAATGTAAAATAGGGTTATACCTTTACAGAAAGGGTTAGGTGAGTGGTAGTACTCCACAACCTGGGTTGGGAGTAGGCAAGGCCAATCAGGGTGTTTTTTTTAGGCAATGTAAGATGTGCATGTGAAGGTTATATCTGAGTTGTCGAGGAGAAAATCCTGTTGGAGTTGGTGAAATGGTTTAGGATTGTTCAAGGTGAATAGATCCTCCAAGGAGTTTATGCCTTGGCGTGACCAGTATGACAAGGACATGTCCGGTATTAGGTATTCTAGGATTTTCAACGGTGTTGAAAGCCTGGTACGGGTTATGTGGGAGCTTGAGGCTTGTAGTAGTTTCCTCCAAGCTTTGGTGAAGGCCTGCATGGGCAGGGGTATATTTGGGGGGGGGGGGGTTGGGTTGCCTAGTGGGAGGCTCATCAACCACGAGAGGAGTGATTTGGTAGGAGTGAAGGACGACTCGATCACACGCCATAGGGTATGTTGGAAGGGGGTAATTGATTCCTTAAGTTGGGTCAATATGGAGGCCATATTATAGTCAAAGAAATCTATCTGACCCTTTCCGCCAGCTGATCTATGTCTAATTAGCTTATAGTGGGAGCATTGTGGTCTTTTGCCTAGCCACAAGAACTTCGTTAGCATGGATTGCAGAGATTGGAAAGAGGAGGGTGGAACGGGGATGGGGAGAGTCCTAAAAAGGTACAGGATTGGGGGGCGCATGCGCGGCGCGCATCCGGACGGTCGCATGTGAGAGACGCTCCGAGCTCGGTTGAGCCTTCTCATCACTCCCCGGGGCCTTTCCACTTGGAAATTTTTTCCCTACTTGCCTGATCACCCCCGTGGGACCTTCTAGTGTATGCCTACCCCCAAGAACGGCAAGAAGAAGCCCATACAGCGGTCCCTGACGACCTACCTTCTCTGAGTCAGGGAACAGACCATGGCCCAAGATGGCGCCCGCAGCCCACAGGCTCCGGCTGAAGCCGCAGAGAAGGCCGCCTCCGCTCCTGTCTCCTCGGATCGCAGCGAGTACACACCGCAGCTGACTAAAGCCGACCTGGAAGACAGCCTTTCCATTATGTACGATCGGATTGCCAGAAAGTTTCAAACCGAACTCTATAAGTCGACGAACACCCTCACTGCAGAGATAGCGGCATTAGGGGGCAGGACTGACATTTTAGAAGCCAAGCATGATGAGCTGGTGCTGGCTCACGCGGATCTTCGTAAGGAGCATGAGACTCTTTCGGATACGGTTGTCCAGCTTCAATCGCACCTGGAAGATCTGGACAACCGTAATCGGCGGAATAACCTCCGGGTGAGGGGGGTGCCAGAGACCACCACTGATCTGTCTGCTGCAGTGCAGAAGCTTTTTGGCTCTCTCCTTCCTGATCACCCTGCATCGTCCTTTTGTATGCGAAAGGCTCCACAGAGCCCTCAGGCCTAAGCCCACTCCGGATGAGCCCCCGCGGGATATAGTGATGTGCCTTAAGGACTATGTAGTGAAGGAGGACATCCTTAGAGCTGCCTGCACCTCGCCTCATATCCAACTAGAGGGGGTCACCATACAAATTTATCCTGACATCTCCCCGACGACTCTGGATGAAAGGAGGAAGATGAAGGAGGTCACATCAGTGCTCCAGTCCGCTAGGATCCGGTACCGATGGGGATTTCCGTTTAAATTTACCATACCCCACAATGGTTCCACTTATACAGTGTTTAACGTAATGGAGGGGAAAGAACTCCTGGTGAAGCTAGGTCTGATGGAACCCCAGAATAACCCCAGACTCCCGTCTACCCCACGCCCATCTGCCATTTGGGCGACACCATCGCCACGGAGAGACCGCAGCGGCAGGCCCCGGTCTAGGGATCGTGCCGTCTAGCCATTCTCACTACTGATACTTACAGGGGTCGAACTCACCCTAGTTGGCAACCCCCCTTCCCCCTTTTCCCTTTTTTTTAGGTTTTGAGCACTTTTGATTTTTCACAGCGGACAAGGGGGGGAGGGGGTGGGACCCTCTGGTGGTTTTGATTTTTTTGCTTCTTCTGGGTTTTTTTCTTGCTGGATTTTTTTTTTTGGGCCATACAGAAGGCTCTCTGTGCCCGCCCGTTTATTCCCCCCACTCTACAGCACTTGTTGTTGTTGCTGAGATTTCCCTGCATGATATTTGCAGCAGGGAAGGCTGTGGTACACTGCTTGATGCTGCAGGTTTGTTTCATCCCTCAAAGAGTGTAGGACAGTTTGGTCCTTAGTTGACTTTCTCTTGGAACCGGTGATCTGTCCCCCGGAGTTCCCCAGTGACTGGAACTGTGTATTTTGTTTTTTGTTTTTTATATACATATAAGTTTTTCTCTTTTGTTTTTTGTGTATCTCTCTATTTGTAGACCACTGAGTGCTGACAGGAATATAGAATTGGGACTCCCGGATAGTTCACAGCTCATTAGTATATTCTACCATTTGCCTTATTTTATCTCCCTTTGTGTAGTGGTGCCTTATAGACAGTTGGGGAGTGGTCCCCTGTTATATATCTAGATATGGGGTTACGAATACTCTCTCATAATGTTTTAACGCCCCTCAGAAGAGGCGAAAAGCATTCCGCTCCTATAAGCACCTAGGTGCAGATATTATTATGTTGCAGGAGACTCATTTCTCTATCTTGAATCACCCTAAATTTTTTGATAAAACATTTAAACAAGTCTCCTTTACCACGTATACATCCAAGACCAGAGGTGTTATGATCCTAGTCCGTGGCTCTCTGCTCTTTGATGTCCAACATGTATATAGGGACCCGGATAGCAGGTTCATTATACTGCAAGGTACTATCCAGGGGAAGTCAATCACGATTGCTAATCTATATGCCCCTAATGTCTCACAGGGTTCTTTTTTTTCACCATTTTTTCCAGGTTTTGGAACGATATTCCTCTGCGCATGTCCTGGTTGGGGGCGATTTTAGCTTGGTGGCGCATCCCACGCTGGACAGGAGCCGAACGGTGAGCATGGCCAATGCCTTTCCTCGAGCTTTGCATAAGTCATTGACTGATTTTCAATTATTAGATACTTGGAGGGCTCTGAATGTGGGGGTGAGGGAGTATACCCACTACTCACACCCGCATGACAGCTATGCCAGGTTGGATTATGTATTCAGCACTCCGGTCCTTTTAGCAAATTCTTCCTTGGCCAGTATTCATGTATGCCCATGGTCTGACCACCATATTGTGTCTTTTACTACAGATCATGTGGGTCTCCCATTTTCCGCATCCAACTGGAGAATGAATGACTCCATCTTTGCTGACCTGGAGACATTCACCGCAGTTGCTGGACATCTTTGTGAATATTTTACCCTTAACGATAATGATGAAGTATCTCCCCCTATGGTGTGGGCTGCCCATAAGGCAGTAATGAGTGGTAAGTTGATTGAATTGGCACCCAAGCCAAGCGTAAGAGGCTGGCAGATATCCGCTCATTGACCTCCAACCTCCATAGGTTGTATCATTTACATAGCCAAAACCACGCGCCAGATGTTCTGCAACAGATTTCCCAAAAAAAGGTTGCTCTTGACTCTATTCTGTCTTCGGCCACTGAAAAATCACTCAAGTGGGCCAAAGCCAGGTTCCTCTTACATAGTAATGCAGCCTCGGCCATGTTCACCAGGAAGCTCCACCAATATCTCCAGCCAGCGCATGTGTATAAGGTAAGAGATGAAGGGGGCAAGTTGGTTTCACACCCCAAAGAGGTGTTGGGTGTTTTCTCACGTTTTTACCAGAAATTACTCTCCCCTCCGGAGATCAATAACTCGGAAGTATCTTATTCCTGGTTGGACGACTTGGAGATACCTGTCTTGTCTGAGGAGCAGCTCGGTAGTCTGAACGCCCCATGCACGGATGAGGAAGTGGCGGCGGTGATTAAATCCCTTAAACCATCAAAGGCTCCAGGCCCGGACGGCTTTACGTCCACTTATTATAAGAAATTTTCGGACTTCTTATCACCTAAATTGGCACGGGTTTTTAATTTTATCTTACAGGACAACCCGCTTCCCCCAGACATGCTGCATGCCAACATGACATTAATCCCTAAACCCAATAAGGATCATTCCCTTCCCCAAAATTATAGGCCGATTTCTGTCCTTAATAATGACCTTAAGATCTTTGGACGACTGTTGGCAGCTCGTTTGGCACCTATCATCTCCTCCCTAGTGGCCCCGGAACAGACGGGTTTTATTCCCTCCAGACAAATAACGGACAACATCCACCTGGCGTCTGATATCATTCAGGATGCCGATCTTTTCCACCGCAAGGCCTTGATTCTAGGGCTCGACATCCATAAGGCATTCGATAGTGTGCTCTGGCCATATTTGGATGTCATTCTGGCTAAATTTGGTTTCCAGGGGGCTTTTGTGCATGGTTTTAAGGCCCTTTATCGGGATCCCCAAACTAAAATAAAGCTACCGGGTTGCTCCTCCGACCTCTTCCCTTTGGGTAGGGGCACCAGACAGGGGTGCCCCCTCTCACCATTAATTTTTGCCCTGGCTATTGAGCCCCTCGCTAGGGCTATCTGCAGTAGTCCGGCGATCAAGGGATACGTGAAGGGTTCGGAGGAATACAAGATCAGTTTATACGCAGATGATGTGTTAGTGTTCCTCCCGGCCCCTTTGGCTTCTCTTCCCAACCTGGTGCAGATATTGAGGGACTTCGAGAGGGTTTCGGGCTTGAGTGTCAACCTTTCTAAATGTTCAGCCCTTTCGGTGAACATCCCACAAGAGTTGATGGATACTATCACGGCCTCATTTGGCTTTCCAGTCTCATCACAGTCCTTGCAGTATCTAGGGGTACGTCTTGCTCCATCCTTGTTGGCCATGTATAACGTTAACTATCCTCAGGCTTTTACCAAGGTGAGACAATGGTTATCCCTCTGGCACTCTTTCTCAATCCCTTTTATGGGAAGGGTGGTGGCAGTTAAAATGTCTATATTGCCTAAACTTTTATATTTTTTCCGAGCTCTGCCGGTTGCTCTCCTGAGGAGGGTTGTGGAGGACATTCAGAGGGAGGTGAACAGATTCATTTGGAAAGGTAAGAGTCCCAGGTGTGGGAAGCCCACCATGTATAGGCCTCTTTCTCAGGGGGGGCTGGGGTTTCCTAACCTGTGGCATTATTACTTGGCTGCTAGACTGGCTCAAACGGCGCACTGGCATGCTGAAGCCCCGCTGCCGTCTTGGCAGAGGTTTGAGAGTGAGTCTGTTCGCCCCTTCAACCTTCAGGGCCTACTTTGGTCCTCCATGACGCATCCTCGGGACGTCAAACAGCTTAATAGTATAGTGTGGCATACCCTAAAGCTTTGGTCCGCCTGTCGTGACAGGTTTCAGCTGCGCTCCTCTAGACCTCCATTGTTGTCTTTTATGGGTAATAAAAGCTTTGAGCTGGCGTTCACGTCTCCTGACACCTACAGTTGGTGGGTACTGCACTCCTTGACTACCCTCCACGCCTTGTTTCGAGACACCTCTTTTTACTCTTTTGAAGGTCTTAAGAACCGATATCGGGTCCCTGATTCTGAATTTTATAAATTCCTACAGATCAGACATTTTTATGGCTCCCAGGGCCCTTTGACGGGACGCCTTGAATCCTCCCTTTTTGAATCTATCTGCCGCACCTCTTCTAGAGACAGAAGGGTGATCTCGAAACTTTATAGTTACCTCAATGGCTTACATTTACCGGACAAGTCTCGTGCCATGCTGGTGTGGGAGGCTGACCTCGGAGTGGACCTGTCAGTAGAGGCGTGGTCGTCTATGCTTCAAAATATGCATAAATGTACTAAATCTATGTCAGTGAAGGATATGGTAGTGAAGCTCCACACCAGGTGGTACTTTACTCCGGACAGGGTCCACAGGTTTTACCCGGGGGTCTCCGACCGCTGCTTTCGTGGCTGTGATGCCCCGGGCACCATACTCCACACCTTTTGGGAGTGTGGTAGACTATCTGCAGTGTGGGACAGGGTATTGGATGTGATCTCTCAAATGCTCGCTTCCAGAATTTCTATTACCCCCCAAATGGGCCTATTATTTGCTAAGATCCCTCGTGCCCCTGCACCCACCCAGAGGTTGGCACACACGCTATGTTGCTCGGTGCTGTTGGCTGTGGCCCTTAACTGGCGATCGGAGACGGTCCCTTGGACCCAGGTATTATCGAGAATGGAAGCGATCAGAAGTATGGAGAGGGTTTATCACACTTTGTACGACACTATGCATGTCTTTCATAAAAAATGGGAGAGTTGGTCTGCGAGCTGATTGGGCTTTGGGTTTTCTTGCCTTCTTTCAGCACTCGGTGGTCTACATGGGGGTCCTAACCCCTGGCTATGACTAATTTCTCAGGAATAGATAGTTATTACTGTTATTGTTTGTTTTCTGAAGTATGCCTATATATGAGGTGGTATTGACAGGCACTAGAATTTACTATGCAATGGCGTATTTGATGCAACGACAATCTCTATGCCTTTCCTTACAGCTGGGATTTTGTTATGTTTTATTTTTTTTTCCTCTGCGATCCCGTGATTATGTCCTTGTTGTATGGAATACGATGCTGCTAACATACACAATCCTTTATGCTTTGTATTCTCTCCCTTACCACGTGCATTCATTTACACTTGTTTGTGATAATATGTACTAGTGCTGTTCTGATATGTCATACTTTGGTTTTGTTTCTGGCTTTTCTTGTTTACAAAGCACAATAAAAACGTTTGTATTAAAAAAGGTACAGGATTTGTGGGAGATGTAGTATCTTAAAAGCCGCTAGCTTCCTGCCCAGGAAAATTCAAATTTAGCCAATCTATTTAGGTCTTCTTGGAGTTTAAGTCGAAAGGGAATGAAGTTTTCTCGGTAGAGTTTATGGGTAGAATCTGTCAGTAGGATCCCCAAATATGGGATGCAATGGTAAGCCAAGATATACGGGAATTGCTGTTGGAGTGTATTGCTCGATACTGTGTCTATCCCTATGCCTAAAATTTATGATTTGGTTTTGTTGACTCTATAGTAGGACACATTGCTGAACCATGCTAGTAATTTTTGGACTTCAGCTAAAGATGAGTGGGGATTTGTTAAAATTAGAATGACATCATCTGCTTATCTTGTGTTTGAGGGAGTCGATCTTAATGCCGGATATTCTCAGATGGGATCTGATATGAGTGGCTAATGGTTCCATTACCAGGTCGAATATGGTGAAGGGTTTTGATAAGATGCCTGAAGTGAGGACCCTGGCGGAAGGGTGCAAATAAAGGGCTAAGATAGCATTTCGGATTTGGCCCTGGAAGCCGAACCACTCCAGGACCGCTGTCAGGTAGGTCCAATTAACCCTATCGAACGCCTTCTCTGCATCCAAAGAGAGAAGCAGAGAAGGCGTTCCATCTGCTCAGCACAGTGGATTAGGTCAATCAGTCTTCTGGTAGCGTCAGAGGACTGTCGTCCCTTCACGAAACCAGACTGGTCTTTGTGGATCAATGTGGGCAGGATGTCGATAAGCCTATTCGTGAGCAATTTAGCGTAGATATTAACGTCGATATTGAGTAAAGATATTGGACAGAAATTCTTTGGTGTATCCGGGGTTTTCCCCAGTTTGGGGAGTGTTATAATTGTGGCAGATAATTTGGAAGAGGAGGCAGCACTAGACATCACTGCAGCCAGGTGTGGTGTAAGTGTGGCTTGGAAGCACTTAAAGTATTCGCCCGAAAGACCGCCAGGACCCGGTGACATGTTATTGGGCAATTTGGTGATCACATGGGCTATTTCATCTGCGTGGAAGGATTTGTTTAGATCCGACAATTGTTCCTCAGAAAGGTGGGGAAGAGAAACCTGGTTCAATAAGTCATACATTTCCTTACGGGAGGGGGTATGGGAGGTGTTGTTGTTTTTAATGCTATAGAGGTCACTGTAGTATGAGCTGAATGCATCAGCGATAGATTGGGGATCAAGAAGTTTTGCATTAGTGGACGGGTGAAAAAAGTGATTGAATTTTGGCTTTGATTCGCTGGCCTTTTATCCTATTTGCCATAGCTTTACCCGCTTTGTTGCTGGTAGAGTACGAGTTGGCTTTTAGTTTTCTCTTCGTATGCTCGAAGGAATCCAAGAGCAAGGTGCGGAGTTGGAGTCTAAGGTTAAAGAGTTTGGAGTCTAGGGCAGGTGATGGGCTGGTTTTATTTAGATTGTCACATTTCTTGATTTCTGCTGTGAGATAGTCTAGGTGCTGCGTCCTCTCCCGCTTGTACTTTGATCCAATTTGGATCATCAAACCCCTAACAAATGCTGTATGGGTATTCCACACCACCATCAGGTCCCCCACAGAGCCTGAGTTAAGTGCAAAAAATTCTGTCAGTTTAGAGGATATTAATTCAACATGTGTGGGATTTTGAAGTAGGCAGTTGTTGGTACGCCATATGTAGGACTGTGGTTGGACAGTGTGCCCCTTGAGAGTATTACGGATTGGCGCGTGGTCCGACCAGGTGGAGGTGCAGATCTTAGATGCACTAACGTCCTGTAGGGGCCATTTGTCCATGAGAAACAAATCAATACGCGAATATGTGTTGTGGCGGGGAGATCTGAAGGTGTAGTCCCGTTCTGTGGCATGATCGCATCTCCAAACGTCGTATAAGTCATGCTCTGTCAAAAAGTTGCATAGCGTTGGAGAGGTCCGTTTGGAGGGGGATGATGTGTCAGGGAGTTGGTCGGGTATGGTATTAAAGTCACCACAGAGTAAAAGGTGATCCTGTTGTATTGATTTCGCCTTTTTCAGGGTTTTCAGGAGAAAAGTAATCTGACGTTGGTTGGGAGCGTACAGATTCACTAGAGTCATTTGAATATTGTCAGTGCAAAGCAGGATAATGTGGCGACCCAGAGGATCAAGGACAGATTGCTGCAAGGTAAAAGATACTGTGTCCTTGATCGCGATAAGCACTCCTCTCCTTTTTTTTTTTCGTAAAATTGGAGGTGAAGACATGAGGGAAACGTTTGTGGCTACAGTGAGTTGGGGCGCTTGCTAGAAGGTGGGTTTCCTGGACGCAAACTATATCGCTATGGTGCTGTAGGGCGGTGTTCCACAATGAGTTTCTCTTTTCCAGGTGATTGAGACCTCTGGCATCTATAGAAAGAATGGAGAAAGCCATTGGGGGTG
Source organism: Pelophylax lessonae (assembly GCF_965119305.1). Classification (NCBI taxonomy): domain Eukaryota; kingdom Metazoa; phylum Chordata; class Amphibia; order Anura; family Ranidae; genus Pelophylax; species Pelophylax lessonae. The sequence continues at coordinate 172,467,743 of NC_138770.1, read as the reverse complement.
TGGATGTGGTGTGTAGGTGGATCACTCACGGTTAGAAGCTTGGTCTGGCAGATGGTACCGTATCAGCGAGGTGGAGCTTGGTGTAGGCACGAAGCAGAAGATGGGTGTGACAGGAGTCATTTTGGGCGTGGGGTGACCAGGAAACTGTGGGGCACTGGGGATATGGTTTGGATTGCTCCAAATGGGACAGTGATAGTGTTGAGCGAACACGGACTGTATTATTCGTGTTCGTACCGAATAATTGGATTTTTTTTACCCGAACACGGACACGGACACTTTACTGTATGTTCGGGTAAAAATCCGTGTTCGGTCGTTTTATTTCCGGGTTTTGCATGCTTTGGCGCTCTTTTCATGGCGGGCTTTCAACAGCCAATCAACAATCGTTTAACTGGTGTGCCTTAAGCCATCCCAGCCATGCCTGCAAATGTCTTAGTAGCTGTGATTGGCCGTCTGAAGCATGTGACCAAGTCTTTATAAGTTCGAGGCAGCCGCCGCAGCAGCGTCATTCTGCTGCTTAGCTAAGGGACAGAGCACACATCAATGTGCTGGCTGCTGATTAGGGAAAGATAGGCAGGAAAAAACCATTTGTGTCCGGATAGAATTGAGGGACAGGTCGGAGTGTTTAGGCAGGGCGAGTTGTAGGCATTTTAGGGATAGAGTCTGCTGAATTATAGGGTCAGTGTCTTCTACAAACTACAATCGATATTGCTGTGTGGGGGGTGGGGTGAATCTGCACTCAATCCTGATCTACGATCTCTTCTCAATCCTGTTAGGGACAGAGTCTGCTGAATTTTAGGGAAACTGTGTTCTACAAACTACAATCGATATTGCTGTGTGGTGTGGGATTGGAGATAGGCAGGTGTCAGTGATCCACATCCATTTTTCTGTGTGTGAGCTGCAGTGAACACAATCTTTTTGGGCTGCAGTGAACACAATCTTTTTGGGCTGCAGTGAACACAATCTTTTTGGGCTGCAGTGAACACAATCTTTTTGGGCTGCAGTGAACACAATCTTTTTGGGGTGCAGTGAACAAAATCTTTTTGGGGTGCAGTGAACACAATCCTTTTTGGTGTGCAGTGAACACAATCTTTGTGGGGTGCAGTGAACAAAATCCTTTGTGGGGTGCAGTGAACACAATCTTTTTGGGGTGCAGTGAACAAAATCCTTTTTGGGGTGCAGTGAACAACATCCTTTTTGGGGTGCAGTGAACACAATCTTTTTGGGGTGCAGTGAACAAAATCCTTTGTGGGGTGCAGTGAACACAATCTTTTTGGGGTGCAGTGAACACAATCTTTTTGGGGTGGAGTGAACAACATCCTTTTTGGGGTGCAGTGAACAAAATCCTTTTTGGGGTGCAGTGAACAAAATCATTTTTGGGGTGCAGTGAACACAATCTTTTTGGGGTGCAGTGAACACAATCTTTGTGGGGTGCAGTGAACACAATCTTTTTGGGGTGGAGTGAACAACATCCTTTTTGGGGTGCAGTGAACAACATCCTTTTTGGGGTGCAGTGAACACAATCTTTTTGGGGTGCAGTGAACACAATCTTTGTGGGGTACAGTGAACAGAATCTTTGTGGGGTGCAGTGAACACAATCTTTGGGGGGTACAGTGAACACAATCTTTTTGGGGTGCAGTGAACACAATCTTTGTGGGGTGCAGTGAACACAATCTTTTTGGGGTGGAGTGAACACAATCTTTTTGGGGTGCAGTGAACACAATCTTTGTGGGGTGCAGTGAACACAATCTTTTTGGGGTGGAGTGAACAAAATCATTTTTGGGGTGCAGTGAACAACATCCTTTTTGGGGTGCAGTGATCAAAATCCTTTTTGGGGTGCAGTGAACACAATCTTTTTGGGGTGCAGTGAACAAAATCCTTTGTGGGGTGCAGTGAACAGAATCTTTGTGGGGTGCAGTGAACACAATCTTTGGGGGGGTACAGTGAACACAATCTTTTTGGGGTGCAGTGAACACAATCTTTGTGGGGTGCAGTGAACACAATCATTGTGGGGTGCAGTGAACTCAATCTTTGTGGGGTACAGTGAACACAATCTCATACTTCTGAAGATTTGAGGGTGCTGCCTGTTCCATACTCCCCCTACTCCTCATCTAGCCTTTTAGGGGTACAAACAATAGTAATTGGGGCCTAGTGTGGTTGTGTACGTGTGATATACATACACTTTTTTTGGATCATATTTTCTATTCCGCTATTTAATCAAAAACCTTTGGGGATCAGTTAAATTGGGGGATAGTCTGTGTTGGTACGTGTGAGAGAGATCCACCTTTCCAAGTTGTTGGGGTTCATCTCATACTTCTGAAGGTTTGAGGGTGCTGCCTGTTCCATACCCCCCCTACTCCTCATCTAGCCTTTTAGGGGTACAAACAATAGTAATTGGGGCCCAGTGTGGTTGTGTACGTGTGATATACATACACTTTTTTTGGATCATATTTTCTATTCCGCTATTTAATCAAAAACCTTTGGGGATCAGTTAAATTGGGGGATAGTCTGTGTTGGTACGTGTGAGAGAGATCCACCTTTCCAAGTTGTTGGGGTTCATCTCATACTTCTGAAGGTTTGAGGGTGCTGCCTGTTCCATACCCCCCCTACTCCTCATCTAGCCTTTTAGGGGTACAAACAATAGTAATTGGGGCCTAGTGTGGTTGTGTAAGTGTGATATACATACACTTTTTTTGGATCATATTTTCTATTCCGCTATTTAATCAAAAACCTTTGGGGATCAGTTAAATTGGGGGATAGTCTGTGTTGGTACGTGTGAGAGAGATCCACCTTTCCAAGTTGTTGGGGTTCATCTCATACTTCTGAAGGTTTGAGGGTGCTGCCTGTTCCATACCCCCCCCTACTCCTCATCTAGCCTTTTAGGGGTACAAACAATAGTAATTGGGGCCTAGTGTGGTTGTGTACGTGTGATATACATACACTTTTTTTGGATCATATTTTCTATTCCGCTATTTAATCAAAAACCTTTGGGGATCAGTTAAATTGGGGGATAGTCTGTGTTGGTACGTGTGAGAGAGATCCACCTTTCCAAGTTTTTGGGGTTCATCTCATACTTCTGAAGATTTGAGGGTGCTGCCTGTTCCATACCCCCCCTACTCCTCATCTAGCCTTTTAGGGGTACAAACAATAGTAATTGGGGCCTAGTGTGGTTGTGTACGTGTGATATACATACACTTTTTTTGGATCATATTTTCTATTCCGCTATTTAATCAAAAACCTTTGGGGATCAGTTAAATTGGGGGATAGTCTGTGTTGGTACGTGTGAGAGAGATCCACCTTTCCAAGTTGTTGGGGTTCATCTCATACTTCTGAAGGTTTGAGGGTGCTGCCTGTTCCATACTCCCCCTACTCCTAGCCTTTTAGGGGTACAAACAATAGTAATTGGGGCCTAGTGTGGTTGTGTACGTGTGATATACATACACTTTTTTTGGATCATATTTTCTATTCCGCTATTTAATCAAAAACCTTTGGGGATCAGTTAAATTGGGGGATAGTCTGTGTTGGTACGTGTGAGAGAGATCCACCTTTCCAAGTTGTTGGGGTTCATCTCATACTTCTGAAGGTTTGAGGGTGCTGCCTGTTCCATACTCCCCCTACTCCTCATCTAGCCTTTTAGGGGTACAAACAATAGTAATTGGGGCCCAGTGTGGTTGTGTACGTGTGATATACATACACTTTTTTTGGATCATATTTTCTATTCCGCTATTTAATCAAAAACCTTTGGGGATCAGTTAAATTGGGGGATAGTCTGTGTTGGTACGTGTGAGAGAGATCCACCTTTCCAAGTTGTTGGGGTTCATCTCATACTTCTGAAGGTTTGAGGGTGCTGCCTGTTCCATACCCCCCCTACTCCTCATCTAGCCTTTTAGGGGTACAAACAATAGTAATTGGGGCCTAGTGTGGTTGTGTACGTGTGATATACATACACTTTTTTTGGATCATATTTTCTATTCCGCTATTTAATCAAAAACCTTTGGGGATCAGTTAAATTGGGGGATAGTCTGTGTTGGTACGTGTGAGAGAGATCCACCTTTCCAAGTTGTTGGGGTTCATCTCATACTTCTGAAGGTTTGAGGGTGCTGCCTGTTCCATACTCCCCCTACTCCTCATCTAGCCTTTTAGGGGTACAAACAATAGTAATTGGGGCCCAGTGTGGTTGTGTACGTGTGATATACATACACTTTTTTTGGATCATATTTTCTATTCCGCTATTTAATCAAAAACCTTTGGGGATCAGTTAAATTGGGGGATAGTCTGTGTTGGTACGTGTGAGAGAGATCCACCTTTCCAAGTTGTTGGGGTTCATCTCATACTTCTGAAGGTTTGAGGGTGCTGCCTGTTCCATACTCCCCCTACTCCTCATCTAGCCTTTTAGGGGTACAAACAATAGTAATTGGGGCCCAGTGTGGTTGTGTACGTGTGATATACATACACTTTTTTTGGATCATATTTTCTATTCCGCTATTTAATCAAAAACCTTTGGGGATCAGTTAAATTGGGGGATAGTCTGTGTTGGTACGTGTGAGAGAGATCCACCTTTCCAAGTTGTTGGGGTTCATCTCATACTTCTGAAGGTTTGAGGGTGCTGCCTGTTCCATACCCCCCCTACTCCTCATCTAGCCTTTTAGGGGTACAAACAATAGTAATTGGGGCCTAGTGTGGTTGTGTACGTGTGATATACATACACTTTTTTTGGATCATATTTTCTATTCCGCTATTTAATCAAAAAACTTTGGGGATCAGTTAAATTGGGGATAGTCTGTGTTGGTACGTGTGAGAGAGATCCACCTTTCCAAGTTGTTGGGGTTCATCTCATACTTCTGAAGGTTTGAGGGTGCTGCCTGTTCCATACCCCCCCTACTCCTCATCTAGCCTTTTAGGGGTACAAACAATAGTAATTGGGGCCTAGTGTGGTTGTGTACGTGTGATATACATACACTTTTTTTGGATCATATTTTCTATTCCGCTATTTAATCAAAAACCTTTGGGGATCAGTTAAATTGGGGGATAGTCTGTGTTGGTACGTGTGAGAGAGATCCACCTTTCCAAGTTGTTGGGGTTCATCTCATACTTCTGAAGGTTTGAGGGTGCTGCCTGTTCCATACCCCCCCTACTCCTCATCTAGCCTTTTAGGGGTACAAACAATAGTAATTGGGGCCTAGTGTGGTTGTGTACGTGTGATATACATACACTTTTTTTGGATCATATTTTCTATTCCGCTATTTAATCAAAAACCTTTGGGGATCAGTTAAATTGGGGGATAGTCTGTGTTGGTACGTGTGAGAGAGATCCACCTTTCCAAGTTTTTGGGGTTCATCTCATACTTCTGAAGATTTGAGGGTGCTGCCTGTTCCATACCCCCCCTACTCCTCATCTAGCCTTTTAGGGGTACAAACAATAGTAATTGGGGCCTAGTGTGGTTGTGTACGTGTGATATACATACACTTTTTTTGGATCATATTTTCTATTCCGCTATTTAATCAAAAACCTTTGGGGATCAGTTAAATTGGGGGATAGTCTGTGTTGGTACGTGTGAGAGAGATCCACCTTTCCAAGTTGTTGGGGTTCATCTCATACTTCTGAAGGTTTGAGGGTGCTGCCTGTTCCATACTCCCCCTACTCCTAGCCTTTTAGGGGTACAAACAATAGTAATTGGGGCCTAGTGTGGTTGTGTACGTGTGATATACATACACTTTTTTTGGATCATATTTTCTATTCCGCTATTTAATCAAAAACCTTTGGGGATCAGTTAAATTGGGGGATAGTCTGTGTTGGTACGTGTGAGAGAGATCCACCTTTCCAAGTTGTTGGGGTTCATCTCATACTTCTGAAGGTTTGAGGGTGCTGCCTGTTCCATACCCCCCCTACTCCTCATCTAGCCTTTTAGGGGTACAAACAATAGTAATTGGGGCCTAGTGTGGTTGTGTACGTGTGATATACATACACTTTTTTTGGATCATATTTTCTATTCCGCTATTTAATCAAAAACCTTTGGGGATCAGTTAAATTGGGGGATAGTCTGTGTTGGTACGTGTGAGAGAGATCCACCTTTCCAAGTTGTTGGGGTTCATCTCATACTTCTGAAGGTTTGAGGGTGCTGCCTGTTCCATACTCCCCCTACTCCTCATCTAGCCTTTTAGGGGTACAAACAATAGTAATTGGGGCCCAGTGTGGTTGTGTACGTGTGATATACATACACTTTTTTTGGATCATATTTTCTATTCCGCTATTTAATTTAACTGGGCCTCCATGCGAGACCTGTGTGCCTTGTTGCGCTGTTTTGAGTACTCCACCAACATGGCCAGTGGCAATGACGCCGTTCTCAGCTTAACTATCCCACTTCTATGCCTCCTTGAAAAAACAATTCGGGCGATGATGGAAGAGGATGTGGCACAGGATGAGGAGGAGGAGGAGGATGAAGAGGTAACATTTCCAAGGCTTTCAGGGCAGTCATTCGCAAGGGGCTCCGAGGGTGGGTTCCTGCACACGCAAACGCCAGGGACGCAATTGTCCAGCAGGGGCACAGTTCTGGAGGATGAGGAGGATGAGGAGGAGGAGGAGCTGGAGGAGGAGATGGAACCATGTTCACAGCAGGGTGGCACCCAGGCCAGCTCATGGCCATCACTGGTGCGTGGCTGGGGGGATACAGAGGACACGGACGATACACCTCCCACAGAGGACAGCCTTTCGTTGCCTCTGGGCAGCCTGGCACACATGAGCGATTACATGCTGCAGTGTCTCCACAACGACCGCCGAGTTGCCCACATTCTAACTTGTGCTGATTACTGGGTGGCCACGCTGCTGGATCCCCGTTACAAGGACAACGTACCGTCCTTAATTCACTCACTGGAGCGCGATCGCAAGATGCGCGAGTACAAGCGCACGCTGGTAGACGCCATGCTGCTGGCATTCCCATCTGACAGCGGGGCCACAGTGGAAGCACAAGGCAGAGGAGGAGGAGGAGGAGGTCGCCAACGCAACCAGGGCACCGCCAGCACCTCAGAAGGCAGGGTTAGCATGGCCGAAATGTGGAAAAGCTTTGTCAGCACGCCACAACAAACAGCAGCACCAGCAGCTCAGATGGAACGTCTTAGCAGGAGGCAGCATTTTACCAACATGGTGGAGCAGTATGTGTGCACACGCCTACATGTAGTGAATGACGGGTCTGCCCCCTTCAACTTCTGGGTCTCCAAATTGGGCACATGGCCTGAGCTTGCCCTTTACGCCTTGGAGGTGCTGGCGTGCCCTGCAGCCAGTGTATTATCTGAACGGGTATTTAGCACGGCTGGGGGCGTTATAACAGACAAGCGCAGCCGCCTGTCCAGAGACAATGTGGACAAGCTCACGTTCATTAAAATGAACCAGGCATGGATCCCACGGGACTTTTCCGTACCTTATGCAGAATAGCAATGGATACCGACCTTACCCACCCATTGTTCCATTTTTGCTCTTTCTCACTCTTTTGGGGTGTACCCTCATTTAAAATTTTTGAAAAGAAGCAGTGTTGGCTACCTCGTCCTCCTCCTCAGGGCCAGATTAATGTAGGGGCTATTGGAGCTGCAGCTCCAGGCCCCTACCTTTTATATAGGCCCCGGGTTGGCCATATTCACTGTTACCGCTCTTCTGTCACTTGTAAACACAGAAGTCTGGCTTCTATGCTCGCTTCCCCAGGCAGCACCCTCAGAACCTCCCCACACAGCGTGAAGGCCGGACAAGGAGGGACAGTTGGCGATGCATGGATGTGTTTATGGGCTTCAGAGACAGCATCCCATGTTGAATTAGGCATGCATGGCTGCACCCTTCCTCCTCTGGGTGCATGGCAAGGCACGGCCCTTAAGGCCCTTCAAAATCCTCAGCACCAAGCCCATGATGCTGTTAATCCAGGCCTGGTCCTCCTCCACCGCCGCTTCCACCTACACCGCCCATAGGTGTGCGCAGCCTATTGCATTAAGGTGTGCACCCCAAAGTTGAAATACACATGCATGTGTTTGCCAGCAGGGAGAGTAATGTATCGGGGCCATGTACCTGTAGGCAAGGAGAAATAGAGCAGAGCAGGTCCCAGGGAGATCTTTCCCATCTCCTCACTGGCAATGCTATGTGCCCTAGGTGATTAGGGTGTGCCCAGGCACACCCAGCACACCCTGTGCGCACGCCTATGTCACCGCCACATCCACCACCACCTCAACCTCCCTCCTACTCCATATGGGCCTCGTCCTTCAGAGATGAAGAAGAACATTGTTTTATTTTTCTGTTTTTTTTTGTTGTTTTAAGTTATTTCCCTATCCACATTTGTTTGCAGAGCACTTGCCATGCTCTTAATTACGTTTTGCTGCCATTTGCAGCACTCTAGCCCTTTCCTTTGGTGTTTTAGAGCCATTTTAGTGCCTTAAAGTTCGGGTCCCCATTGACTTCAATGGGGTTCGGTGTCCGGGAAAAGTTCGGTAAAAGTCCGGGACACGGACCCGGACTTTTTTTTAAAGTTCGGCCGAACCCGTCGAACACGGACATCTAGGTGTCCGCTCAACCCTAGACAGTGATATTCAGGAATGATGTCTCTCTTGAAATATGAAGATTTTATTCCCTGTACATTGTGAGGTCTCTGACCAGGAAGTACAACTCCTAATATGGGCATTCCAGGAAGTTTAATGTGGAGACCGACCGTCTAACGATGAAAAGAAAAAAAAACTATGTTGCTTTTGTCTGAATAAGTAAATTGTGATAGTCTTGTCTGAGCTGGCTTTCCATTCACCTATTGTTAAGTGTGCTAATGAACTCACCTGTTGTCTGCTAAGGAATGTATTGACACTCAGAGTAATGTGTATTGGGGGCTCGTTATGTAACCATTGTGTGATGTTGGGGGCTGGATTTGAGTCATTGTTCATGTAGTGACTGCATTACTACTAACGTGTATATAAAGCTTGTATTCCTTTTCAATAAACAGTCTGATTCCTGCTTGACCCTCAATACAGAGCCTTGTCTCGTACTTGGGGGGGGGGGGGGATTATTTGTATGGGTTTCTTGTTCGGCTGAGTGGAGTGTCCGGTAGATGCCTTTGTGTTCTGGAATTACATTTCCTAAAAGACTGTAACCCCTTTCATACCCGGGGTGTCGTTACAATTGGTGGCAAGAGGCGGGATTATTCCCACAGCCCAGAAGGACAGCTACAACAGGACACAGGCCAATGGAAGCACAGTATGAACGGCTAAAGCGCTCTACCCTCAAGGACTTACTGGAGAACCGGGCCGACCGGCCAACACGCGTAAGAAGAGGGACATTATCGCAGAACTAGTCAAAATTAATTGAGCTGAAAGACCCAACATAATAGAAAGGCCCAGTGTAACAAACAGGACACCCGTCAAGTTTTGATCGGGCTGTTAACATAAGACTGGCACATTATGGTCCTAACCCTACAGAGGAGATCATAGACCGAGCTGTGGGGGCAAATTGGCTACAGCAAAGAAGTGCTGCATCAGCAGAAGTCACAGCAGCACCAACTGAAAGGAGAAAGGTACATTTTGCTGCTTTTAAAAATGTAATCGAAACGGAAGGGGAGATCGATGGGTACCTTGCCGATTTTGAACGGCTATGTGCCCTACCCCGGGTGCCCACAGAAGAATGGGTTACCATTTTGTCTGGGAAATTGTCCGACCGGGCCAGTGAAGTGTTCAGGGCCATCCCAGACGAGGATATTATGAACTATGGGTTGGTAAAAGAAGCACTTTTGGCCAGGTATGCTGTCACACTGGATGCATACCGGAGGCAGTTCCAAGAGACTAGCAAGCAGACTGGAGGCTCATATACAGAGTGGGCATGCCGCCTACACCGCACGGCACCTCACTGGGTCGCTGGATGCCAAACAGTATCCAGGGAAGAGGTGCTGCAGCTGTTCCTGCTCGAGCACTTCTTTGACAAGCTGTCCCCGGAAGTCAGAGAGTGGGTCCGGGACCGAAAACCTTGCACCTTGCCTGAAGCAGCTCGCTTGGCGGACTAATAAACAGACGCTCACAAACTGGATAACCCTGTAGTCAGGACAACAGCTCGGGTGGATTATCCATCAGCAGCACCCCCTCCAGCTGCCGCCTACCAACCACAGATGTACCGCCCTACAGCACTACCTCCAGCGACCACTTATTCTCAGCAGCCTAGCTTCAACTCCCAGGACTACTCACAACCCATCAGGTGTTTTGGGTGTAAACAGCTATGGCACAAAAAGCCAGACTGTCCGTTGAATCCAGCCAGGCAGTCCCAGTCTTGGAGAAAGCCAGCAAGGGGGAACCCCGAAAACCCATGCCTGCGGGCCACTGCATTGAGGAGGTAGAACATCGGGACGTCCTGCACAAGGCTGATCCAGTACAAGCGGCTAACTGGGACAACAGGCAGCAACCCATGCAGAATGGCCTACGTGATACTGGCGCCACCATGACCCTACTACAGAAGAACCTCATCGTAGAGAGCCAACATACCGGAGACACTGTAGCCATAAGGGTAGCGGGAGGCACCATTTTCCAGCTACCCATTGCCCATGTTCACCTGGATTGGGGGGTTGGTTCGGGACACATGAATGTGGGGGTGATGAAGAATTTGCCAGTGGATGTACTACTGGGGAATGATTTGGCCCCCCTCGTTTCATGCTTATGCCCCGATGGGCCCCGCTGAAGCCAACCCAGTGACTACCCGTGCCCAGACCCATGCTGCTGGATCCGGCCCGCCTGCTGCTGAGACCCCAGTAAGACTATCTTCCCCCAACATGTACCTTAGATCAGGCTCCCCTAGGCTGTAGGCTGGGATACCCCAGAGGCATTCGGGAGGGAAACCCGGGAGGACCCAACCTTACACAAGTAAGGCAGATACTCAGGAAAGAGGAATAGATGGGGAGCTTTATGAATGGGTGGGGGATAGACTGTATAGGATCCCTAAGCCATCCCCGAGAAGTAAAGCCCCTTTGCAGAAAAGACAGCTGGTGGTGCCTAAGAAATACCAGCTGGAGATTCTGCGAATCGGGCATTATGTACCACTAGCAGGACATCTAGTGTCCCGTCACACAGCCCATAGGATTACACAGAATTTCTTCTGGCCCAATTTTAACCAGGATGTGCGACAATACTGCAAAACGTGTGACACGTGTCAACGGGTATTTAAGTGGGGGGGGGCCATCCTAAGGCCAGACTTATGTCCATGCAGACCCCTCAATCTCATTAGAGGACACTGGGAGGGAGTGACAGAGCAGGAGGGGACCCCCATAGTGCCCTATGTTCTGGAACTCAGGGACCCCATTGAGCAACTGTCTCTGATGGTAAGGGAGAATCTCCAGGTGGTCCAGGGGAGACAGAAGAGATAGTACGATTGGGGGGCCCGACAGCGTATCTTCCAGATTGGGCAAAAGGTCTTAGTGCTCAAGCCGATGAAGACCGACAAGATGCAGGCATCTTGGCAGGGCCCGTATAAAGTAGTAGCCCAGGTATGTGATACTACCTATGTTATTGCCAGCTGTGCAGATGAAAGAATCCAGCGAACCTTTCATGTGAACATGCTGAAGGAGTATCAGGAACGGCAGGGGGAGGTTGCTGCAGTATGTGCCCCTGCTGCGGACGACTCAGAAAATGCACCCCTCCCTGACTTACTAGAGAGAGAACCCCAGACTGACCTCACTAGCCTTGTACAGCTAGGGGACCGGTTAAGCCCCACAAAGAAGGAACAGGCTAAGCGGCTTCTGTGGGAGAAACAGGCAACTTTCTCCCAAGAACTGGGCTCCACGACCCTGGCTGTGCATAAGGTAGAGACCCCGGGACAGCAGGGTACTACCGACGTTTTGTCCCTGATTATAGTGATATGGCCAAACCCCTGACTGACCTGACGAAAAATAATTTACCTAGGCAGGTCCAGTGGTCTCCAGCTTGTGAAGCCGTGTGTCTAGCCCTAAAGCAAGCACTTGTAAATACCCCTGTCTTGGCTGCCCCAGTACCCAACAAATGTTTCCTTGGCCACACAGACGCTTCCATGTTTGTAATGGGGGCTGTGCTGAGCCAAGTTGGGCAGGATGGATGAGAACACCCTGTCAAATACCTGAGCAGAAAGCTATTACTGGGAGGTGAGCTATGCGGCAGTGGAGAAGGAGTGTTTGGCCCTGGTTTGGGCACTTAAAAAATTGAACCCTTATTTGTACGGACAGGAATTTTCATTAGTCACTGACCACAACCCATTGGTCTGGCTTAACCGTGTCTCAGGAGACAATGGCAGGTTGCTGCAGTGGAGCTTAGCCCTTCAAACTTACAACTTCACCATCAGCTACCGACCCGGTAAGCAAAATGGCAATGCTGATGGGTTGTCCCGGCAAACAGACGTTACTCCGACCGTCTAGTTCCAGACATCCCCAAGTTGACCCGAGAAGGATCAAGCCGGGTCTGCCGGAGTGTACCACAAGGAGGGAGCCATATGTGACGGGAGTCACTTTGGGCACGGGGTGTCCAAGAAACTGGGGGGCACTCGGGATATGGTTTGGATTGCTCCAAATGGGACAGTGATATTCAGGAATGATATCTCTCTTGAAATATGAAGATTTTATTCCCTGTACATTGTGAGGTCTCTGACCAGGAAGTACAACTCATAATACAGGCATTCCAGGTTGTTTAATATGGAGACCGACTGTCTAACGATGTTGCTATTGTCTGAATAAATAAATTGTGATAATCTTGTCTGAGCTGGCTTTCCATTCACCTATTGTTAAGTGTGCTAATGAACTCACCTGTTGTCTGCTAAGGGATGTATTGACACTCAGAGTAATGTGTATTGGGGGCTCGTTATGTAACCATTGTGTGATGTTGGGGGCTGGATTTGGGTCATTGTTCATGTAGTGACTGTATTACTTCTAATGTGTATATTAAGCGTGTATTCCTTTTCAATAAACAGTCTGATTCCTGCTTGACCCTCAATACAGAGCCTCGTCTCGTACTTGGGGGGGGGGGATTATTCGTATGGGTTTCTTGTTTGGCTGAGTGGAGTGTCCAGTAGCTGTCTTTGTGTTCTGGAATTTCCTAAACGACTGTAACCCCTTTCATAACCGGGGTGTCGTTACAATGGGCGATTCCCTTTAGGAGCCTGTGGATAGAGCGGGGTCCTCAGAGCCTGGATGGGTGTGCTCATAGTCCGGTGCCTCGTAAATACAAAAGAAAAAGATGAAACAACAAAACAAGACAAAATCACAGAAAAAATAACAGAACAGCTAAAATAAAAGAGGAGCTGCTAACTGCGACTCAGAGCAAAGTCATTTGCATGAGCCGTGGTGTGGACAGGGTGAGATAGGATGGATTTTGTTAGGCTAGAAGGGAGATCAATTTTGGTTGGGGCTCCGTTGCCTTGGCGGGAGGCGCTATCTGGGGGGGGGGGGTAGCTGGGGCCCAAAGGATGAACATGCTTTTCAGGAGTAGAGTCAAGCACTATTCCCCAAGAGCGAAGAAGTATGGCTACTTTCAAAAGATGATTAGGGCCATGCGCGCCTACACGGGTTGAACTGGATGGACTATTGTCTTTATTCAACCTCAACTACTATGCAACTATGTAACTAGTTGCATTCCCTTGTTCACGGAGGAGATCTGGTGTTGTACTCCATTGTGAGTTACAAGTAAAGTGGCCGGGTAGCGCCATTTGTAGGTGATTTTGTGGTTGGTCATGGCTTTAGTAATGGTTTTCAGCTGTAGTCGTTGTTGCAGGGTGAATTGCGATAGGTCTGCGAATAATTGTAGCCCCTCATATAGAGATGGGAAAGATGGGAGCATTCTGGCTTTGGAAAGGAGCTGCTCCTTCACTGGAAAGAAATGGATTTTCATAAATACATCTCTGGGTACAGAATTCCCCAGATGTTTGGGCTTGGATATTCTGTGAATTCTGTCTATGATTAGTTCCATGGGGGAGAGCCCCGGTAGAATAGTGGAAATCATAGTGCCGGCAAATTCTTGTAAGGCGTTGGGGAGGATCGACTCGGGCACCCCGCATATTTTGACATTGTTGCGATGCGAGCGGTCCTCGAGGTCCGCTAGTTTTTCTTTTACCCAATGCATGTCATCTTTTTGGTCCTCATATGCGTCAATCAGTTCATTCACAGTGGTAGTGCATTCATTCATTGTACATTCTATGAGCTGAACCCTGTCCCCCATGTGCTGGATTTCCTTGGAAAAGTTATGGATGAGGGAGGAAAAATTATTCATGATTGCAGAGAGAGCAGCATGTCCTTGAGAGTGGAGTCCAGGACTGGCTGGCCAGTGGTTGGAAAGGTGGCTATCGGAGATGGCGCTGCTGCATGCTGCTGCAGCCTGGTGATGAGGGGAATCCAGCCTCATCCATGCTTTGGCCGGGCTACCGCTGGTGGGGGTTGTAGATGGTGATTCCTCTAGGGGTGGTGGTGGTGATCCTCCCTCCCTGTCCAGGGGCTCTGTGTCTGGGAGATCAGTGTAAGGGGCAGAGGCTGATGGAAAGTTACCTCGCTCCCCGCCGCCATCTTGGGCCTCCTCATGCCGCCAGAGGAAGAAGGCAGTGAGTTTTTTAGGCTTGCGTTTGAGGGAGGGCATGGTGGCAATCCGTGGGTGATCCGGAGCTGATCGTGGGGTGTGATGTCCGTGCCGACTCGCTGTGTAGCTTGGCAGATCCCGGTCCTCGGCTCAGAGCATGGAGCTATGCGGCCATCTCTGAGCTCGCGCAAACCACGCCCCCCATGATTGGATATTTGAAGTGAATATTAACTCAATGTATTGATAAGATTTTCAACAACTTTAGCAAATTAGGCTCTGTGTGTTCAGTTGCAGTCTATAGCTATGGTCAATACTATTTAGGAATTTCCGTGATTGAAAGCTGGTTGAAATGTGAAGACTTTGGCTAGCATTTCAGCTATTTATCTATCCAAACAATATTTCATACAATATCTTTCCTTTTTTAACAAATACATTCAATCCTACTGGACCCCATATACATTTACTATTTTGGTCAAATTCAATTCAACAGACGGTTCAGTTTGATTTTGTGGCTTTGTGTGGCAGTTATCCGCTGTTATCAAGATCTGTTAAGCATTAGATGCTGGTAATCTTAAAGCATGTAAACAGTTTCACTTTTTTTTTTTTTTTTAAATATATTTCTGCATAATTTGTGCCCTTCTTGGGATTTTGTCATTCAGCTTTCCTTTTGCTTAAGTATCATCATTGTGGCAACCAACACACTGGTCAGAAAATGCCCTAATATTTCCAACAGGTAAAATTGTGTGTACTTTAACGTTTAATATTTAAAAAGCTAAACTGATAACTGGAATATGAAAAGAAGTATAACTAATAAAACCCATCAGATATTACAGTGTTTTACTAGAGTAATACATTAATTTCTGTTTTATACAGCATCGTCATTGCTTTGCATTGCCTTTTGCTGGCTGCATGATATATTTGAAATTAAAAATCTTGCAATAAAACATCTCTAGGAGTTAGAGTTGTTTGGAAAAGAGGTATATAAAATCTCTTATCCCAAAAACGGTTTCCCCTAGCTCCTATCAATCTTTTCCTTTCTGTGTTCATGTGCTGGGGATCATGTAGTTCCTGAGAACATGAAAAGGAGTTATTTCATCAGTGGCTGTCCACTGGCCAAAAAGGGGCATCACAGGACCCAGAAGAAATGGCGATGGATGGAGTGGTGGCAGGAGCCAGGAGAGAAGCACAGATGAATGTAAGTGTGCCATAATGTACAATATTACAAATAACTTGTACTATTTTATGCATACTACAATGTGCTGTGCAGGTGAGATAAAGCCCCCCCCCCCCCCGAACATATATTTCCATTTTGAAAAGAGTTCAGGAGGCAGGATTTGCTGTACTTTCAAGTTGTTCCAGCTTCCAGATGGACTCTGGAAGGAGATCTCCCATTCCCTCTGCATAGCCTTTGTCAGACTAAACCCTAATGTTACCTATTGAAATTAACCCAGTAAATGGTTTAAAGTTTTCAAAAAAGGTTTCATCATTACGGAAAAATAATTATTTTTTTCTGTGTATTCAATGAGATTTGCACTCTGCACACTGTCCACAAGATGGCACTAGGATACCTAAGGTATGCTGCTTAGTATCTAAACTCCTTGAAAGTTGAACATGCTTGCTTATAGAGAATATATCAGTTAGGGTACTATAGGGCATGATTGTTTTAAATGACTCTCTTGCTTTAATGATTCATTGACCCAGAACATGCTTGTACATTTGCAATTTACATAATCTGCATCTTGTTCTGGAAAACAAGATACTGAACAAGCAAAAAACATGAATTGGCGTATGCAGATATACAGTATAGTAGTCTCAAACAGTCTGTAATCAGATGATAATGAACAAAATGGACTGGGATCCAGGAGCTTAATAAATGTCTGATGCTGCAATGCGTTTCCTTGGAAACAAAAAAGGGGGAGAAGGAGAAGGGTGGCAGTTCCTGGTCCAATAACTGTACACTGGTTGCTGCTGGTGATAACGAGAGAGGTGGCTCTGTCGTGAATGCAAGAGGGGAGAAACCACAAGGGCCTCTAAGTGTAGCAGTAAAACAATTTTAATACAAGAGGATAAAAATTACTCACAATGGTGGATAAAAACGAGCATAATGGCAATAGGTGGTCCTGTCACTTCCACAAGCAAGGGGGGGTCCTTTGGAATGATGTCCAGCACCGGGTGTAGGTGGCAGAGTTCATGCGTTGTGGAGCAAGCGCTCCTTCTTTAAGACGGCCTGATAAGTCACTAGCATAGAAAAGGGTGCTACAAAGATCTCAGTTCAAATAAACATTCCCACAGTGTCCTGCTGTTGCCAGTTGCAGAATGAGCTAATCTGCTATCGATACCCACAGAAGATCCTGAAAACAGCTGGTAAATAAACCAGGGATGCTATAGACCTGAAGCACAACCCTGTTAATACCAAAATTCTACGGAACTTAGTTCAAGAAGACAGAGGAGGAAGGCATGGGCATCTGATGAACTTTTTTTCAGGGGGTGGGCATCATTTTAAGGTCACCCATGCTCAGCCACTTTTTGCCCCATCGATCCCCCTTTAGAGCAGGCCAGGCCAGGGTCCCCCATAGATCCCCCTTTAGAGCAGGCCAGGGTCCCTATATATCCCTCTTTAGTCTTATCTTTTCACCTATATTCCCCATGCTACCAGGTTTTCCTGCACCACCAGGTACTTCAGGCTCTCTCCCTGCAAAGAATATATATATATATACACATATAGCCAATATGACCCCCTTTAGAGCAGGCAAGGTCCCCATAGATACCCTTTAGAGCAGGCCAGGCTAGGGTTCACCATAGATCCCCTTTAGAGCAGGGTCCCTATAGATCCCCCTTTAGAGCAGGCCAGGCCAGGGTCCCACTTAGATCCCCCTTTAGAGCAGGGTCCCCATAGATTCCCCTCTTGGAGCAGGCCAGAAAATTTCCAGGGAGGGGGCCTTGGGGACGTCCATGGAGGAAGGGGTGGGGGTAAAGAAAAGGACCAGGAAATTATAAATATAAAATCTTTAAAACAAAAACATCAATTCAATAATATTTCATCAATTTGACAGTGGTAAAAATAAATACACATTATGAAATAGTATCTAATGTGATAAACATATTGTAGTAATTCAGGTTTAATCAAAGATAAAAAAAAATAATGTGTTCAGGCACATCAATACCATGAGTGGCAGGTCAGAAGAGTAACAGCAAAGTTTCTGAAGCTGGAAAGTGCTTCTCAATGGGGTACAATGACAGCTCACCTGTCTCTGCCGACTTCCAGGTAAGACATCACAGGGTATGGAATGCATTTAAAGGAGAGTACCTACTCTTCATCAGCCTACCCTGTCAGATTACCTCATGCCGTTTATGCAAACAAGGTTAATCTAGCAGATAAAAAAGCAAAATGCAAGGCAAAATCAATTAGTGGAGACAAGATCAAAAAAACAGTAGCAGAGTAAAAAATAAATAAATAAATAAATAAATAAATAAATAAGAAATAGGGATGGCATTAATGAAAAACATTTGAATGTATAGAGTGCTAATATAATGTACTGTATCTATGGGATTGATTTACTAAAGGCAAATAGGCTGTTCACTTTGCAAGGGAAGTTGCATCCTTCATGCAAATTTGCCCCAGAGTTTAGTAAATGATTTGCCCTCATTTTCTGTGCAGTAGATGCAAAAGGAAGAAAGAGCAAGTTTAAAATTTGGCAAAATCTCCTCTAGGACAATTGTCACTGGCCCAAGTTTCCCCTCTATTTCTTGTTTTGGTGGCAATTCAATATTTGGGATTTTTACTTTCAGTTCTGGTGATATCACCAGGACAAATAAATAAGGTCATTCTTTTAGTGGACAGGAGTTCTAAGCCCAAAAAGTGTTGGCTTTGGATACATTTTATATTACATTTAGATACAAACTGTCCATGGGCAGATGTGGGCCTTTGCGTGAATTTTTTTGGTCTTTGGGGCTGTATTCACCCCACTGACACCATCGATAAGGCACTATTCCTCTCACTGACACCAATGGTAAAGCCAAATTCCTACTACTGACACAAAGCAAGAGAATTTTTTTTCCAATGACACCATTGATGAGGCACAATTCCACCCATTGATGCCAATAATTGGACACTATATACTATAGGGCAATTGCTAGGTCATTGTTTTGATCCCACTGGCCACCAACACTAGGTAGGAGTATCTCTAGTTTAGTAATTACCACAGCTGAAGGATATCCAGAAAACATCAACTTTTTTTCTGGCGCATCATGGCAGCATGTATTGGAGCTGTGGCTCCACCCCCACAACCTGATAGGACTGGTTAACTATAAATCAATGATAGACCGGCATTATCATTTTTTGTCCTCACCTGATCAGGAATGGAGTGGCGAGGTATCCCTTACTGTGTTTCGCTCCAGCCTAGTTAAGCCTCTCCTGAGTGGAAGTCCTTCCTGTACAGTCTCTAAATCAGCTACATGGTTGGAGCCCCATTCTGGGGGTCTGGGGGACATAGTTCATCCTCTCCTGGGTGGAAATCCTTCCTGTACAGCCTCTACATGAGCTATATGGCTGGAGCACCATTCTGGCAGTGCAAGCCTGTCAAAGAAAGCTTTAAACAAGCTTTGATATAAGTGACAGCATTTTCCCTTTGCTTTCCATATGCTCTTCACCTCTTTTCTTTTTTTGTGGACGTTTCCCATTTTTAAGATGGCTGCAGCAGTGCAAGTACACTCTGAGCATGAAAAGCAGGAAGTAAAGCGGCTCCTGTGGCCTGTTTCCTGGCCAGCCCTTTTCCAGGATGGCGATCTGAGCATGCTCAGGCACTGATATCATCTCTAATGGCAATATGTGATAGTTTTAAATGGTTTATGGCATTTTTGGGCAACGCATGGTGGAGCTCTCTACTCATGCATGCTGGATGCTTATGTGGTCATTGTTTGCAGGTATGTTTTTGCTTTTTATGACATTCACCTGAGCTTTTCCTATCTCCTTCTCAGTGTTGCTCTGGGATCACTGTGCTCTTTTTGGCATTCACCTGGGCTTTTGCTTTCTCCTTCTCAGTGTTGCTCTAGGATCACTGTGCTGTTTACAGTATTTCACCTTGGCTCTTCCTATCCCTATCTTCTAAATGCTTGCTCTGGGATCACTGTGTCATGCTGTTTTTCATTTCAGTCTGCTGCTTTGCTCTGTTTCTATGGGGAACACTACCCAGTCAGACCACCTATTGCTTTGAAGGTATAGGGATTAGGTAAGTAGTGAAGATTGAGAAAAAGAGAGACAATATCTACAGCCCTGTAAGGACCTTAAGATGGATGAAGCCCTCTAAAGGTCAAGACAAGTCGCCATCTAAGAGCAGACATCCAGGCGATGTTGATCAAGGTCATCATCTCACCACTCATTATCATTGCTGCCCGTTTACAAACATCACAGGTTACCAGCCCTTACAGTTGCTGCATTTGTGGTGGAGAGGCATTGCCTGCCAATATAATATGTCAAGTCTGCCTGGAACAAGCCGAATACAGCTCTGCAAGGGCCTTTAACCACTTAAGCCCCGGAAGATTTTACCCCCATTCCGACCAGGGGGTATTTTGCGATTCGGCACTGCGTGACTTTAACGGACAATTGCGCGGTCGTGCGACGCTGTACCGAAACGAATTTGGCGTCCTTTTTTTCCCACAAACAGAGCTTTCTTTTGGTGGTATTTGATCACCTGTGCGATTTTTTGATCACGCGCTATAAACAAAAAAAGAGCGTCAATTTTGCAAAAATAGCAATATTTTTCACATTTTTTTATATGAAATTCCCCCCCAAAAAAATGTAAAAATCAAAATGTTTTAACATTTTCGACCAATTTGTTTTATGCTACCTATGTTTGGTAAAAAAAAATCGCAAAAAGCGTATTTTGATTGGTTTGCGCAAAAGTTATCGCGTTTACTAACAAAGGGAAAGATTTTTGTCATTTTTGTTGTTTTTTTTTTTAACGCGTAATGGCGGCGATCTGCGATTTTTTTTGCGGTACTGCGACATTGGGGCGGACAGATCGGACCCTTGACTGACATTTTTGACACTTTTGGGGTTACCAGTGACATTTCTACAGTAATCAGTGCTATATATATGCACTGTTACTGTAAAAATACACTGGTAGTGAAGGGGTTAACTTTATTTGGGAGGGAGGGGCTGTGTGTGTCCCTAGGGACGTGCTTTCTACTGTGATTGGCTGTGGCTTGAGCTGTAAGGACACTGATCAACGGATCTACATAGTAGATCCATATGATCAGTGTCTTTACAGCGAGGAGAATGACAGGTGGCTTGTTTACACAAGCTGCCTGACATTCTCCCTCTCCCCCGCCGATCGCCGAGTGGCCGGCGGACATCGGCTCCGCTGGTCACACGCGCGGGGGGGTCCGTGACCACGCGGGAGCGGGAGCGCGCCTCCGGCGGCGCGCGCTCGCTCCCTAGACCCTCACAAGCAAGCAACGTAGCCCTACGTTAGTTTGCCTGTGAGGGGCTGACCGCCGACGTAGATAGTCGTGCGGCGGTCGGCAAGTGGTTAAGATGGAGGGAGCTTTCTAAAAGCCAGAACATTTACCATTTAGGCGCAGCCATCCAGGCAACGTTGATCAAGGTCATCATCTCGCCCCTTCATTATTATTTGCAAACACTACAGGTTACCAGCCCTAATAGTCACAGGGTTTGTGGTGGAAAGTCATTTCTTGACAAGCTAGTATGTTAAGTTCACTTGGAGAAAGCAACAACTAACAAAGAAGGGGATGTCTGGAAAGTTGTCGCCTTGATTATTGGCCAAGAAGTTAATACACGAAGCCTGTACTTCCTAGTTGGTGGCTGAATTGCCTAGAACTTCTAACCAGAGCCAGTAGGTGGTGTCCAAATTGGAAAGGTTGCCGGAAGAAGAAGGCATTATAGGGGCCACAGGCTTTGACGATTGCCCAAACAAGCCTTTTGCAAGGGCAGTTAAGGATCGCATACTCTGTGCTAAATTCCGCAAAATAGAAGATCTGATGAATACAGCCCATCTGCAATGGTGAGACAAATTCTTCCTTCATGAATACGTTACCCATAACATCACCCCTAGAGGCCTCATGGTACTCAAAACTTTTCGTACTATAGTCGCCCCTTTCGTACTATAGTCCTTGCACGTGAGTGGTCCCATGTATCTGAGTTTTGCACACGCAAATGGATGGCAATCATATTCTCACAGAGGGACACCCAATACACATCACTTCTCTCTAATATTAAGAGTCACATCCATTCACTTTTACAGCTTTATTCCCCCTTACCCACGTCCTGGTTCAGGAAACTTAAACTTAACGCTAAGTATCAAGAAGACTCCCTCATTAAACAGAAACTGCAGAAAATCCGGAGAGACTAAACAATTACACTTATCATAGAGTGTTTTGCTGGAAAAAAACGCTTCTACCTCATCCTCCCTCTCTCACCAGGCCCCTATTCCACTAATGTAATGTAACCCCATACCCACACGCTCTCTATTCCGTAAGAGACCACTCCTTCCATCCCATAGTACCCTTCGTTCCCGTTTACGCATTACTAACCTTAATGTTCCCAAAGGCTATAAGGAAATTACCACCACCCCTCCACGCCCATTTGGTCTATCCCCTACTCCCACCCAGTTGCCTGAAGCTCTGCTCCCTATATCTCCTGATCTCGAGCCCTCTCCTACTTTTACTCTTGACATCTCATCAGCCATCAGTAATTCCCAGATTACTGTGCCCACCATACACCAATATCCACCACCTGGCCTTAGTACCTCCATTTCTGCCAACACCCTGCAAGGTGATAATACCATGGTTCCTTCAACCTCCCAGGACCCCCCCCCCCCCCACTTCCCCTAACCCCACAGATATCATCCCTGCCTCCCCCCAGGTCACAGGTCCCAACAACAACATCACTGCTCTTTCCATTCAGCCTTTTTTTTTTTAGCCCTCACCCCCCTGTCCTGCCTAAAAAGAAAATTCCCCACAGAGGCAGGAGAGGGGGAAGGGGTGGACATTAAAAGATGAGACAAAGAGCGCAGACTATAAAGATTTTCAACCTATCAGATCACCAACTCTCTACATCTGAACAGTCACTCCTAGCCCGAGGACTTACCTTTGACCCCCCCCCCCCCCGCATCTACCAATCCCTATACTCTTTTTTGGGATTTAAACAGATGTATTAGGAACCTCACGGTTAAGCGTTTTTACCATATTCAAGCCACCAAACACCCGTCTGGACCCTTAGTGGTTTCAGAAGGTGTCCCTCCTAACCCTTTCCCTTTTCCTTCACCGGACTCTTCCCCTACTTCACAAGAAAAAGTGGCTCAGATAGATCTAGAAGAATTGTATACGGAGAGGCCAGATGATCATGCTCTTTTCCTTACCCAACACCTACCCACCTCTCCACCCATTCAAGGCACCTCATTCCACCCCAAGTCAGTCTTTAACCCTACCTTTGCCAAAGGCCCTTAGGTTCAAAATTTTTAACAGGTTGTCTACGCAGACATACGTCGCATGTGTCAACCATCCACTGATCGTATACGCTCTTCCCCCAATCACTCATCTTCTGAGTCTTTAGCCCTTAAGGAAATCACCAAGAAACCTAACCTCATCATTAAACCTGCCGATAAAGGTGGAGGAATTGTTATTCAGAATGATCCGATTATCTGAAGGAATCCACCAGACTCCTCTCAGACAA
>NC_138770.1:171649532-171839532 GCF_965119305.1 Pelophylax lessonae | reverse complement strand
CTATACATTGTAGTCCTTAGATGTAGTGGCTGCCTTTGTTTTTATTTTTCCAGGCTAGGTATATTCTCTGCAAATATAAAGATAGATCTTACCAGGATTCCAATGTACTTGCAATTTCTCGTGAACTGAAATGTCAAACAATGTTATCAGCTTTCTAAGCTATCTCCTGTGAACTATAAAATATAAAATATAGATGTAGAAAGGAGGGGTGGAAGTGTTTTCGTTCAAATTAGAAGATCAGCATAAAATGACAACACTCCTTCTTCAAAGTTTTAGTGCAGTGACAAAGTATTGTCACCCCAGGACCGAAAGTCTGTAAAATCAACAGGTGAAATAAAGGAACAAAACCTGAAAAAAAGTAAAAACAAATGCAGCCACCACATCTAGAGACTGATAGGCTACAATATATTACATATGGGATTTTGGAGATTGGGTATGCTTTATTGTCAAACTCAGCAAGAGGTTGGTGGTATTTTAAGGATTGTTAGGTTTGTTCTCAATTTTTAGTGAATTGATATTTACATAAAAAAATGACAACATTTGTTACAATAAAATGCATTCAGTAAATTCAGTTGATCCATAAGATAAATCCTTTCATTAAAATACATATATATTTATTGTATAAATATTAACAAATAATGCATTGGAAATTATATACTGCATACATTATGCTTTGGAGAATTGAACCCTTTAGTTTTTGAGTTCATGTTGCAAATCATCAGCAGTTAGCTGTTTAATAGGAGATCAATGACTGAACCATAAGAGTGACAGACACTGCTGTGTGCCTAGCCACTGCAAATTGTTTTCCAAATTAACAGGGATAAAATGAAAGGAAACCAACATGATAATTTAGACACTGAGAACAAACTATACTACTTACATTGGTAAAGTGCTCTCTCCCTCATACAAACAGATATGTATGACAGATCCAGTTAACCATTGGTAAAGATATGCATTTTACTAACTTGATAAGATATTTTTTATTTTTTTTCATCAAATAATAAATTATATTAAAAAGAAAATATTTTAATAAGATAAGACAGAAAAAAAAGTGACTGGAGAAGTACTTACCATACAGCAGCAGTGCATGAGACGTCCTTCCAGCAGACAAGGTATTCAGGTAATGATGCAGCTGATGAGGAACTGAGCTGGTTATGGCTTCACTGCCAATTCTCAGTTCTTTTTTTATAAAAACATCAAAAGATAAGTACTTCCAATGCTGTATCTGTCCCCTGCTGGCTTTAAGATTGAGAACTGAGCAATGAAAGATCGCTGACCACTCAGTTCTCAGAGTTCTGTTAGCAGAGAGCCGATGACTGTCAGTCCCTGGCTCTCTGCTCTGACCCTCCAGTGTTAACTGGAACACTGAGTTGTGAAAGGGATAAAAGCTGCTGGCTCAGGCTCTAATTGGTTGAGCCATATGGTTGGAATCTTTTCAGAGCCTGGACTGGCTTTGTGACATCAGCTAACAGTGAGCTTTAGCCTGGTCCTACCTGGCATGACAGAAGGCACTGCTAGTTGTGCTATTGATCTTAATGAAGTCCTTGGCATGTGAGGGAGGAAATATTATGGGGTCAGTTTTGAAAATACTGAGTTTTATCAATTGGTGTGACATTGCTTACGTAGAAATTTTCATGGCAGATGCTTTAAAGTATAACTAAAGGCAATTTTTTTTTATTTCTGGATAGTGTAGAGAAGGATTAGAACGCCTGTCAGTTTTTATTGCTGTCTGTGCCCCCATTAAAGAGATTTACCCTCTCTATTTGCCTTGATTACCATCATTATTAAAAGTAAAAGTAAAATAAAATTCCACATTTTAAGTTGACCCCATAAAAGTAAAAGCGGGGACATCTACAATGGGGGACACTAGTTCTAGTAACCTGGGGGGCCCCAAGTATTTCCTTACTTTGCAGGGTTTCTTCTCACTTCCTCTTTTGGCTATGGGTCAGGAAGTAAAGGGAAATCTCTGCAATAGGACACAGATGGCAGAAAAAACCTGACAGGTTATAAAACCTTATTCTATCCAAAATTAAAACAAAAGTTTTGTCTAAAGTTCTACTTTAAGCCCCCCCTGGCAGAATGTCTTTCCCTAAGGGTTGTTCTAAATTCATAGGGATAAGGGGTAGGGGAGTGTTTGTCAATTAATCAGTTGGGTACTATTGAGAGACATATGGATGAAAAGGGAAACTTTCACACCCAGACTGGCCAGCGCCTTAAAGATACATTTTTTTTAACAGTTGTAGGTTAAATTAATGTACTATAATACAGAGGATCGCAAGACCTTCTACGACAGACAGGTAGCAGGGCAGTGATTTAACCACTTCCCGCCCGCCCTATTACAAATTGACGGCGGGAATGTGGTTGAGTTATCCTGACCGGACGTCATATGACGGCGGCAGGATAACACCGCTCTGGGTGCCCCCCGGGGGCGCGCAGAGCGGCGATCGGTGATGCGGGGTGTCAGTCTGACACCCTGCATCTCCGATCACGGTAAAAAGCCTCTGACGGAGGCTCTTTACCATGTGATCAGCCGTGTCCAATCACGGCTGGTCACATAGTAAAACAGGAACAGCCGTTGATCGGCTTTCCTTAGTTTGTGCCTGACAGGCACGAGTAATGGAGCGCCGTTCGGCGGCTCCCCTGACAGGGGGGGGGGGGGGGTCGGCACTGGTAATCAGATCATTGATTACCAGTGCAGACCCTCGGGGGGGGGGGGTGCCACTAGATCCACCAGGGATGCCCACTATGACCCCAGGGATGCCCACTATGACCCCAGGGATGCCCACTATGGCCACCAGGGATGGCGATCAGGGCTCAGGGAGCCCCCCATTGCCCTCCCCATCAGTGATGCCCACTAGTGTCCTCCCTATCAGTGCTGCCCACAAGTGCCCATCATTGCCATCCTTTAGTGTCGCCCACCAGTGCCCATTATTGCCCACCAGTGCCGCCTATCAGTGCCCATTAGTGCCCATCAGTGCCGCCCGTCAGTACCGATCAGTGCCACCCATCAGTGCCCACCAGTGCTGCCTATCAGTGCCCATTAGTGCCCGTCAGTGCCACCTATCAGTGCCTGTCAGTGCCGCCTATCAGTGCCCATCAATGCCGCCTATCAGTGCCCAGCAGTGTCGCCTATCAGTGCCCACCAATGCTGCATATCAGTGCTACCTATCAGTGCCACATATCAGTGCCTATCAGTGCCGCCTATCAGTGCCGCCTATCAGTGCTGCCTATCAGTGCCACCCCATCAGTGCCACCCCATCAATGCCACCCCATCATTGCCTCCTCATCAGTGCCTGTCAGTGCAGTCTCATCAGTGCTCATCAGTGCAGGAAAAAACTTATTTATTTACAAAATTGTATAACATAAACAAAAAACTTTTTTTTTTTTCAAACTTTTCTGTCTTTTTTTATTTGTTTAGCAAAAAGTAAAAATCGCACAGGTGATCAAATACCACCAAAAGAAAGCTCTATTTGTGGGGGGAAAATTATATAAATTTGGTGTAAGTACAGTGTTGCATGACCGCGCAATTGTCATTCAAAATGCAACAGCGCTAAAAGGGGAAAATTGGCCTGGGCGGGAAGGGAGGGAAGTGCCCTGTATTAAAGTGGTTAAAGGAATGTATCATGAAGCTACACTGAACAAAGGGCGCATTCCTTAACGCACCATAAACAATAGATATTTAAAACATAACTTTTATTCATACCTATAAAACATTGTCTGGACTGTATGTATGTACAAAAAAGGGAGGGTGAGTTTATTGGTTGGCCGATGAGCTAGGGGGGGGGGGGGGAGGGGTTGGGGTGAGCAGGGGAATCCTACAAGATCTGTGACAGTTCTGTGTGTAAGGGTGATTTTACAATTTTACACACAGAGCTGTCACAAATCCCCCACAAAAAGTACACCAAGCACCTCTGTCACCCCTGTCCCCATATACATCTGTCAGTGTCCCCATAAAACATCTGTGCTAGTGCACAAAACATCTGTCAGTCCCCCATCACATCTGCACCAGTGCACAACACGTCAGTGTCCCATCACATCTGTACCAGTGCACAAAACATCTGTCAGTCCCCCATCACATCTGCACCAGTGCACAACACATGTCAGTGTCCCATCACATCTGTACCAGTGCACAAAACATCTGTCAGTCCCCCATCACATCTGCACCAGTGCACAACACATGTCAGTGTCCCATCACATCTGTACCAGTGCACAACACATGTCAGTGTCCCATCACATCTGTACCAGTGCACAAAACATCTGTCAGTCCCCCATCACATCTGCACCAGTGCACAACACGTCAGTGTCCCATCACATCTGTACCAGTGCACAAAACATCTGTCAGTCCCCCATCACATCTGCACCAGTGCACAACACATGTCAGTGTCCCATCACATCTGTACCAGTGCACAAAACATCTGTCAGTCCCCCATCACATCTGCACCAGTGCACAACACATGTCAGTGTCCCATCACATCTGTACCAGTGCACAACACATGTCAGTGTCCCATCACATCTGTACCAGTGCACAAAACATCTGTCAGTCCCCCCCATCACATCTGCACCAGTGCACAATACATGTCAGTGTCCCATCACATCTGTACCAGTGCACAACACATGTCAGTGTCCCATCACATCTGTACCAGTGCACAACACATGTCAGTGTCCCATCACATCTGTACCAGTGCACAAAACATCTGTCAGTCCCCCCCATCACATCTGCACCAGTGCACAATACATGTCAGTGTCCCATCACATCTGTACCAGTGCACAACACATGTCAGTGTCCCATCACATCTGTACCAGTGCACAACACATGTCAGTGTCCCATCACATCTGTACCAGTGCACAAAACATGTCAGTGTGCCATCACATCTGTACTAATGCACAAAACATCTGTCAGTCCCCCATCACATCTGCACCAGTGCACAACACATGTCAGTGTCCCATCACATCTGTACCAGTGCACAACACATGTCAGTGTCCCATCACATCTGTACCAGTGCACAAAACATCTGTCAGTCCCCCCATCACATCTGCACCAGTGCACAATACATGTCAGTGTCCCATCACATCTGCACCAGTGCACAATACATGTCAGTGTCCCATCACATCTGTACCAGTGCACAACACAAGTCAGTGTCCCATCACATCTGTACCAGTGCACAACACATGTCAGTGTCCCATCACATCTGCACCAGTGCACAATACATGTCAGTGTCCCATCACATCTGTACCAGTGCACAACACAAGTCAGTGTCCCATCACATCTGTACCAGTGCACAACACATGTCAGTGTCCCATCACATCTGTACCAGAGCACAACACATGTCAGTGTCCCATCACATCTGTACCAGTGCACAACACATGTCAGTGTCCTATCACATCTGTACCAGTGTACAAAACATCTGTCAGTCCCCCATCACATCTGTACCAGTGCACACAACATGTCAGTCCCCCATCACATCTGTACCAGTGCACACAACATGTCAGTGTCCCATCACATCTGTACCAGTGCACAACACATGTCAGTGTCCCATCACATCTGTACCAGTGCACAACACATGTCAGTGTCCCATCACATCTGTACCAGTGCACAAAACATGTCAGTCCCCATCACATCTGTACCAGTGCACAAAACATGTCAGTGTCCCATCACATCTGTACTAATGCACAACACATGTCAGTGTCCCATCACATCTGTACCAGTGCACAAAACATGTCAGTGTCCCATCACATCTGTACTAATGCACAAAACATCTGTCAGTCCCCATCACAACTGTACCAGTGCACACAACATGGCAGTGTCCAATCACATTTGTACCAGTGCACACATGTCAGTGTCCAATCACATTTGTACCAGTGCACACATGTCAGTCCCCCATCACATCTGTACCAGTGCACAACACATGTCAGTGTCCCATCACATCTGTAACAGTGCACAAAACATGTCAGTGTCCCATCACATCTGTACCAATGCACAAAACATCTGTCAGTCCCCATCACAACTGTACCAGTGCACACAACATGTCAGTGTCCAATCAAATCTGTACCCGTGCACACATGTCAGTCCCACATCACATCTGTACCAGTGCACAAAACATGTCAGTGTCCCATCACATCTGTGCCAGTGCACAAAACATCTGTCAGTCCCCATTACATATGTTCCAGTGCACAAAACATGTCAGTGCCCCATCACATCTGTACCAGTGCACAAAACATCTGTCAGTCACCATCACATCTGTACCAGTGCACAAAACATCTGTCAGCCCCCACATCTGTACCAGTGCACAAAACATGTCAGTGTCCCCTCACATCTGTACCAGAGCACAAAACATCTGTCAGTCACCATCACATCTGCACCAGTGCACAAAACATCTGTCAGCCCCCCACATCTGTACCAGTGCACAAAACATGTCAGTGTCCCACCACATCTGTACCAGTGCGCAAAACATCTGCAATAGTGCACCATTGTGACATCAACATCTGTCAGTGTACCAGTGTCCCACCAATAAATAAATAAAACATTTAAAGCGCCCCCATACGTTGGTCCCATAAGCATAGGTAAACAGCAATAACACCACACATGTGAAGTATCGCCACAAATTTTAGAGTGAGAGCAATAATTCTAGCACCAGACCACCTGTGTAACTTTAAACTGGTAACCAATAAAAGGTTATAAAACGTCGCCTATGGAGATTCTCAAATACCGAAGTTGGTGCCATTTCATTACCGTGTGCAATTTTAAAGTGTGATATGTTTGATATCTATTTACCCAGTGCAACACCATATTTTACATTTTACCAAAAATGTGGGTATTATATTGTCTGTGTGCATTGAAATTTATTAAAATGTATTTATGCATTAGTGTGTAAAATTACGTTAAAACTGCTGTGCAAATACTGTGTGACAAAAAAATTTTTCAAAACCCACAATTTTATTCTCCAGGGCCTTTGCTACAAAAATATATAATGTTTGGGGGTTCTAAGCCATATTCTAGCAACAATACATATTTTTACTTGTAAACAAAAAGGGTCAGAAGAAGGCCTGGTCTTAAAGTGGATTATGGCTGAAGGTGCTATTTGGATGTTGCACTTATCTATGTGGCCAGGCTGTGAAAATTGTTCCACATGTGTGGTATCCCCATACTCAGGAGGAGTAGCAGAATGTGTTTTGGGGTGTAGTTGCAAGTATGGCAATGCCGTGTGTGAGAAATACCTTGTTAATATGAAATTTTTGTAAAAATAATAAAAAAATAATAATAGTTTCTTAATTTTCCAAAGAATTGTGGGAAAAAATTACAACTTTAAAAAACTCACCATGCCTCTTACTATATACCCTGGGTTGTCTACTTTCCAAAAAGGGGTCATTTGGGGGGGTTTTGTACTGTCTTGACATGTGAGGGCCTCAAGAAATGAGATGGCTGTCAGTACATCAGATGTGATCAATTTTCAGTGATTAGTACCATAGCTTCTAGACTCTATAACTTTCACACAGACCAAATAATATTTCCTGATTTGGGTTATTTTACCAAAGAAATGTAGCAGTATAAATTTTGGTCAAAATTTATGAAGAGATGGAGGAGGGTAAAGGGGAATTTAGATGTGTAAAATTTGTGGTTCCACCGTATGAGTCCCCTGCTCCCTCTAAATGTACAGGTCGATTATTTTGGAAGCTCTGTGAAATAGACCCCCCCCCCCCAAGTCCCTCTCTCGGCTGGTTTGAGTGGAGGATGGGGTCAGAGTTGTATAAAGTACTCAAAACCCATACTTGAGTAAAAGTACAAGTGCTCGATCAAAAAGTGACTTGAGTAGAAGTGGAAGTGCTCAATCAAAAAGTGACTTGAGTAGAAGTACTAAAGTATTCAACATTTTTTGTACTTAAAGAGGAAGTAAACCCTCCTCGGGAAGTTGTACCTATAGGTAAGCCTATGATAAGGCTTACCTATAGGTACTGTAAATATCTCCTAAACTTGTACCGTTTAGGAGATATTTACCTTTAATGCAGCCAGTGACATCACTGGCGCATGCGCTCTGAAGGAGCGGCTGATCGTGCCGTTCCTTCAGAGCCCCGTGCCGTGACTGTCGGCTCCCGCGCGCGTGCGTGGGAGTGACGTCACCGCGGCTCCGGCCAATCAGATGGCCGGATGCCGCGATCCCGGAAGACGGGCGACTGAACATGTCGCTCGTCATACAGGTGAGTGAGCGGCACGGCGGGAGTTCGTTCTAAGGTAAGTATTGAATAATGAGCTAGTATGCGATGCATACTAGCTCATTATGTCTTTCTCTTGCAGGTTGTAAAAAAAAAAAAAATTATACGAGTTTACAACCTCTTTAAGTATTACTTGAGAGCAAAGTGAGTAGCTATATGATTTGCTAAGGAAGTAAAGTTTTACCTAGAAGAAAGATTGGTTGACCCAGATGGTCAGTAGAATAAAGGCAATTTGGGACTTTAAATGAGGCACAAGCTGGGTAAGGCTCAGTGTCTCCATCCCTGTATATGGAAAATGAGGAAAGAGGTTTGGGACTTTAAATGAGATGCATGAGAACAACCGGCCCTTAGTAAATATACTTACCGGCCAGTCTGCTTACAGACCAAGTTGACCTGTCTAACAATGTATGTTAAAAACAGGGCTTTAGCTAACACACATTTGCAAATGCATAGTGTAAGCTGCAAGGCCCCTTCACGGCACCCTGTATTGCTTGCAGTCCTAACACTATTAATTTATAAGTGTCTCCACAGTGGGAGCACATGCAAGCTAATGGATAGAAAAGGCACAGGTGGGCATGGAGGTAGCCCAGACCTCCCCTGAATTGGCCCTTACCCCATCTATAACTGGCCTTCAATGTATATTGTAACATCACCTGTAATTACAATCTAATAGCTATGTAATAGCGATGGGGTCAAAACTAAAATGACCGGCTGAGGAGCATGCATCTCCATCCCTAATTATATGTGGAATAAAGGCAGTTTGGGACTTTAAATGAGGCACAAGCCGGGTAAGGCTCAGTGTCTCCATCCCTGTATATGGAAAATTAGGAAAAAGGTTTGGGACTTTTAAATTTACTGGGGGCGTTATCACAGACAAGCGCAGCTGCCTGTCCAGAGCCAATGTGGAAAAGCTCACATTCATTAAAATGAACCAGGCATGGATCCCACAGGACTTGTCCGTACCTTGTGTAGAATAGACATGTATATGGGCCTTACCCAGCCATTGTTGTATTTGATCTTTCTTACTCTTTTGGTGTGTACCCTAATTTAAGAAAAAATTAATTAAAAACCAAAACCAGTGTTGGCTACCTCATTCTCCTCCTCCTCCACCGCCGCAGCTTCCACCTACACCGCCATACCCACCGCCACCTCAACCTCCTACTCCATATGGGCCTTGTCCTCCTGCTACATCATTCAAGATTATTTTTTATTTTTATGTATTTTATGTTATTTTAAGTTATTTCCCTATCCACATTTGTTTGCACAGCACTTGCCATGCTCTTAAGATGTTTTTGCTGCCATTTGCAGCCCTCTAGCCCTTTCCATGTGTTTTTTAGAGCCATTTTAGTGCTCAAAAGTTTGGGTCACCATTGACTTCAATGGGGTTCGGGATCGAGGGAAAAGTTCGGGTTAAGTCCGGGTCACGAACCCCGACTTTTGTTTTCAAGTTCGGCCGGACCCGCTGAACCTGGACATCCAGGTGATAGATCAACTCTAATCTTCACAGCTAACTGCTCTGTCCTTTTCCTGCTGCTGAACCTTCGGTGATGAGGGGTTGTTAGCTTGAGGTATTCCCACTCAGCTGCACTATGGATGATTGGATGGAGACATGGTCCCTTCTGAACTCTCCTCCATTGAGAAAAGATATTTCACTGATTACACTGCCTGTAACATGATCTATAGATGGGGGAGAGTCTGATAAGTCACAAGATTCTCTCTTCCATTCACAGATTGGTCTACAGGCAGCAAAATCAGTCAATGAACCTTACCTATAGGCAATTAGGGCAGTAGGGAGTGTGTTCCCTGCAGGCTCTGTTCACACCTATGCAGGTGGGTACATATTTTTGCACAGCTTAGGACAGCCCATTCATTTTAATGGGCTGCCCTACTCATGAAAATTGCAAGCACTTAGGGATTTTTTAGATCACACCACACCAAAACGCACAATAGAAATATGCTATTAGGAATCAATGCAAAAGGAGGGTGCATTTTTTGTGCATTGCAGGAAAGCATGTAATTTGGTGCACATTACCACATCACACAAATGTGAACATGCATACAATATGCAAAAACCTCCTCTTCCTAACTACACCTGATTCTGTCTGCCTCAGTTTACCTAAACAGGTGAAGCAATTTAGGTAGTAGTCTATACTTGGAAAGACTCAAACCTCCCTGTCCTTAAGAAGTCCCAACGAATTGGCATCCTTAATGGACCAGAGGTCCTAGAAAGCCCCCACACATGTCCGGTCCTTTCCTAAGTCCTGAGCACCACCCCTATGATCCAGACCCGTTCCCTTTTATAACACACTGGAAGGAGGCTAGACCCCAGAAAAAAACCCGCAAACATATAGGGAAGTCGACAAAACCTTAACCCCTTCCTCCAACCTAAGCAGCCAAAAGCTAACTAAACATACAGTAGGGACCTGCCTGCACACTGATTTCATAAAACACTCATGAGGCTGGGTTCACACTTGTGTGTTGACAGACATTGCATGTGATTTGCACCACATTGCTGTGAAGATCACATGCAATGGCTGTGCGATGGGATTTCAGCGATACAAACTGTATGGCCGGAATCACATCGCATACGCACCAAAATGGTGCAGGACCCTTTTTGTGGTCCGCACTGGAATCGGGTCACTTTACATTGACACCCCCAGTGGTTCTCAGATCTCAGTGTGAACCAGTGTGTGATTCAGGTGCGATGCGAAAAATGACACTGAATTGCAGGGTTTCTGGCATTACACCAGTGTGAACCGGGACTGAGTCTGCTCCTTGTGACTGCTTTTGCGTGCCATTTACCTTATACCTAGCAATGCTTTAGCTTTAGTCCCTGTAATGGCATTATCTGATGACACAATGCAAATATATGCATATGGATTTAAGGTTTCTTTGAGTATCTATACATTTTATCCTTTATTTTTTAGCGTGCTGAGTCTTGAACTGATTTGGAAACAATAAGAAAAAGGCAAAGAGACAGATTGCTGTTTTATGAGCAGGTCTGCACCAACATTGTATTTATGAAATTTCGCAATTATCAGCTATTACTCACTTTCAGCAGAATATCATAGTTGTTTGTGCATTCTGTGCTAGGAGATAAATCCATGGGTGGAATAAAGCACCATTATTTGCTTGTCATTGGGTGCAACTGTGCAACATTCTAGTAGAAATATCAACATTTAAATCTCCCCAAGGATAGACAGCTAGCATGTGACCCAACTTAACCCAAAATACCGTATTTGAATGAGTTTTTTCTTTAAACTATTTATTGCAGAATAAAGTGGGCCTAATTTACTCAAGTCAACATGAGCTAGGAAACCTACTATAATATGTTTGCATTGTGAGCTTTTGCACATACAAACTGAACAGAATGGTCAGAGTGACCCAACTAACAAATCATTCAGTGATGTTCAATGTGTACAGTGCAGTCCTAGTTTGCCGTGTGTGTTGAACATCTCAAAAAATCTCAAAAATGACTGCTTTTTACCTGTTGCTCTGATAAGATGCACTAATATGTTTGTCATGATTTTACCTGAATATTAATTTGTTGAAAAAAAAAAAAGAAGCATATGATCAGTTCTCTAATGATTCAAATGCGCTATAACTGCAACGTGCATAGCGCATGAATACCACTCTAATTATCAAAAATCATAAATCATATACCCATTATGCGCAGAACCAAATACAAGAATAAACATATTTATTTTAGGCACTCCATCATTTATCCAGCATATATATTAGATGCTGGAGTGTACACTCTATAACAAACTACAGTTATTAGTAAATTAAGTATATGCATGCTGGAGTTCCCCACAAATACACGCAATACGGTGAGAGTACATTTTGCTTGCCCACCATACATATATAAGCTTTAGTAATTTTTTTTTTGTAAACAGTATTACTAATAATCTGCTGTTGTGCTGAAACGCTAAATTGAAATAACTGGGCTAGCCCGAAACAGAAGATTAATATGCAATATAAACATCACATACTCTCTATTACCTTATATTACTCAGTATTCTACACCGCACAATAATTTATATGGTAAAAAATATACCACAAACAGAATGAGGCTGAAATACTAAAGGAATTAAGAGTGTTCACACAATAAATGTTGTAACAATTTATTTAAATTGCCCAAATTGGATAATTGAAGTGAACATTTACACCATTTTTAATGAACTTTCCCAACTCCTTTAGTGTATCAGTCTAATATTTTTACGTTGATAGTCAACCCAGACAAATAAAAGTAACCTAAAAGGATTTTCAGAATGAATCAACCAAATTACTACACGCCATAAATTTATATTGTACCATTGTGATGGCAGGACATGTAACAGATCAATAACTATTTAGAGAAAATCTGTCACAAGTTGAGCAAATTCTCTCCCGTTGAACAGGCTGAAAATAATGCATGACAACAACAGAGTTATTTTAAATGTGTTTGTAATTTTATCACATGAAAATGTTTTTGCATTGTTCTGTTTTTTTTTTTTTTTTTTAACTCATTTATTTTTTTATGCCTGAAATAGTGTTTAAACACTTAAGTAGAGGTCCCTCCACGACCACTTCATCACAAATTCCTTTAACCTACTTGCCATTACCGAAACATGGCTTCATAATTCTGATACTACTTCTCCTGCTTCCCTCTCCCATGGTGGCCTTCTCTGGACTCACTCCCCTAGACCAAGTGGATGGAAGGGAGTTGGAGTGGGAATCCTTCTTGCCCCATGCAGCACCTATCAGGTACTTCACCCACCTCCCTCTCTGACATTCCCCTCTTTTGAGGAGCATTGTATTTGTCTATTTTCTCTGGTTTCTTTAAGAAGTGCTGTCACCTACTGTCCCCCTGGACCGGTATCAACCTTCCTTAAAGACTTCTCTGCCTGGCTATCCTACTTTCTCTTGTCTGAAATCCCAACAATCATTCTTGGGGACTTCAACATCCCTGCTAATGCTAATACTACTACTGCTTATAAACTTCTCAGTCTAACCTCATCTCTTGTCCTGAGGCAATGGATACAGTCTCCTACACACTCCAATGACAACACCCTTGACCATATCTTCTATCTATGCACTCCATGCAACCACTGCAACAAACCTCTCCCACTCTCTGATCACCACCTTACTAGTTTCGCTCTCTCCCTGTCTTCCACCTCCTCTCCCTCCAACCACCTAACAGTTACCCGTAGAAACCTTCGCCACCTCAACCCTTCTCTTCTCTACTCTGCTACTGACCATCTATATGAAAAAATCTCACCCCTGTCATACCCCAACCTAGCCACTTCCATCTATAACAGCTCACTGTCATCCTCCCTAGACAAGCTCGATCCCCTCACTACAAGCAGAATTCGGCCCCGATCACTACAACCCCGGCAAACAGATGACACCAGAAGTCTAAGAAAATGTAGCTGCGGTCTTGAGCGCATGTAGCGTAAAGACTCAGCCCCTGGAAGACTTCAACCAATATAAATCTGCCCTCCTAAATTACTATTCCTGCCTCCTCACTGCCAAGCAAACCTATTTTATCACGCTCATTCAAACATTCTCATCTAGTCCCCGTCATCTCTTTTCTAGCTCTAACTCTCTACTCTATCCTCCATCAACTCCACCCTCTAACTCACTCACTGCCCAGGAAATCGACAAGTACTTCAAAAATAAGTTAAATACAATTTGCGAGGAGATCTTCAATGAGCAGAAACCTCCCTCACTTAACAACCCATGTCCACAAGTACAATCATTACTTCCCTCACTCAACCCTGCTAGTATTAATGAGGTTGCTGGACTTTATCTAACATCCATCTAGCCACCTGCCCCCTAGATCCTGCTCCCTCGCACATGCTACGCTCACCCTCTGACTCTATTCTACACACTCTAACTCACATCTTCAACCTATCCCTCTCTTCTGACATCTTCCCCAACTCCCTAAAACATGCACTAGCCACTCCCATCTTTAAAAAGCCCTCACTGGATCCCACCAGTCTTCACAGTCTACGCCCCATCTCCTTACTCCACTTCTCCTCCAAACTCCTTGAATAATTGGTCTACAACCGACTGAGCGACCATCTGACTAAGAACAAACTTCTTGATCCCCTTCAGTCTAGATTTCCCCCTCAACATTCCCCTTAAACTGCTCTCCTTAAACTCACAAATGACCACCTAACAGCAAACACCAATGGACACTATTCTGTACTACTCCTCCTGGACCTCTCTGCTGCCTTTGACACAGTGGACCACCCCCTCCTCCTCAAAAAACTCCACTCCCTTGGTCTCCGTGACTGTATTCTTCACTGGTTCTCATCCTACCTATCCCAATGCACCTTCAGTGCTACTTACAACTCTAATACCTCCTCTCCTCTTATTTTTTCTGTCGGAATCCCCCAAGGTTCTGTTCTTGGATTGTTTCTGTTTCTCAATCTACACCTCCTCCCTGGGTCAGCCGATTGCCTCCCATGGCTTTCAATATCATCTCTACGCTGATGACACCCAAATCTATCTCTCCACCCCTCAGCTCACTCCATCACTCGCTCTTCTCCTCACGCATCAACAACTTACTAATAGTGATGTCGCGAACCTAAAATTCGCCGTTCGCGAACGGCGAACGCGAACATCGGCAAATGTTCGCGAACCGGCGAACCGGGCGAACCGCCATAGACTTCAATAGGCAGGCGAATTTTAAAACACACAGGGACTCTTTCTGGCCACAATAGTGATGGAAAAGTTGTTTCAAGGGGACTAACACCTGGACTGTGGCATGCCGGAGAGGGATCACGCAAAAAAAGTTCTTAAAAATTATAATTTTTTGATAGAGAGCCAATTATTGGAAAAATTAAAAAAAAATAAAAATAAAAAATTTCTTTGGATTTAGCATCTGGGGGGTCTAAAAAGTGTACCTGTGAAGTTTCAGCTCTGTAGCATGTCCAGAACCCCTAAAAAACAGCATTTGTCTTATATTTTCAGGAATATGGCTTCTCTGCGGCTGGCTTTTTCTCTTGCAGGCATTTATCGGGCATTTTTTTAGGCAGGCATGTCATTTTTTGTATTTAGTGTCTGGGGGGTCTAAAAAGTGTACCTGTCAAGTTTCAGCTCTGTAGCATGTCCAGAACCCCTAAAAAACAGCATTTTTCTTATATTTTCAGGAATATGGCTTCTCTGCGGCTGGCTTTTTCTCTTGCAGGCATTTAGCGGGCATTTTTTTAGGCAGGCATGTCATTTTTTGTATTTAGTGTCTGGGGGGTCTAAAAAGTGTACCTGTCAAGTTTCAGCTCTGTAGCATGTCCAGAACCCCTAAAAAACAGCATTTTTATTATATTTTCAGGAATATGGCTTCTCTGCGGCTGGCTTTTTCTCTTGCAGGCATTTAGCGGGCATTTTTTTAGGCAGGCATGTCATTTTTTGTATTTAGTGTCTGGGGGGTCTAAAAAGTGTACCTGTCAAGTTTCAGCTCTGTAGCATGTCCAGAACCCCTAAAAAACAGCATTTTTATTATATTTTCAGGAATATGGCTTCTCTGCGGCTGGCTTTTTCTCTTGCAGGCATTTAGCGGGCATTTTTTTAGGCAGGCATGTCATTTTTTGTATTTAGTGTCTGGGGGGTCTAAAAAGTGTACCTGTCAAGTTTCAGCTCTGTAGCATGTCTAGAACCCCTAAAAAACAGCATTTTTATTATATTTTCAGTAATACGGCTTCTCTGCGGCTGGCTTTTTCTCTTGCAGGCATTTATCGGGCATTTTTTTAGGCAGGCATGTAATTTTTTGTATTTAGTGTCTGGGGGGTCTAAAAAGTGTACCTGTCAAGTTTCAGCTCTGTAGCATGTCCAGAACCCCTAAAAAACAGCATTTTTATTATATTTTCAGGAATACGGCTTCTCTGCGGCTGGCTTTTTTTCTTGCAGGCATTTAGCGGGCATTTTTTTAGGCAGGCATGTCATTTTTTGTATTTAGTGTCTGGGGGGTCTAAAAAGTGTACCTGTCAAGTTTCAGCTCTGTAGCATGTCCAGAACCCCTAAAAAACAGCATTTTTCTTATATTTTCAGGAATACGGCTTCTCTGCGGCTGGCTTTTTCTCTTGCAGGCATATATATCAGTGGTGGGTGGGCAGTGGCACAGTACACTCTCTGTGGACCTGACAGCAGTCACTGGCACCCAGGCAACTGCAATTTAAAAAATATATATATATTTTTTTTACTTTGCAAGCTGCTGTGCCACTTTATATATCAGTGGTGGGTGGGCAGTGGCACAGTACACTCTCTGTGGACCTGACAGCAGTCACTGGCACCCAGGCAACTGCAATTTAAAAAATATATATATATTTTTTTACTTTGCAAGCTGCTGTGCCACTTTATATATCAGTGGTGGGTGGGCAGTGGCACAGTACACTCTCTGTGGACCTGACAGCAGTCACTGGCACCCAGGCAACTGCAATTTTAAAAAATATATATTTTATTTTACTTTGCAAGCTGCTGTGCCACCTTATATATCAGTGGTGGGTGGGCAGTGGCACAGTACACTCTCTGTGGACCTGACAGCAGTCACTGGCACCCAGGCAACTGCAATTTTAAAAAAATATATTTTATTTTACTTTGCAAGCTGCTGTGCCACCTTATATATCAGTGGTGGGTGGGCAGTGGCACAGTACACTCTCTGTGGACCTGACAGCAGTCACTGGCACCCAGGCAACTGCAATTAAAAAATATATATATTTTTTTTTACTTTGCAAGCTGCTGTGCCACCTTATATATCAGTGGTGGGTGGGCACACAGTGGCACTGCAGTGGGCACAGTACACTCTGTGGACCTGACAGTAACTGGCAGCCCAGGCAACTGCAATAATAAAAAATATTTTTTTTTTTCAATTTATTGCAACAAGATGCTGTGCCACCGTATATATATCAGTGGTGGGCAGTGCACTGCAGTGGGTACAGTGCACTCTGTGGACCTGACACAGCACTCACTGCAATTATGACAGAGGAAAAAAAAAATATTTTTTAAAATGCAAGGTACTGTGCCTGTGCCACCCGAAATGAGTGTGGTGTGCACACAGTACAGTCTGTGGTAGGTCTGTGGCCTCTCACACACAGCGGGCAGGCAACTGCAGTGTACAATAGATATATATAGATATATATATATAAAGAAAAAACTCTATTACCTTACCAGCCCTTAAAAGGGCTTTTGGGGACACTATATATATATATATATATATGTATATATATATAAATAAAAAAAATCCTCAATTACCAGCCCTTAAAAGGGCTTTTGGGGACACTAGATAGATATAGATATATATATATATATAAGAAGAAACAACTCAATTACCAGCCCTTAAAAGGGCTTTTGGGGACGCTAGGTATATATATATATATATATATATATATATATAAAAAAAAAAACCACAAATACCAGCCCTTAGAAGGGCTTTTTGGGGTGCTGATATTACAGCAGTAGTGGACCAAGAACACTGCAAGACCAGGAACACTGACTAACTGTCCCTAGCTTAACAGCAGCAGCAGCAGCAGCAGCAGCAGCAGCAGCAGCTCTCTCCCTACTCTCACTACACACACTGCTTCAGAATGATCTAAGATGGATGCTGCCCTTGCTTATTTATAGGAGGTGGGAGGGTGTGGGAGGGAGGTATGCTGATTGGCTGGAAATGTGTCTGCTGACTGTAAAGTTCAGGGTCAAAGTTTGCCTCAATGATGTCTTATGGGGGGCGGACCGAACATCGCATATGTTCGCCGGCAGCGGCGAACGCGAACATGCTAAGTTCGCCGGGAACTGTTCGCCGGCGAACAGTTCTATACATCTCTACTTACTAACAGACATATCAGCCTGCATGTCAAATCACTTCCTCAAACTCAACCTATCCAAAACTGAGCTCATGATTTTTCCTCCCCCACGTTCCCGTTCCCCTGATTTCTCTGTCAAAATCAACGGCTCAAATATCAACCTGTCCCTCCATGCCAAGGTCCTAGGTGTAATCCTGGACTCTGAACTATCCTTTCGGCCACACATCCAGTCACTGTCCAAAGCTTGTTGCCTCAACCTCTGCAACATCTCCAAGATACGCCCCTTCCTAACCTATCAAACTATGGGATTGATTTACTAAAGGCAAATATACTGTGCACTTTGCAAAGTGTAGTTGTACGGGGGGCGTGGCCGAACTGCGGATGTGAGAGGACGTGCATGCTGTGAGCTCTGCTGCTGATCCTTGCCATTCACCTGTGTAACTCTATATCCTGCTCCGATTTCTGCAATCCGCCGGTGCCCTGTGTCCCCTGGAGTGCCGTGATCACCCGGTGAGTCCCCCATCTTCTTTCCATGATGTCTAAAAAGGGTAAAGAGGGGAAATCTGCACAAGCCGGTCTAATCCAAGATGGCGGCGCCCCGCAGTGCGTGGCACAGAAGGCCACTTATCTGGAGGCTGCACAGAAACTGTTTGCTAAGCCTGCTGCCCGGGACCCCCAAGTACAGTCACCGGGGTCACATTCTGATACGGATGACACTGTATCACTGGGGGATCTTTCCCGCCAGATTGCTGATTGGGAGGCCGCTGATGTGGACCAGGCCCTGAGGCAGTCATCTCCAACCCCTGACTCAGAACCTACGTTGCGGGATATTATGGCTGCGATTACCACCTGTACCACTTCGATTACAGCCCTGACAGCGGAGTTGAAAGGGGTTAAGGCTGAGATTAAGGCTGAGATATCGTTCATGCGACATGATAAGCAGAAACTGAGGAAGAGGACAGCTGCGGTGGAGGGCAGGGTTAGCTCCCTGGAAGCTTCCCTTGCAAAGGGAAGTGAAACATACTGCCCTGCTCTCAGCCCAACAGGCTGCACGTCTGGATGACCTAGAGAATAGGATGAGACGGAGCAATATTACAGCAATTGGGATCCCTAAGCGGGCGGAAGGTAAAGATCCTGTGGCTTTTATTGAGAACTGGCTGCTCTCTACTTTTGGGCAAGAATCCTTTACCACCATGTTTTCAGTGGAACGTGCTCATCAGGTGCCAAACGACCTCTCCCTCCTGGAGCCCCCCGCGCACTTTCATCTTCAAACTCCTCAATTATAAGGACAGAGACACCATCCTCACTAAAGCCAGGGGCATGCAGGGGAGGCTCAAAATTGACAACTCCAGGATCTCTCTGTTCCCAGATTACTCTGCGGAGGTGCAAAAACAAAGGGCGAAATTCGTGGAGGTAAAGAGGAGACTGAGGGACTTGAATGTTCAATACGCTATGCTGTACCCTTCCAAGCTCCGGGTGGTGGCCCGGGATGAGGTATTATTCTTCGACAAGCCTTCTGCTGCTGTTGAATGGCTGAATGCGAATGGTGGGGCCTTGAGGGCGGCTGCCTCCCCTAGGCGAGAAGACCCTTGAGGATTGCTCCTGTTCTTTGGAACTTTTGGATTCTGTTGGCCGGTAATGGATCTTTCCTGTTATCCTACCAGTATCTGGCCCTTGATGTCACTTTTCCTGTTTTGGCGGGAGCTCTTATGCTGCACTAATGGCTGCTACCCCTCACATGGTTGCCAACTTGGAGGAGACTGCAATGGCATCTGTGGTCCCTCTCCGGTTCCCCCCCTTGGTCCTGATTGGACATACCCCATTGACTTGTCCCTTTCCCCACACGTGGCAGATGTGTATTCCCTTTTTACCATCCCTTTTTTTTCATTTTTTTTGGTCCTGGACTTTGATTTAGTTTTTATTTTTCCTGCATGCTCTCTATTGCTTTACTGCATTTATGATATCCTGTATTGAGGCAGCTCCTACTGAATGCTTTCTATGCTGGGGCTACCCCCGTCTTATGTGGGCTGGGCAGTCACACCTGTTACTGTCTTTATATGGCTGGGATGTGCTGATGGGGTGTAGTGGGATCACCCTGTCTGGGTGCCCTGTGTTGCCTCTCTGGCTGGGGTTTATCCCGACCAGATCGACGGCACTTAATCTCCGCCGGCTATTTCTGAACCTTCAGATCCCGGTGGACAATCCTGGGAACCGGGCAGTCTTTTCACTAGATGCCGCTAAGGCATTCTATATTGTTGAATGGGTGTACCTTCGGGAAGTTCTCAAATGCTTTAGTGTGGGAGAGAAATTTTTGAACTGGGTGCGGGTGCTGTATGCTGCCCCCACGGCCAGACTGAGAGTGGACGGGGAACTTTCTGGGCCCTTCTGTTTGCACAGGGGGACTAGACAGGGCTGCCCACTATCTCCATTGCTGTTTGCCATGGCACTGGAGCCCTTGGCGACGCGGATCCGGTCCTCCCCTGACATAGTGGGGTTCAGAAGGGGCTCACATGCAGACGTTATCTCACTCTATCTCACTCTATGCGGATGATACACTGCTCTACTTAGGTGATACAGGGGAATCCTTACGGCGGTAATGTCCCTTATTAACTATTTTGGGTCCCTATCGGGATTTTCCATAAATTGGG
The DNA here is from genome assembly GCF_965119305.1 of Pelophylax lessonae. Lineage (NCBI taxonomy): Eukaryota > Metazoa > Chordata > Amphibia > Anura > Ranidae > Pelophylax > Pelophylax lessonae. The sequence continues at coordinate 171,818,894 of NC_138770.1, read as the reverse complement.
ATAAATCAGTTTTGATGCCCCTTGATCCCATAACTCTTCCTGACTGTGCATCCACAGTGCGAGTGGTTGACTCCTTCAAATATTTGGGGATCCATGTGTCTCCTAATCCTGCCCAGTATATCACACTGAACCTCATACCTCTGCTGCAAAGGTTCCACTCTAAATGCACGAGTTGGTGCAAACTCCTCTCGTCGGTGGCTGGGCGAGTCAATCTGATTAAGATGGTGTGGGTTCCTCAACTTATTTATGTCTTGCATAACTCTCCAATTTGGATACCCCGGAAATGGTTTTATAGGATAGAATCCCAGTTTCGAGAATTGATCTGGTGCAAAAAGGTGGCTAGGATTAAGCTTGCTACTCTTCAGATGGGAAAGGATAGTGGTGGGTTGGCAGTTCCTAACCCCAGAGTATATTTTCTGGCCTCCCAGGTTCAGCATATGGGGGGCTGGGGTCTTTTGGATCCCTCAGATCCTATCGGGTCCCTTTTGGTCCCTTCCGACTCTCCTCACCCTGTCCTTGTCCGTCTTGAAGCGGGGTTCTCCAATATGGTGCCGAAGTTACCAACACTCACCTTGATTCGCATGGTATGGCGCTGTGTCAAGGGGATGTTGAAGATCACAGGTTATCTTCCTCAGACTCCGATTTGGCATAACCGCAACTATTCAGAACTGTTCCGTTTAGAAGGCGCAGAGGTGTGGGAGGCCCATGGTGTGTATTTTATGGCACAATTGTTCCGAGCTGGGGTACTGAAATCCTTTCAAGATATACAGAGGGAGTTTAATGTTCCTAGGCACTGTTTCTTTCGCTACCTACAATTGCGACACGCGATTACTGCCCAGGCAGGATTGTCTACCTTGATACCCGACACTCACCGCCTGATGGGTGAGGTATTTCAGGTCTCAGACAAAAAGGGTATGATCTCACAGGTTTATGCACTTCTGTTGGGATCCTTGCAGGACCCCTCTTCCCGCCCTTATCGTGCGGGGTGGGAGGGGGATCTTGGACCCATAGATGGGGAGACGTGGGATCTGTGCCTCTCATCGATCCCTATGGTGTCGGTGTCAGCCTCCCATAAGATATCTCACTTATTTCTGTTTCACAGAGCATACAGAACACCGGTACAGTTGTTCCGTTGGGGACGCAGATCTACCCCTTTGTACACCCAAATGTGAGCGGGATCAGGGTACACTTATACACATCTTGTGGAGATGTCCCAAGCTCTTTCGCTACTGGGGGGAGGTGATCGACACGATCTCTAAAGTATACAATTTTCAGCTGCTAAGGGATCCTGTGGTCTGTTTGCTTGGTGCTCTGGAGGTGGACACTCTGACCCCAAATGCCCACGTTGCCGTGTTGAGATTGTTATACATTGCCGCAAATTAATTGCTAGATTTGGGATCTCCTGCAGGGTACCGAGCAGGGGCCAGTGGATAACACAGGTCAATGCCTCTTTGATTAGAGAAAAGCTGACGTAACAGCATTGAAAGGCTCACAAGAAATTTGCTTCATTGTGGCAGCCTTGGCTGGATGATCCAGCCTTGGCTCCCTCCCAGCTGGTTATGGATCGGCTGCTCATGGGATAGGGTGACATTTCTTGAGACGGTCTAGCATTCAGTGTTTTACCATCCTTTTCTTTCCTTTCCCCCTCCCCCCCCCCTTTTTTGTTTTCTTTCTCCTCTTCCCTTTAAGTTTTCTGCCACTATTCTTTCCCTTCCCTTTTCCTTTGCACTTAGTACTACAGGTGGGTTTTTGCCAATATACGGAGGTATGTGCTATACTGCTGGATGTACATGGTTGTATTACTAATATGTGGGAACAACTGAATGTTTTTGTTTATACCTATCTTATGCACCTATGCACATACTCAGGATTGTTTACTTTGATGCAATATAGGCCTGAGTGCGATATTTTATAGATGATGTTTTCCTCTATTGTTACTGTTATCTCCTTTATACTTTTGTATTTTTCCGTACACTGGTTCTGTAACTGGTTATGTATATCGTTAATGTTATTTATACGGTGTACTGTTTATACTCAATAAATAATATATTTTTCTTGAAAAAAAAAGTGTAGTTGTACTCTGCAAGTGCAGCTGTTCCAGAGTTTAGCAAATTCAGCTCTGCTGAATTCCATTACCCAATCATGTGCAAGGAAACATGCTGTTTTTTTTTTAGTTTTCCTTGCATGTGATTGGCTAGTAAAGCTTAACTTAATTTACCAAGCTCTGGAGCAACTGCACTTGCAAAGTGCACAGTCTATTTGCCTTTAGTAAATCAACCCCTATGTTATCAGCTTTCCCAGGTATCTTCTGTGAACTATAAAACATAGTAATAGAAAGGAGAGGAGGAAGTGTTTTTCTTTCAAATTAGAAGATCATCGTAGAGCAGTGATGGTGAATAGTGATTGACGAACATCGGCCGAGGTGATTCGCGAACGTCAGCCGCAAATTTTCTCAAATGTCCGCGAACCGCAAGTTCGCGGCGGGCCCCATTGACTTTAATGGGAGGCGAACTTTAAAAACCATTAGGTCATAATTGCAGCCACAAAAGACTTACTAGCTGTGCACAAATAGTCCCACCACATGGACAATGTCATAACAGAAGTATTGCAAATGGAAAAGTTGCCCTAAATATATATATATATTTTTATTTTTTATTTTTCTTACCTTGTATTCTGTGGCTGAAGGTACATTAGGCATTCACAGGATACAGAAGTAAGTGTCGGCCAGTATAGGCCCCAAAAATTAGCCCACATGGGTTTACCTGACAGCTAAGAATGTTGTATTCTGTGGCTGGAGGTACATTAGGCATTCAGAGGATAAATATGTAAGTTTCGGCCATGAAAGGCTCCAAAAATTAGCCCACATGGGTTTACCTGAAAGCTAAGAACGTAGTATTCTGTGGCTGAAGGTACATTAGGCATTCACAGGATACAGAAGTAAGTGTTGGCCACTATAGGCCCCAAAAATTAGCCCACATGGGTTTACCTGACAGCTAAGAACGTTGAATTCTGTGGCTGGAGGTACATTAGACAATTACAGGATACAGAAGTAAGTGTCGGCCAGTATAGGCCCCAAAAATTAGCCCACATTGGTTTACCTGACAGCTAACAACGTTGTATTCTGTGGCTGGAGGTACATTAGACATTCACAGGATACAGAAGTAAGTGTCGGCCAGTATAGGCCCCAAACATTAGCCCACATGGGTTTACCTGACAGCTAAGAACGTTGAATTCTGTGGCTGGAGGTACATTAGACATTGACAGGATATAGAAGTAAGTGTCGGCCAGTATAGGCCCCAAAAATTAGCCCACATGGGTTTACCTGATAGCTAAGAACGTTGTATTGTGTGGCTGAAGGGACATTAGGCATTCACAGGATAAATAAGTAAGTGTTGGCCATAAAAGGCACCAAAAATTAGCCCACATGGGTTTACCTGACAGCTAAGAACGTAGTATTCTGTGGCTGGAGGTACATTAGGCATTCACAGGATACAGAAGTAAGTGTCGGCCAGTATAGGCCCCAAAAATTAGCCCACATGGGTTTACCTGATAGCTAAGAACGTTGTATTGTGTGGCTGAAGGGACATTAGGCATTCACAGGATAAATAAGTAAGTGTTGGCCATAAAAGGCACCAAAAATTAGCCCACATGGGTTTACCTGACAGCTAAGAACGTAGTATTCTGTGGCTGGAGGTACATTAGGCATTCACAGGATACAGAAGTAAGTGTCGGCCAGTATAGGCCCCAAAAATTAGCCCACGTGGGTTTACCTGACAGCTAAGAACGTAGTATTCTGTGGCTGAAGGTACATTAGGCATTCACAGGATACAGAAGTAAGTGTCGGCCAGTATAGGCCCCAAAAATTAGCCCACATGGGTTTACCTGACAGCTAAGAATGTTTTATTCTGTGGCTGGAGGTACATTAGGCATTGACAGAAAAAATAATTGTCGGCCATGAAAGGCCCCAAAAATTAGGCATTCAATGGATATGAAATGTCTTTTATGCTGCTATATTTAGCGAAGACAAGGACCATGAATTGTTGTGGGTGGATGGCGGATATTTGTGGCCTGTCATAAGGAATTTAAATGAAACATGGTCTACTGGTCACGTGTGTTGAATTCCTCAGAGATCCATGCCTCATTCATTTTTATAAATGTGATGTAGTCTACACTGTCATGAGCTAGGCGAGTGCGCTTATCAGTCACGTTCCCCCCTGCTGCGCTGAACGTCCTTTTGGACAGGACACTGGACGGGGGCAAGCCAACAGTTCCATTGCAAATTGTGCAAGCTCTGGCCAGAGGTCAAGCCTGCCCACCCAGTAGTCCAGGGGTTCATCACTCCTCAGAGTGTCCACATCGGCCGTTAACCCGATGTAGTCGGACACCTGTCGGTCTAGGCGTTCCCTGATGCTGGATCCGGAGTACAGCTGTCGATGTGTTGGCTGAAAGAAGGATCTCATATCTGAAGTGACTAAGACATCTTCAAACAGCCCTCTTCTTGCAGGCGCTGTTGGATTGCTACCCGCAACTGTCTCTAAGTGACTGGAAATTCCTCTGCCAGCGCACGCAAAAGCAGAATGCAGCATTTCTCGCAGCAATGCCTGGAAGTGCTGCATTCTGACCACCCTCTCTGATGGTGGTAACATTTCCGCCATTTTTTGTTTTTACCGGGGGCCACCCAGTACTAGTCCTTGCCCTTTATGCTTTCTATACGGGGGTCCCCCTTAAAACACTGGAGCAGGAAGGCCCCCATTCGCACTAAACTGGAAGCTCCTGCCCTACCCCTACCTCCCCTGCATAAGGGCCTGCCTCTTCCTCTGCCTGTCATTTTTTAAATTACCATGTGACAAAAGTCTCTAGAGAAGTGCAGTATATGTGGAACAAGGTTTATAACACCCCACTTCAATCTGCGGTATTGGGGGGGCCACAGGTTTATCACACCAGTTCTACAAATAATTGGCCAGTAACTGTTGTCACTGTGTGTAGCACAGTTAACGCAGCAAAAGAGGCCAAACTTTTGCAGGACTAAAATACACTCTTACAAAAGTATACTGTTAAATAACACCCCACTTCAATATGTGGTATTGGGGGGCCATTGGTTTTTCCCACCAGTTGTACAATAAAAATTGGTCAGTGAGTTTGGCACTGTATGTAGCAGAGTAAACGCAGCAAAAGAGGCAATATTGTTGCAGGACACAAATACACTTATACAAGTATACTCAGATAACATCTCACTTCAATATGTGGTATTGGGGGCCACTGGTTTATCACACCAGTTGTACAAAAAATTGGCCAGTGAGTTTGGCACTGTGTGTAGCAGAGTTAATGACGCAAAAAAGGCAATATTGTTGCAGGACACAAATACACTTATACAAGTATACTCAGATAACACAACACTTCAATATGTGGTATTGGGGGGCCACTGGTCTATCACACCAGTTATAATACTTTAAAAGTGCTTTTGTCACTGTTTGTAGTATTGCTACAGAAACGCTCAACACACCAGTCACAATGCTGCACAGTGCACAATACAAATCCACTATAATATTCTTTCTATATTAGAAAGTGTATTATAAGTGGATTACAACCCTATTTAGTGCACTGCACACCTAAAATAAATACCAGTCCTTAAAATTACTTTTGTGGACCATAACAGAGCGATTTGTGTCACTGACGATCTGTCCCTGGTGCACACAGCAGACCTCTCCCTACACTGACAAAAGAGACACTGTACACCTATACCAAATACCAGCCCTTAAAATGACTTTTGTAGACCTTAACAGAGCGATTTGTGTCACTGACGATCTGTCCCTGGTGCACACAGCAGACCTTTCCCTACACTGACAAAAGAGACTGTAGTCCTATACCAAATACCAGCCCTTAAAATGACTTTTGTAGACCTTAACAGAGCGATTTGTGTCACTGACGATCTGTCCCTGGTTCACACAGCAGACCTTTCCCTACACTGACAAAAGAGACTGTAGTCCTATACCAAATACCAGACCTTAAAAGGACTTTTGTGGATCTTAACAGAGCGATTTGTGTCACTGACGATCTGTCTCTGGTGCACACAGCAGACCTGTCCCTACACTGACAAAAGAGACTGTACACCTATACCAAATACCAGCCCTTAAAAGGACTTTTGTGGATCTTAACAGAGCGATTTGTGTCCCTGGTGCACACAACAAACCTCTCCCTACCCTGACAAAAAGCAGAATGTGAAATGGCCACCAGCTTAGGTCTATTTATAAGGTAGGGGGTATGTCCATGTACTGCAATGTTTCAACTGGCTGTCCCGTTCCACCTGATGGCTGTGTCATGGGTCAAACTTCTCCCCAATGTAAACTAAACCGCAAGGCCATCCCTAGTGCTGGAAAATAATGGTGGCCACACAAAATATTGACATTTTGAGCCCAATTTGGACATTTTCACTTAGGGGTGTACTCACTTTTGTTACTAGCAGTTTAGATATTAATGGCTGTATGTTGAGTTATTTTGAGGGGACAACAAATTGACACTGTTATACAAGCTGTACGCTCACTACTTTACATTGTAGCAGTGTCATTTCTTCAGTGTTGTCACATGAAAAGATATAATAAAATATTTACAAAAATGTGAGGGGTGCACTCACTTTTGTAAGATACTGTATATAATTGAATAGATATATATATTTATATATCCATTTATGCGCATATATATATATATATATATATATATATATAGTGCATTGCGAAAGTATTCGGCCCCCTTGAACTTTACGACCTTTTGCCACCATTTAGGCTTCAAACATAAAGATATAAAACTGTAATTTTTTTGAAGAATCAATAACAAGTGGGACACAATCATGAAGTGGAACGAAATTTATTGGATATTTCAAACTTTTTTAACAAATAAAAAAGTGAAAAATTGTGCATGCAAAATTATTCAGCCCCCTTAAGTTAATACTATGTAGTGCCACCTTTTGCTGCGATTACAGCTGTAAGTCGCTTGGGGTATGTCTCTATCAGTTTTGCACATCGAGAGACTGAAATTTTTGCCCATTCCTCCTTGCAAAACAGCTCGAGCTCAGTGAGGTTGGATGGAGAGCGTTTGTGAACAGCAGTTTTCAGTTCTTTCCACAGATTCTCGATTGGATTCAGGCCTGGACTTTGACTTGGCCATTCTAACACCTGGATATGTTTATTTGTAAACCATTCCATTGTAGATTTTGCTTTATGTTTTGGATCATTGTCTTGTTGGAAGACAAATCTCCATCCCAGTCGTCTTTTGCAGACTCCATCAGGTTTTCTTCCAGAATGGTCCTGTATTTGGCTCCATCCATCTTCCCATCAATTTTAACCATCTTCCCTGTCCCTGCTGAAGAAAAGCTGTCCCAAACCATGATGCTGCCACCACCATGTTTGACAGTGGGGATGGTGTGTTCAGGGTGATGAGCTGTGTTGCTTTTACGCCAAATATAACTTTTTGCATTGTTGCCAAAAAGTTCGATTTTGGTTTCATCTGACCAGAGCACCTTCTTCCACATGTTTGGTGTGTCTCCCAGGTGGCTTGTGGCAAACTTTAAATTACACTTTTTATAGATATCTTTAAGAAATGGCTTTCTTTTTGCCACTCTTCCATAAAGGCCAGATTTGTGCAGTATACGACTGATCGTTGTCCTATGGACAGAGTCTCCCACCTCAGCTGTAGATCTCTGCAGTTCATCCAGAGTGATCATGGGCCTCTAGACTGCATCTCTGATCAGTCTTCTCCTTGTATGAGCTGAAAGTTTAGAGGGACGGCCAGGTCTTCGTAGATTTACAGTGGTCCGATACTCCTTCCATTTCAATATTATCGCTTGCACAGTGCTCCTTGGGATGTTTAAAGCTTGGGAATCTTTTTGTATCCGAATCCGGCTTTAAACTTCTCCACAACAGTATCTCGGACCTGCCTGGTGTGTTCCTTGTTCTTCATGATGCTCTCTGCGCTTTAAACTGACCTCTGAGACTATCACAGTGCAGGTGCATTTATACGGAGACTTGATTACACACAGGTGGATTCTATTTATCATCATTAGTCATTTAGGTCAACATTGGATCATTCAGAGATCCTCACTGAACTTCTGGAGAGAGTTTGCTGCACTGAATGTAACGGGGCTGAATAATTTTGCACGCCCAATTTTTCAGTTTTTTATTTTTTTAAATTACAGTTTTATATCTTTATGTTTGAAGCCTGAAATGTGGTAAAAGGTTGAAAAGTTCAAGGGGGCCGAATACTTCCGCAATGCACTGTGTATATATATATATATATATATATATATATATATATATATAGTATATGTTAACTTTTTTCTTTGTTACAATATTGCTAACTTACATTTGCAGCTGAAGAAACAGATTTTTTCTTCACCTATATTTCCATTGTGATTTTTAAACGTACCATGTTAGGTCACGTAGGTTTTATAAAAATCTGTATATATATTTTTTATTGAGTAGTGCTCTTTTTTTTATAAATGTTATCTAGTGTGCGTAGTGATTTTGTACAGCCCTCCTGCTGCATGCAATACAACTGCATAAATAATCCCTCAATGTTGATAGTTCAGTTTGCTTTGTTCTCTGTTGTCCGTTTCTGAAGCCAAGATGAGCTGCGATCCTGATGAACGCAGCTGATCAAGGATCTTTCGCAGATCATCTCCACACAATGAGATTGTGTAATTGACATGCACATAAATGGCCAGTTCATGAAATTGCAATTTCAGCGCTTTAATGGCGATCTCTGTCCTATTTCTCCCTGTTTGATTCACCAGCTCCTAGCTTCAGAATCGGGGCGAGAAGACAGAATCCTTGTAGGACCTAGGGGGAAGAAGGAAGATTGACTTACTTCTTCCTTGATCAGACCCCCCAAGACAGTAAACATGTCCCCCTGTGACATATATATATTTATATTATTTTGTTTGCTTAAAGGGTTACTAAATATTTATTCAGCAGTGATAATGTAACGTTGCTTTATATGTTTAGGAGAATACTGGAGTACGTGAAATTGTTCCTGGAAGAATAGCTGACAGCAATACTATTTCCATGACACTGGAGGAGAGAGTACGTACAATTCACTGTCATTAGTTTATCTATATCGATATAGAGTTATATATGGTGTAAAATCGCTGCGCTATATTCATTTAAAAAGTAAAAACAATAGTATGGCGAACGGTGTAATCCTTAATAAGATAAGCAGCTGACACAAAAAGATATTAAAAAGATTTAAAAAAAAAGTTTTCTCCTAATTCCTAATTTCTCCTAATTCAGCTGAATTAGGAGAAAACAAAGGAGCCCCGGGAAGCTTCATCTCCAGGCATGCTTGTTTGAAGGAACATTTGGAAGTCCCATCTGGTCGCTTTGGGAGGAGATGAAGCGATGTGATTGGTTTCCCTGTGTTTCCTGTTAACCCACATTCAGAGTGTGTTTGACCCCGCGGGGTCTCTAAAGTTGGTAAGAGTACCTTGATATCTTGCTTGGTGGCGGACTCTCCTGCTTGCACCCCCTTTTTTCCATCTGGGATTTATGTGGATTGGACTTTTCACACTTGGGACTTGCTTGCTCCTTATTTGCCAGCTTGATTTATACAATGATTAGCGCGACACCACTTTTCACCATCGATATAGAGTAATAGCTATCTCTCTATTTTTACACATGTAATGGAGATTTTAAAATGTTATATTATATTAATCATGTTCAAAATAAACATTTTCAGATTTTATTCTAATATGTTTTCCAAACTTTTAATTTATAAAATAAATAATTGTTCATATAAACAAATAATTTTATTTTTGAATGTTATTATTGCATAGAGAAATACGCTGATCAATGCGATATGAGCTAGGTATCCAGACCTTACATAGTTACATAGTTACATAGTAGGTGAGGTTGAATAAAGACAATAGTCCATCCAGTTCAACCTGTGTAGGTGTGTGTGACTGTAATCATCTAACATAGCCTTTAATCTCCTGATCCTTGAGATGCAAGTCTAAGAGTCTTTTGAAAGTCACCATACTACCTGCAGAAACCACCTCTTGTGGTAGACAATTCCACAATCTTGTAGCCCTAACAGTAAAGAACCCCCCACGTTGCCTGAGGTTAAAACGCTTCTCCTCTAATCGCATTGTATGTCCTCGAGTCCTCATGCAATTCCTTCGAATGAACAGCTTTTTTTCTAAGCTGAGATCCCCATTAAGATATTTATAAATTGCTATCATGTCCCCTCTCAGACGTCTCTTCTCCAGGGAGAATAAATCAAGCGATTGCAGACGCTCCTCATAATCAAGGTCCTCCAATCCCCTAATTAGTTTAGTTGCCCTTCTCTGGACTTTCTCCAGCTCCAACACATCCCTCCTGAGGACTGGCGACCAGAACTGGACAGAATACTCCAGATGCGGTCGGACCAGAGTTTTATAAAGTGGAAGGATTATAGTCTTATCTCTGGAATACATCCCTTTCTTTATGCATGCTAATATTCTGTTGGCTTTGGAAGCTGCCGCTTGACATTGCATGCTGTTGCCTAATCTATCATGATCCTTCATTTCCCATCAATCCAACCATTCCGTGTACAATTGATGGGTTTTGGCAATAACAGAAGAAGATACTGAAACGGACCAAACTGGGAACATCCTGTGGTGTGAATGTCAAGGATGTATTCACATGCTGACACAAGTTGAGTCTGTATGCTGCTGTGAAATTGATGAGGTTGCAGGCTGTATACCCGAAGGAGGACAATGCATCACTGAGGCCGATACATTCAGTTCTCAAACTGTGAATGAAGATCATGTGAGGATAGCACATATCATCAGAGATGTATAGTAACTAAGTAGAACTACTTCACTACTGTACTTAAGTACCGAAAGGCGGTATCTATACTTTCCTTGAGTAGAATATTTTTCTCTTACTTCCACTTTTATTTCACTACATTTCTTCAATGATTTCAATACTTCTACTCCGATATTTTTTTTTGTGCTGCATAGTTACTCGTTACAATTATAAAAATTACCACTGCCAGAACAGTAGATGGCAGGTTTCATGAAGCTCAAAACATGTGTATTATCAGCGCATACGAAAATAAAAGCTACTGTATCTATAAATAAAAGCTGCATTTGAAATAATAAAAAACAATATGATGTTCAAACTTTTGACTTCTTTCTTTAATAACTACATAACACAGTACTTGTACTTTTACTTTCAGTACTTGAGTAGCAATTTTTTTTTTCAAAACTACTGGTACTTTTACTTTCAGTACTTGAGTAGCAAAATTTTTAAAAAAACTACTTGCAATACTTAAGTACAAAAAATGTTGAATACTTTAGTACTTCTACTCAAGTCACTTTTTGATCGAGCACTTCCACTTCTACTCAAGTCACTTTTTGATCGAGCACTTGTACTTTTACTCAAGTATGGGTTTTGAGTACTTTATACAACTCTGCATATCATGCACCATCTGGATGGTCCCCCACTTGTTAATGCAAACAACAACAGGTAATTCTGCAGTCCACAAAAGGTTGCCATCTAATCTAGATAAATTTGAACACTCATTCCGCTTATCTGCTCCCCCCCCCAGTGCCCCGTTTGACACCTGTCAGAAGTGGGGGTAACGGTTACTTGTTATTGAGAAGTTCCCTTCCCCATTTCTGTGAGAATGGTCCGCAGAGTCATCCCTCTAAAGGCAGTTCCCTCCTCCTCCCTCCGCCACATGACAGGTAGGTGTCCTAATATGGAAAGTCAGTAGCTACAGTTTTCATAGCTAATGATTTGTATTGTGCTTTTGGGGGGGGGGAATGAATACTGTTCACATTTTACAAGGTCTATATGTGTGCTATTGAGTAGAAACCTATGCCAATAGTGTAAAAACTTCCTTTGCAGCAAATGGTGGTTAATTATAAAAAAATATTTTATTATTTCATTGTTATACATGTTGGTGTGGTATATTTTTTTTATTTTTTTCATTATGATTAATTAAAAATATTTTTTTTTATAACTGCATATCGCACCTTCATTGCTTGGATATATGGTTTCTTGGGCAAGGGAAACCAAAGAGTTATTCCTTCTTGTGCTGTGCATGCAGTGCGAGAAGCATTTCCTGATCCTAATGGTTGTTGTGTTGGTTTCCTATATAGCAATGATTACAATGCCTCCAAAATGGCATTTAGTTAAATAAAGTATTTGTTTTATTTTATCTAAAATGTTAATGTTTGTTTTAAGTTTGTTAATAAATGTATTTTAAAACAAAACTTTTATATCAAAACAAAATTATTTTGTCCTATTTAGATTATAAAAATAGATGTATTGTGGGGACTTTAGCTCGGTGGCGGGTGTGGATGACCCCTTGGGAGGTTGCGTTTACACAGGGAGATAGCCGAGAAGTGGTTGCAAACAACAGTTTGGTTTATTCTTGCAATTTACTTCACACAAGTGCAAGCCTCAAAAACATCAAAATAAAAATAAAACACAAAATAAATCCTTGCCACTGTGGGCGGCCTACCTTCTCACATACAGGAACCTACCTACGGAAGTCTGTCTCCAACCTACTGTTGGGCAGACTTTGCTGATCCTACAGCAGACACTCAATAGTCCATGTTTTTTCTTCACACAACAAATGTCCATTGAACATGTCCCTTTTCCTCTTCACATTGAACATGTCCCTTTGCTTTTCTCTTCACATAGAACACATTTGTTTTTTCTTCACACAACAAATGTCCATTGAACATGTCCCTTTTCCTCTTCACATTGAACATGTCCCTTTGCTTGTCTCTTCACATAGCAAACAGTTCATTTATTTCTTCCACATAGAAATAGTTCATTTTCTAACCTTGAGAAGTCTTCACACTTTTTACCCTCCTCAGCGCACATCACTTCAGGAGGTCTTCTCCCATGCTCACACAGTGTCGGGAGGCACACATCTGACTGTCCTGCTCTCCCCAGCTTCACACAGCGTCAGGAGGCAGAAATCAATAGACTTCCTTTGGACAAATTATAGAGGCCTTAACTTCCTCATTCCGAACAGCTGAAGGCCTTTCAACTTCCTTAAGCCGTCCTGGCTACCTTTCCTGCTGCCTTTGCAGCTGACACCCTATAGTAATTGGTGAATTTTCTAAACCAGGTGGAAATGTATCTCCTGTCTGTGACTACATCCACAGATTTACCTGACTTCCTGTCACATACCCCCCCCCCCCTCTTGTTTCAAGGGTTGGGACACAGATTTCCAGGCACGCATGTGTCAGGCACTGCTCTTGACTCTCACTGATAAGTCTCCTAGTATCTTCAATGCACTACTTTTCCCTTGTAGCTCCTTTAGTATTTCCTTGCTTTGGTTGAATTGCATCTCTGCTGAACTATTTGACCGCTCAAGGTCACCTAGTTCCTTTTCTTTATCTGAACTCCACATGGAATGTATCTCAAGATCACGATCAAACTTCTGCCACCTGTCTTTCACCAGTTCCATTTTGGAAATATTCCCTGAAAGGCACTTATTCATTTACTTCACGTTTTCACCAACAGCCTTAGTTTTCTCCACTAGGTGGCGTTTGCTTTTTTCTCCAAGTTTTATATCACTTGCTTTAGTTTTCTCCACTAGGTTTTCAGCCTGAACTGAGAAATCATCACATTTCTTACACAGCTCCTTTGTTTGCTGAAGTTCTAATGATACATTTTCCAGTGCTTGACGTTTTTGAAGGAACTGTTTATTCCAGAGGGGTGATCCAAACAACCTGTCATCAAATTTCTGATGCTCACTCAGGACAGACCCCAAAACACAGATCCTTTTATAAACTGCATCAGGCACACTATCCCGTCTTTGGGAAAGATCCTTTGTCGCCTGTAATTCCTCTTCAAGTTCTTCCAACTGAATCTTCATCTCTTCTACTTGCTGTTCTAAGGCTCGCTTAGACTTTTCTAGCTCCTGAACGCTTTTCACAACATCATCCTTGGAGCTGACCAAATCTTCCATCACTGTACACAGCTGTTTGTTAACTCTTTCTAGTTCAACCTTACACTCTAGAGCTTCCTCCAAGGAGCGAGCCAAGAACAGGGCTTTGCTCTCTTTATCACGCGCCTCCGTTTCTGCGCGGTCGCGTTCTTCTGCATATTTTGCAGACATAGTCTTCTCCTCACCAAGCATCTGATCAAACTTCTTTTTTACATTTTCAACATTTTCTGATGAACCAACGCTTTCTTCCATGCGTTTTTTCATATCTGAGCTTGCAGTGTTGCGACTTGCTCTGATAGGTTTCTCTTTGCTTCCTCCTCCTCTTTTAATTGTTCCAGGAAGCCATTTTTCTCATCTTCCATTTGTTTGAGCTTTGTGCTAAAACTCAGCCTTTGACACCTCTCTTCCTGTAAGAGTTCCTGCGTGTCCTGCAGCTGCGATTCCAAGATAGAGAAATCTTTGGCAATTTCTCTAGATTTGCTGTCTGCTTGAGAAAGCTGATTTGTGACATTGTCCAACTCCACCTGCAGTCGGTTTGCCTTCTCTGACAGCTTAGCACACAATCGGTCACCTTCTGACACCTTGACTTGCGATTCCTGCAGCTGTGCCTCTACTTTTTTTCTCTTGTGTTCAGAATCTCCTTTTCCCTGCATAAGAGCCGACACCCTATAGTACTTGGTGAATTTTCTAAACCAGGTGGAAATGTATCTCCTGTCTGTGACTACATCCACAGATTTACCTGACTTCCTGTCACAGTATTTAAAATGTATTAAAGCAAAAGAAAAAAAATAATACATTGACATGTAATAACAAAGATATACAGTATACCATAATCAATATATTTTTAGTAATAATCTTTTTTTTTTTTTTTTCATTTACAATGAAAAAATTAAATATAAAAAAAACATAATTCCATGAAAGCAAATTTTGTTCAAATTTAACATTTTATTTAAGAGTGATAACAAATTAAAAAGGTATTACCTTTTTTTAAATCCCAAATATTTGTGAGATACTGTATGTATGCATGTATGTTTATATATATATATATATATATATATATATATATATATACCGTATATACTCCAGTATAAGCTGACCTGAATATAAGCCAAGGCACCTAATTTTACCACAAAAAAGTGGGAAAACTTATTGACTCGAGTATAAGCCTAGGGTGGAAAATGCAGCAGCTACTGGACCCAACTGGACCACCACGAGACAAAAAACAGGGGCTGCGGGCATGGTACAGGAGATGCAGGGCTGTGGGCATGGTACAGGCATGGTACAGGAGATGGTACAGGCATGGTACAGGAGATGGCAAAGGAGATGGCACAGGGGATGGTACGGGCATGGCACAGGTGATGGTACGGGCATGGCACAGGTGATGGTACAGGCATGGCACAGGTGATGGTACGGGCATGGCACAGGTGATGGTGCAGGCATGGCACAGGAGATGGTACAGAAGATGGTACAGGTGATGGTACAGGAGATGGTATGGGCATGGCACAGGTGATGGTACAGGAGATGGTACAACCATGGCACAAGAGATGGTACAGGCATGGCACAAGAGATGGTACAGGCATGGCAAAGGTAATGGTAAAGGCATGGCACAGATGGTACAGGAGATGCATTGCTGCGGGCATGGTACAGGAGAATGTCCAGTACCATGGCCGCAGCACTGCATAAGGAAATGCAGTGGCTACGGATGAGTCTCACTTACCTGTCGGTGAGGTGCTTTATAGTAAAAAATGGCGCCGCCAGGCGCCAACACGTCACCGCGCATGCCCCGCCGATGTTTGGGAAAGCCTGTATACATTCGGCTATTCCCGGGCATGCGCGGTGACCTGTTGGCGCCGAGCGGTGCCATTTTTAAAAGGTAAGTGAGACCGTGACTCGAGTATAAGTCGAGGGGGGCTTTATCAGCATAAAAAAAATGTGAAAAAGTCAGCTTATACTCCAGTATATACGGTATA
The DNA here is from genome assembly GCF_965119305.1 of Pelophylax lessonae. Lineage (NCBI taxonomy): Eukaryota > Metazoa > Chordata > Amphibia > Anura > Ranidae > Pelophylax > Pelophylax lessonae. The sequence goes on along the minus strand of NC_138770.1, from coordinate 171,802,980 downwards.
TTTATGGGTTTACAATCACTTCAATCTTTTGTTACAGAATGCAATTGTCTGACCCCCTGTCATTTTTTGCTGCATGTGTTGGGCAGAATTTGTATTACTCTCAGTCATGGAAATAAAGATGTACGAGGAAGTCTCACTGAAGTGAATAAAAAAAATACTCTTAGACAGTTGACACCAGAACAAATTTCACCATTGGAAGATGTTCCCTATATTTCAGGTGATAACTGTAAAATTCTGGATTTCCTATGGCTTCTATTAAAGTGACAAATGTCACCAAACAAATGAGAGGGGGGGGGGGTGAATTTCCCCAGCTGAGAAACATACATTTATAAAAACTGGACAGGGGTAACACTTCCAACACTCATGCATGCAAAAGTAATAAACATGCATGCAATAAAAATTGCAAAAGTAATAAAAACTAAACATAAAAAGTGACTTTGGATATATTTTAGAAAATAATTGTTCTTTGATGTCATATTTATGGAGAACGAGGCAGAACGTAACAAAGGTTCTTCATATTTCTTTCTTTAAGTGGTTGTAAACTTTAGGGGTGTTTGGCCCATCCCTAGCTTTGTTCATATTTCATGTCTGAGGTTTACAACCACTTTATTTCTAACAACATAGTTGGTCTGATATACTAAGAACCTGTTCACACATAATGTTGTGACCTGTATTTTACTACACTGGCTGAGCACAGGTTACCACTAGAACACACAGAAAACAATTGTTTTCTATGTGTCCTGTTCACAATGTAACACAGACTTGAGGTGTGGGGCAGTGAGCTGCAATTAAATGCAGACATACTGCATAATAAAAAACAAAAAAAACAATGCACTATCAAGTGAGAGGCAATTACTAGGAATAATATAAACTGTGTATATAGAAAGAACTGGATATAGCAGCCAATCCCTGTAGTTTTACCACATAAAAAATTAATAAAGGAGCATGGAGCGGCGCTATATCAATAATATAATAGTGAAATAATACAATAGTAAAATAGTGAAAAAAAATTTAGAATTACATAATATAAAACTTGTGCTTCAACACATATAACATGCATATAAAAATATTGTATGATGAATAAAGAGTTCATGTGCAAACGAACAAACCATTACCAAGTGTTACACATTATCTAATACAATATCAAAGTCCCAAAATATACAGTACAAAACTGAGTACAACCCTCACATTTTTTTAAAGATTTTATTATATCTTTTCATGTGACAACACTGAAGAAATGACACTTTGCTACAATGTAAAGTAGTGAGTGTAAAGCTGGATACACACAATGCAATTTTCTTTAGATTTTTCCTTTAGACTTAACAAAACCATATAATATGAGGTCAGACATAAACACTTTCAATTTGTATGCAATCTGGCAGGCTCTTGCACTCCTTTCGTTAAGGTAAATCTAAAGGAAATCTACCAACAAAAGTTGTATAGTGTGTATCCAGCTTAAAGCTTGTATAACAGTGTAAATTTGCTGTCCCCTCAAAATAACTCAACACACAGCCATTAATGTCTAAACTGCTGGCAACAAAAGTTGAGATACTATATATATCATGTGAGATGCTCAAAAAAACACATAAAAATGTGTACAGATAACACTGTGCAATAATCATGGATGACCAGCAAAAAATCTGTTGATTCAAAAATAATGTGATCCAAACAGTGACAGATATGTCCTTTTCCCCACAACCGATATCCAACACTGAGTGCAGTGGCCGCTCACCTTGAAATGACCCCCTGGGGCCATGTCATTATTCCATCACGACAGAACCTGGATTACTGCTTTAGACTCTGTCTGCCTGAACATCCTAATGGGCCATACACACTATAAGATTTTCTGAAGACTTTTTCCTTTAGACTTACCAAAACCATATAATATGAGGTCAAACCTAAACACTTTCAATTTGTATGCAATCTGGCAGGCCCTTGCACTACATAGAAAAGGTAAATCTGAAGGAAAAAGTCTTCAGAAAATCTTATAGTGTGTATGGCCCTTTAGTTAATTCACAAGACCCACTTCAGAACCAACTGTATATTTAGCAACTGACAGCAACTTTGAGTCCAGAGAGAAATTGTTTCCATAAAGTTTTCTTGCTTCACTTGATAGTGTGGGCTTGGGGAAGTAATGACACAAGAAAAGAGTCGGTCTTCAACAGTTTTCAAAGTGAAGCCTGAGGAGAAATCAGCGTAGACAGGCCCCATCTCCGAGAGCTTCCACATCTCCAGATCATCTTCAGTTCTCTGTTCAAATTCCACCTGAACAGGGGGCTTTACTGTTACAACTTCCTCTGGAGATTGTTCAATGTCTGCCTTCACCTGCTCTCCTTCAATATATACATCTTTTACCGCACATCCTTTGTGATATCAAGGTGAGCGGCCACTGCACTCAGTGTTGGATATCGGTTGTGGGGAAAAGGACACATTTGTCACTGTTTGGATCACATCATTTTTGAATCAATAGACTTTTTGCTGGTCAGTCATCACTATTGCACAGTGCATCTGGACACATTTTTATATGTTTTTTTTGAGCATCTCACATTATAAATATTATCTATCTATCTATCTATCTATCTATCTATCTATCTATCTATCTATCTATCTATCTATCTATCTATCTATCTATCTATCTATCTATCTATCTATCTATCTATCTATCTATCTATCTATCTATCTATCTATCTATCTATCTATCTATCTATCTATCTATCTATCTAGAGACTTTGATATTGCATTGAATGATGTGTAACACTTGTTGAGGGTTTGTTCATTTTCACCTGCACTCTTTATTCCTCATACAATATTTTTATAGACATATTGCATACCTACCAACTTTTGAACTTGAGAACGAGGGACATTTCATGGAGCTAGTGATCTGTGGTGAGCATAGCGTGTTGCAGCAAAAAGTGGGTGTGACCAGACATGCTAATGGGAGGGGCTCATGAGCAGTGGTTAAACAAAACCTGCCCTTCCTTGTCCCTAAAGTATGCTTTGATTGCTGTGCCACAAGTTGGAGTTTCAGGGATGCATATAAACCTCAACATAATCATTTAGAAAAAACTTTCAATACATCTGGTTTTGTATACACTGAAGAAAAGCAGAGCGTAAAATAGAGGATAATGAATGACCTGAGGAACCCTAGGATTGAGCCAAGGATAAGTACTGCAGTATATGAAGCACATAGTAGCAAAATGATGGCCATGGTCAAGCTGCGCCTTACAGTGGGAGTGACTTAAAGAGGAATGGTTAAACAGAAGCTGAGCCTAGTTACTGTATACAGTGCAGCATTGCTTGAAAGAACATCAGAAGTAAATCTTATCTCAAATATAAGAAATATGCAACATAACACTTTCATTCACACTAGTGGTTGTAGGGGTGGTAAAACTGTGGCTCAACCACAGGGTGTTATCACCTTGCCAAGTGCTCCCCTTTTAGCTTCAGAGGCAGCAGCCTGGGGTGTAAATATGCTGCGGCTGCATTGCTGGGATTCATGGCTGTGGAAAGTTTTATATCCCTTGACGCAATGGCTGGCATTACTGCCCCCGACCGCAACTCATTCAAGTGGGGACGCTCTACAAAACACTACTTTTTCAAATCGTACAACACCAAACTGCATAATACTGCAGTACCATGTGGTTTAGTGGCTGCAAACACGCTTCCATTAATAATAATTAATAGCACTGGCGTGTGTCTCACAAAGGCAGCATAGATGCATGCAGTGCGGGAAATGCACTCAAAACGCCTATTTCATGCACTGTGTTCCAGTGTGAAGCAACCCTTAGGGCGAGAGAGAGGGAAGGATTACTTTAAACATGGAAGAAAGGAAGGAGGGACTACTATGGCACATGGAAGGCAGGAAGGATCACTATGGCATATGGAAGACAGGAAGGATTACTATGGCACATGAAAGGCAGGAAGGATCACTATAGTACATGGAAGGTGTTAGCCAGTCATAACAAAAGGAGGGCTGATGACTCTTTGCTATGTTAATTTTATGCAAGGTCACCTCGGTATGTGGAGAATAGCCTATTAATCTAATTGAACATTTCAAAGGGTACATTGTTTACATACTTAAGGATGATAAAGAACCATTTATTGATGATAATTAGACTTGAGGGGGTATTTATGGGAAATGGTGGCTTGTTTACTTGGTAAACACTAAAGAGACTTTAAAAAAGTGATTGCCAGTAATTACAAGTAAGAGTCTTTTCACCTTGATTAATAATAAGATCAAAAGTATTTTGGGGCAACTAATCAGAACCCCCCTCCCCCTTATCAGACTAGTATTTCAGGGGAAGTTTTAGCTGTTAAGCATTCATTCTTACAGACATTCATACATCAAGATGCAAGCATAGATCTAGATTCTCATACACATTATTGAATGCATGGAAGCTATATAGGTGAATATTATAGATTGTAACAAAAAAGAGAAGGGTTGCCCTGTGGGACTTTATATGAGGTGCACACATGAGTCGTTTAAATTGTAAAATATATGTTTAATTGAAAATATATCACAAATAATTGTCACTGTAACAGTGATGCAGAGAATTACGTAAATTCTGGACCACAAAAAATACATAGTAGTCATGTCATATAGTAATAAAAGTACATTGATCACAAATAATTGTCACTGTAACAATGATGCAGAGAAATACAATACGTAAACTCTGGACCACAAACAATGCATGGTAGTCATGTCATATAGTAATAAAAGTACATTGCGTAATTACTAAAAGTATCATCACGACTCAATAGAGGGATTAGTATGCCATTGTAGTAGTAGAAAATGATGGGTACAAGGGTAAAAAGCATCGTTGTAACTCTACACATTTCATGGGTCGTAGTATGCCCATTCATCAGGAGTAGATGCATATATCTGAACCCCCCCCCCCCTCTCTTTTTTTCATATTATAGATTGGACATATGCTGGATTGTAGTGTCTCTATGCTAACTAGGATATCAATGATGAATGGGACTTTGAAGGCTGCTGTTCATTGTAATATTTACAAATACTCTGTTGGATTTTTTGCTCTGTTGCAAATATCTTGTGGACTTAGTTCTGTGCTGAAGTCTAAATAAATGCATCTCTCTATGAACCTTGTTGCTGCGGGAATAACTTGATTTGGAGTAAGATTTATCATCCCACTACTACAATATCACTACACTTTATCACTATATCACTACAGAAGGCAGGAAGGATCACTATGGTATATGGGAGAAAGGAAGGAGGGGTCACTATGATACATGGAAGGAAGGATCACTATGGCATATGGAAGGCAGGAAGGATCACTAGGGCACATAGAAGGCTTACTATGGCACATCCCGTGCAGCAGGCAGGCACTGGTGAGTAGGCATGGGAGATGGGGGGGGGGGGCTGTGCTGCTGGGCACTGAGAGAACATCAGCTTGACAGCTGCAGATGAGCGCGGCACACACTAGACAGGGGGATTAGTAGAGTTGTTCCGGCACTGGGCTCCGTTGCGGGACTCCTGGATTTACTTGAAATTCTGGACCGTTCTGGCGAATCCAGGACGGTCCTGGCAAATTCGGGACAGTTGGCAGGTATGATCACAGCTGCAGTTGGGAGGTATGATCACAAGGCTGCATTTTATCACAGTGCAGAAAGAGCTGCATGTCACCACACAGCAGTGCAATGCACCGCGCTGCTGTCTGCTGACATGAATGAAGCGTCACTTTGTGCACTTCAAAAAAAGTTCACAAAAAAATAAAAAAAGGGAACTGTGTGATGTGTTGAAACACGCATCACACCGCCTCCTACCATTTATTGGATTTGACATTAAGGACAACTGCGCTTTTTAACCTAAAATCTTCTAACCCCTCCTTTCACTCTTTCTGAATCGGCCTACGCTAACATCCCTTGGTCTCTAGCATCTAACTTACCTCTGTAGCACAGTCGATTCCTGTGCACTGTTTACTATTTCTCCTTTGGCAGGAATCCACTTCCACGTTGGCAATGGCTGACATCATATACTTGTGTGTGACTGGCCTGGACACTGGAGCTGCATCCTAGTACTGCCTCATAAAAGACTATATTATGGCTCAGTACACAGATGCCACTGGCATTGCGAAGGGTGGAGGACAAAGGGTGTTAGATTAAAAGTACAGCAGTTTTAAAACTCAAGGCCACACCAAAATAAACCTTTGTCCTCTACAGGAAACCTTTAAATTTAATGGGAAACCAATTTTTATATGAATATGAAAAAGAGAATTTATGGAAAGCAATTCATAAATAGTCACAATGAGCTGGTAGCAAAACTTAGAGTAAGAAACAAACAGTAATGTTACAGGTTCTATTGACACAACTCCACAATTAACTTTAAGGCCCTATTTGTAATGGACCTGCAAAGATGGCATTGTCTTTTCATGACAACAAAACAAATTGATGGGATTGTAAGCGCTCCCCAAAACAATAACAGGTGGGCACTGGGGTCACAGATAAAAACTCATGATGAATAGTCAGAAATAATAAGTGTCACATTTATTAAAAACTGGTGAAAATACTGTTGAGCAGGATACATTCCTCACAGTGATACATTCTCACAGTGTCCCCTGCCATTTCGCCACTTATCATAATGGTAATGTGCAAGATCTGAAAGTTTGGGCCATCGAATCTATCCCCAAGGGCACCCTGACCAACAATGAGCGTTTCTCCTTGCTTTGCAAGAGAGAGACATTCTGGATTTACAAACTTAATACGCTTTCTCCACATGGGTTGAATGAGGAATTGGATATATATTCCGTGATATAAGGGTGACTTGCCCCCTTCCTACAACAACCCTTCCCCCCCTCCTCCCAACCTCCCCTCCTTTCCCCCCCTCTCCTCCCGACCTCCCCCCAACCCCCCCCCCCATGACATCATCCACCGGCGCCGCTCAGGACAGCTGAGGCGAGGAGACACCGGCGTGCTGCGGACCTGCGGCCGGTTCGGTCCACGGGGGGTTGTGCCTTTCCCCCCCACCACCCTCAGGCCACATCTCCCCCACTCTGCTACTCCCCTTGTGCGGCTGCCCCTCAGGCCCCTTCACCATCTGAGAGGCTGGAGGGACGTTTCCATCCACCCCCCTGGCTCCTACAACAGGTAATGCCTCACTGTTTGGATGTATCCTGCTCAACAGTATTTTCACCAGTTTTTAATAAATGTGTCACTTATTATTTGTGACTATTCATCATGAGTTTTTATCTGTGACCCCAGTGCCCACCTGTTATTGTTTTGGGGAGCGCTTACAATACCATCAATTTGTTGTGTTGTCGTACTTTTCTCAGCTGGATCTGAGCATGAGACAGCTGCACCCCTGACATGGACTAATTGGCACTTCACTTATGGCCGTCCATCCCATTTAGCTTGACACCACAGGTTTTGGGATCTCTGATCATCCGGTTTCCAGCGCCAGGAATTCTTTGTACATGATTGTCTTTTCATGTGATTCCACATTTTTGTTATTTATTTATTTTGGTGGCTGAGAAATTATTTTGCACTCAGGTATATATTAAAATAGAATTAAAAAGAATGAAAGGAGCAATTAAGAAAAATAAATTAAAAATGGAAAAACTGCAAAAAAGCCTCAGGAGAACCTGTAAAAAGTCAGAGTTTAAAATCCTGGTCTACTTCAATGAAATAGCCATGGTGCAGGCTGGGTACACACTATTGCGATGTTAGGGGACAACGACTATACAAGTTCTGATGGCAACACATACATACTGGGCCCTGCAAATTACGGTCATGAGTTGAAACAGATACAAAGAAACAGCTATGACAGTACAAACAACAAAAATGAAAGAAAATTGCTGAATCGCTGCTGCACTCTGGGGCTCTACATCCTCAACAGCAGTACCAAGGGACACTCTCTGGGAGGATACACGTTAAACTCCCACGTAGGCAGCAGTGTGGTAGACTATGCCATCACAGATATGAAACCGGCTCTTATCAATGCATTTACAGTCAACCCACAAACACACCTGTCAGACCACAACCAAATAATGCTATATATTAAATCGTCAAATAAACCATCTTAAAAATTCAAAATTCCACCAGACTTCTCTCTGCAACCTGCCACCATCATTTAAATGGTCCAAACAGTCCGTCACAAAATACAGAGAGGTAGCTGAAAACATCAAAAAACATCTCGAAAACTTTCAAAACACCTATGAGGTAAGCCCACGAGGGGTGGACCAGGCAGCAAAGGACTTCCATAAAATACTACACACCATAGCAGAAACAGCCCAGCTGAAAAAAGCTAACTGCAAGAAAACCTGAGTCCTGAGTGCTGGTCACTACTCTAAAGTATGGAACCAAGGCCTCATAACACCCATCCATAAGAGTAGAGACTAGTATGGTCCAGCCAACTACAGAGGGATATGTGTCAGCAGAACATTAGGGAAACTATTCAACAGTATCCTCAACAAACGGGATCCTCAACTTCCTGACACAACACAACATCCTCAGCAGAAGTCAGGCAGAGTTCATGCCAAACCTTCACACCACAGACCACATCTACACCCTGCACAGTCTCATCGAGAACCATGTCCACAATACAAGACATGGGAAGACAATTGCCTGTTTTGTGGACTTTAAGAATGCCTTTGACTCAGTGTGGCACCCAGGCTTGTTCCTCAAACTATTGGAGAGTGGAATAGGAGGGAAAACATATGATGTCATCAGGAATTCATATACCAAGAACAGCGGCAGCGTAAAGGTGAATGGAAAAAGAACAGAGCACTTCTGGCAGACCAGAGGAATCAGACAGGGCTTCAGCCTAAGTCCAACCCTCTTCAACATCTACATCAATGAACTGGCTGCAGCTCTAGAATTCTCCCCAGCACCTGCATGACACTGAGGTGAAGTTCCTGCTGTATGCAGATGACTTCCTACTTCTGTCACCAACAGAGAAAGGCCTACAAGACAACCTGGAAGTGCTGGAGAAATACAGTGCCACTGTAATGTTCCGGTACCTTTGGTACCCTAAATTACTCTTTTCACAAGTGTATGCGCCCCACCATTCTCTTTTGGAAAGGTGCGCATACACCTTTAAGACTGAAGCTGTCATCACTCAGCGCCGGACTAGATGGCTATTTAAATCGCCGGTTCTCACTCACATGTGTTCGTTCAAACACCCTTACCTGGATGCTAACTTGGCTTGAAGCTTTCGTGCTTGCAAGCATACCACGCTGACGGAACCTCGCTGCGCTGATCCCTGCATCCCGCTTCCGGATCATCCGCTCCTCCTGAACCAACCTTCGGCTGTATTGCTATTAGTGCTAAGTACCCCGCAGGGGAACCCTCTATAAACTTATACTAAGCTTACACTATCTAGCTCTGCATAGTAGAGACTGTTTATCACATCTGCAGATCTAGATTGCTAGCTCTTGAGACTACTGCTACTTATTCCTGCACTGGGTTGATCTCTCTTGTATGTCCACCTGCTACTCTGTCATCTGCTACCATACATGATTGCTAAACCTACCTGCATCCATCTGCTACTGTCTCACCTTCAAGTGTCTGTCACCTACCACCTCCACTCAACCTGTCTCTTAAATCTTCATCACTGTGTTACTACATACATAAAGTCACTCTAGGAACCAGCTTGTTGAGTGTGTGTATTTACTAGCTGAATTAAGACCTTCCACACATGATGAGTCATTGAGGTTGGGAATGGTATCTCAGCATCTCTCTTACATGACTACTGAAGTGGAATATTTCTGCAGCTGAAAATCCACACCATACATGAAACGCAGGAGCGTTACAGATTGAACGAACCCACAAATGGATTCAGCAGAAATAACCACTCAGGTGACACAATTAAAACAGCAAGTAACTGCGTTAATACACGCACTTGCTGAATTAAAAGAAGACAATCAGGCTCTGTCGCAGCAGGTAATTAGACTGACACAACTTACCTCTGCTCAGTCCCCTGAACCCAAGATAAATCCCCCTTTGGTATTTACAGGCGATCGCAAAAAATTTCGCGAATTTAAAAACGCATGTGAGTTATTTTTTTTGCTAAAACCTCGTACCTACCTTACTGATCACATTAAGGTTTGTACTATTATTTCTTACCTAACAGGCGATCCTCGAGCCTGGGCAGACTCTCTTTTTGAGAAAAACGACCAGCTTCTCAACTCCTATGCCTTGTTCCTAGCAGAACTCACTAGCCTATATGATGACCCCAATAGGCAGAGTACTGCCGATCTTCAATTAAGATCCTTGAAACAAGGAAGGAGGCCTGTAGAAGACTTTGTCGCAGAATTCAAGAGATGGACCCTTGATTCAGAATGGAATGATGCATCTCTGAAAACCCAATTTAGGCTTGGCCTATCAGAAACCGTTAAGGACGAGCTCGCCCGAGCGGATCTACCAAAATCCCTTGATGCATTAATTCAACTCAGTATTACCATAGATAGAAGACTACGAGAAAGAAAGGCTGAGAAAATGGGAATGCCATTATCCGTTTCCTCTCGGATTCCGGCCGCTAACCCCGTTCCTATGGAGGTAGGAACCATACGCCCACCGCTATTAACTATGGAAAAAGCCAAAAGACGATATGAAAATCTCTGCTTGTACTGTGCATCCCCGGATCACAAGATAAATGTCTGTCCCCTAGTCAACAAAAAGAAGGGTGAGTGTTCACATGTCCTCCTAGGGGGATTGACAACTTCATTCACTAACCCTTACATTTTTGTTTGTTTGACATTACAGTGGGACCAGAACAGGATTACTACTAAGGCCATGATTGACACAGGATCTTGTGGAAATTATATTGATATATGTTTTGCTGCTTCAAATAAAATTCCTATTATTTCTAAACTTAAACCTGTCTCAGTAAGTCTTATTACCGGTGTTCCGTTATCCTCTGGTCCGATCACCGATCAGACACAAGCACTTCTAGTCACTATTAACGAGTCTCATAGGGAGACTACTACCTTCGATTTAATACCTTCACCCCACTTTCCCATTGTGTTGGGACTTCCCTGGTTACACACACACCAACCAACCATAGATTGGAAGGAACGGTCCTTGGCCTTCCTCTCTTGCTATTGTGAGGATACGTGTAACCTCCCGTCTTCCGGGAAGATTCTGTCTATGGTGACAGATGAGATTGCACCACTATGTTATCAGGATCTTTCTGAGGTTTTTCTTGAGAAAAATGCTCAAGCATTACCTCCTCATCGAGACTATGATTGTAGCATTGATCTACTCCCAAATAGCAAATTGCCGTTCGGTCATGTTTATCCTCTTTCACAGGATGAACTTTCCCATCTCAAAACCTATTTGGATGAGAATTTGGAAAAAGGTTTTATTAGACCTTCCACTTCTTCCACAGCAGCAGGACTCTTTTTTGTTCGCAATAAGGACTCAAGTCTCAGACCTATCATCGACTACAGGAAATTGAATGCTATCACAATAAAAGATCGCTATCCTCTACCGCTTATCCCTGAGCTCATTGAGCAGGTGCGTGGAGCTACCTATTTTTCAAAATTGGACCTGAAAGGAGCATACAATCTCATTCGAATCCGTGATGGACACGAGTGGAAGACTGCATTCAGAACCAGATACGGATTGTTCGAATATCTTGTGATGCCATTCGGGCTATGCAACGCCCCTGCAGTTTTCCAACGATTTATAAACGATATTTTTAAAGACTTACTAGATGTCTGTGTTGTGGTATATCTGGACGATATACTTATATATTCACGATCCCTGTCTGAACACATAAGACATGTAAGACTTGTACTATCGAGATTGCTTGCACATAACCTTTATGTGAAACTGAAGAAATGCTTGTTTCATAAAGACGAGGTACTCTTTCTAGGCTACATCATATCCAAAACAGGAATCGAGATGGACATGAGTAAAATATCCTGCATTCAGGATTGGCCTACACCAACCACACGCAAGGCGCTACAGCGATTCCTGGGATTTTCAAATTTCTACAGGAAGTTCATTAAAAACTTTTCTGCTATTGTGAGACCCCTCACACAGCTCACTAGCATAAAAAAAAACATTCAAATGGTCAGAAGAAGCCAATAAAGCTTTTCACTTGTTAAAGACAAGGTTTACTTCCGCTCCCATATTACGCCATCCAGACCCATCCCTCCAATACATTCTGGAGGTAGATGCATCAAACATGGCAGTAGGAGCAATACTCTCCCAACGACCAACCCACACTTCACCACTTCATCCAGTCGCCTTTTTTTCGAAATCCCTAAGCAGTCCCGAGATAAATTACCCCGTGGGTGAAAAGGAACTGCTTGCTATAAAATTGGCTCTGGAGAATTGGCGACATTTACTCGAAGGCACCCAATTACCAATAATTATATACACGGACCATAAAAACCTCCAATATCTTCAGACTAGCAAAACTCTCTCGCACCGACAGGTACGATGGTCACTATTCTTTCTAAGGTTTAACTTCCTAGTGACTTACACACCTGCAGATAAGAACAAAAAGGCGGATGCACTATCACGACTAACTGAAGAAAACTACTTTGAAATCCCTTCCGTTCCTATAATACCTCACAAACGCATTATTGGAGTTGTCCGTTCCTTGAAGGAAGAGGTTTTGCATGGTATAAGTTTGGATTCACCCCACCACAACTAAATACTGATGCAGAAGGCTTCCTCTACTACAACGACAAACTTTACATACCACCTACCCTACGCACCAAGATCTTGGAATTATCTCATGATGTGCCTATGGCAGGACATATGGGTATGACAAAGACTCTTAATTTGATTTCCCGGCAATTCTGGTGGCCTGACATGAAAACATCTATACAAAAATTCGTCTCTTCATGCAATGTCTGTGCCAGGTCCAAAATTGACACTACAAGACCATCCGGTCTACTATGCAGTCTACCAATACCCCAAACTCCATGGGAAGTTTTGTCCTTGGACTTCATCGTAGAATTGCCTCTTTCCAAAGGATTTAATACCATCTTGGTGTCAGTGGACCATCTGACAAAGATGGCACATTTCATTGCTATTCGCAGACTACCTTCGTCCAAACAAACGGCAGAACTCCTGATGAAACATGTCTTTAGATTACATGGTATCCCAAAAACTCTTCTGTCTGACCGTGGATCCCAATTTATTTCTAAGTTCTGGCAAGAACTATGTCACATACTACGGATCGAGCGGAAGCTCACTTCTCCTTACCATCCGCAGACCAACGGACAGACTGAAAGAGTCAACCAATGCATCGAGCAGTATTTACGTTGTTACACTTCTTACCAACAGGATGATTGGGTGGATCTTCTCCCTCTGGCAGAATTTGCCTACAACAACGCAACCCACAGTACAACCAAGCAGAGTCCGTTCTACTTGAACTATGGGTTTCATCCCTCTATTCTTCCACCACGCATCCTTCCTTCAAACAACCCAGTAGCCTCAGACTATCTTACCCAAATAAAGGATTCTCTGGGTTTATTAAATACTACCATTGCACACGCTCACAGTCAACAAAAGAAGTACTATGATCTTCGCAGAAGACCTTCTCCACAGTACACTATCGGGGACCTCGTTTGGCTCTCAACAAAAAATTTAAGACTGAAGATCCCTAGCAAAAAGCTTGGACCTCTGTTCTTGGGACCTTTCCCAACCAAAAAACTTATTGGAAAAGCTGCAGTACAGCTTACATTGCCAATAGACCTAAAAATCCATCCCATTTTCCATGTGTCGCTACTGAAGCCCCATGTTCCGGACCAAGGAATAAGGCCTAATATTCCACCTCCGCCTCCTGTACAAGTTGAAGGTGGAGAAGAATACGAGATAAAAGAGATTCTGGATTCTCGTATCTACAGAGGAAGACTTCAGTACTTGGTTAGATGGAAGAACTATGGGCCCCAAGACGACACCTGGCTAAACACCTCTGAAATACATGCCCCTAGATTAATCCGCAATTTTCATGCGAGATACCCAGACAAACCAGCTCCAGAGGCCTTCAGGAGCCGGCCTTAAGGGGGGGGGGTATTGTAATGTTCCGGTACCTTTGGTACCCTAAATTACTCTTTTCACAAGTGTATGCGCCCCACCATTCTCTTTTGGAAAGGTGCGCATACACCTTTAAGACTGAAGCTGTCATCACTCAGCGCCGGACTAGATGGCTATTTAAATCGCCGGTTCTCACTCACATGTGTTCGTTCAAACACCCTTACCTGGATGCTAACTTGGCTTGAAGCTTTCGTGCTTGCAAGCATACCTCGCTGACGGAACCTCGCTGCGCTGATCCCTGCATCCCGCTTCCGGATCATCCGCTCCTCCTGAACCAACCTTCGGCTGTATTGCTATTAGTGCTAAGTACCCCGCAGGGGAACCCTCTATAAACTTATACTAAGCTTACACTATCTAGCTCTGCATAGTAGAGACTGTTTATCACATCTGCAGATCTAGATTGCTAGCTCTTGAGACTACTGCTACTTATTCCTGCACTGGGTTGATCTCTCTTGTATGTCCACCTGCTACTCTGTCATCTGCTACCATACATGATTGCTAAACCTACCTGCATCCATCTGCTACTGTCTCACCTTCAAGTGTCTGTCACCTACCACCTCCACTCAACCTGTCTCTTAAATCTTCATCACTGTGTTACTACATACATAAAGTCACTCTAGGAACCAGCTTGTTGAGTGTGTGTATTTACTAGCTGAATTAAGACCTTCCACACATGATGAGTCATTGAGGTTGGGAATGGTATCTCAGCATCTCTCTTACATGACTACTGAAGTGGAATATTTCTGCAGCTGAAAATCCACACCATACATGAAACGCAGGAGCGTTACAGCCACATGGGAACTACCTATCAGCTCAAAGAAAACAAAAATCATGGTCTTTCAAAAAAAAAGAATACAAAGAGACCTTCATTTACTTTAAACAACTGCACTCTTGAGGAAACTAACAGCTACACTTACCTCGGCCTAGAAATTAACCAATCAGGAAGTTTCAAGACAGCCATAGAGTCAATAAAAGACAAGGCATGCAGAGCCTTCTATGCCATCAGAAGACAAATATATTGCCTAAAACCCCCAGCGAGAGCCTGGCTTAGAATCTTTGATAGCGTCATCCCCAATCCTTCTTTACGGTAGTGAGATTTGGGGTCCTGTCACCTACCCAGACCAATCCAAATGGGACTTAAGCACTACAGAAATATTCCATCTGGAATTCTGCAAGCACCTCCTCCAAGTGCACCGGAGCACCCCCAACAGTGCCTGCCAGTCTGAGCCGGGCAGATTTCCCTTACTTCTTGCAATTCAGAAGAGGGCACTATCATTCTGGGATCATCTACAAAACAGCAGTCCTGACTCATACCACCATAAGGCCTTAATGACCAATAAGAACCAGCCCAAGCCTGGTGGCCTGCAACAACTCATCAGCGCCTTGTCTATCCCAAACTCCTAACAATTGGCCTGACAAAATTACAAATAAAAAACATAATGAATTATCCTGAAGAAAAATATGTTGGGGAATGGAGAAATGAAATAACAAACTCCAAGAAACGAACTGTTTACCAGTCACTGCAGAGAGACTACAAACTGGCCCCATACCTGGAGGTGCTACAAGAGCCCAAAGACAGACAGACAGACAGACAGACAGACCCTGAGCCTGTACAGACTGAATATCCAACCTGGAAATCCAATTTGGATGGCACAGACAGACCTACAAGCCCAGGGAGAGCAGATTGTGCCAGCAATGTGACCAGGGGTCCTGGAGGATGAGGACCACTTCCTCCTACAGTGCCCTAAGTACTCATCAGTGAGGGACACTCACTCCCAGAGACTCTCTGCTTTCATCCCGGACTTAATTTCTAAAGAAGAGAAGAGGAAACTCCAAATCCTAACGGGAGAAGAGGAGTCAATGGTAAAAATAGCTGCACAATATGTGACAGCATGTCACAGACTGAGAGGGGCATGAAAAACTGAGGACTTAAAAATCCTTTACATGAGCTTACTCCCCATTCCACTGTATATTACCCCTTAACCCCCCCCCCTTACAAACTGCTTTGGCAATGCTAAAATGTATTTGGTCCTGCCAATAAAGCTTATTTGAATTGAACTGAATTGAGAGAGAAAGAGAAAGAGAGAAAGGAAAGAGAAAGGAGAGAGAATAGGGAGAGAGAGAGAGAGAGAGAGAGAGAGAGAGAGAGAAAGGAGAGAGAAAGGTGAGAGAATAGGGAGAGAGAGACAGAGAGAGAGAGACAGGGAAAGAGACAGAGAGAGGGACAGAGAGAGAGAAAGAGAGAGAGACAGAAAGACCACTATTGTGTTTACAATAATTTTTTTGCACAAAAAGTAATAAAAGAATATTTACATATATATATGATCAAAACAATACAACATATAAAATAAGCATACAAGAATAATACATCTAAAGAGAGAGAGAAAAAGACAGAGCGAGAGAGAGAGAGAAAGACAGAAAAAGAAAGATAAAGACAGAGAAAGAGAGAAAGAAAGATAAAGACAGAGAGAGAGAAAGAGAGAGAAAAAAAGAAAGAGCGAAAGAGAGAGAAACAAAGAGAAAGGGAGAGAAAGAGAGAGAGGGAGAGAGAGAAAGAAAGAAAGAAAGAAAGAAAGAAAGAAAGAAAGAAAGAAAGAAAGAAAGAAAGAAAGAAAGAAAGAAAGAAAGAAAGAGAGAGACAGACAGATAGAGAAAGAAGGAGACAGAGAGACATAGAGCGAAAGAGACAGAGAGACAATACTTTTTTGTACAAAAAAGTTAAAAAAATGAATATTTACATAGATATGATCAAAACAATACAACGTAAAAAAAAAAAAAAAAAACGCATACAAGAATAATGCATCTAAAGATAGAGAGAGAGAGAGAGAGAGAGAGAGAGAGAGAAAAAGAGAGAGAAAGACAAAGCGAGAGAAAGACAGGGAAAGAGAGAGAAAGAAAAAGAGAAAGAGAAAGAGAGAGACAGACCCACAGATAGTGACTGACCAAGCAGGCTTTTTCAACAACAAATAAATAATATTTAAAAAAAAAAATTCTGTAATGTGTATTATAAATATTTTTCTTTACACTTTGTTTTTAGATTTTTATGGTTTGGAAAATCTAAAATCCACTTGGCTCTTCAATCTCTTAAAATAATAAAACATGCATGAAACATTTTATTCATAAATAAAATATGTATGCAGTATGAATAAGTCCAAACAGAAGAGGATGATCAGAATAAATAAAATAAAATAAAAGGGTGAAGAGTTTGATGACATGAAAGAAAAACAAAAAAGACAAAAACACACTAACATGTATGTGTGTGTATATATATATATATATATATATTTATATAAACACACACACATATACACACACACACTACTACACACAAACAAGACAGAGAGAGAGAGGAAAAAGAGAAAGAGACAGGGAGGAGAGACAGAGAGAGAGAGAGACAGAAAGAGACAGAGGGAGATTAGAGAAAGAAAGAGAGGAGAGAAAGAAAGAGAAAGGAGAGAGAGACAGACAGAGGAGAGAAAGACAGACAGAGGAGTGAAGGACAGACAGAGGAGAGAAGGACAGACAGAGGAGAGAAGGACAGACAGAGGAGAGAAGGACAGACAGAGGAGTGAAGGACAGACAGAGGAGAGAAGAGAGAGACCAAGAGACAGAGAGAGAGAGACAGAAAGCGCTCTGTCTCTAACCATACATTCCTTTTTTTTTGTAAACAACATGCTAAAAAACACATAAAAAATTTGAACAATGTCTACGGGACCCTTTCAAACCTAAAAATGAATTTCAACAAATCGGAGGCGATGAGGGTGGGAGTTCCACCCCCCTCTGGGAGTTCCGCCCCACCTTCTGCTTGCCCTGCAATCCAGCTTTAGCACTTATATCCCTCCTTGTTTGTCCAGAGTCTATGAGCTGAACTTCCCTCCCCTGATCTTGGAGATGCACACCCTTCTGGACAAATGGCATGCTGGCCTTCACTCGTGGTTCGGCAGGTGTAACCTGCTGAAGATGAGCATCTCTATTTGATGAGGGCCCTACTTCCTTCCCGGTTTTTCAAATTGATCGATTCTCTCTTCACTAAATTTGTATGGGCGTACAACCACCCTCGCCTCGCACGCACACAACTTATCCTGCCGAAAGCCTGTGGCGGCCTGGCTCTCCCGGACATCCAAAAATATTATCAGGCGGCTCACCTAAGCAGGGTGATTGACTGGCATCATCACCGGGCATCTAAACTTTGGATACTCATAGAACAATCACAAATGGACATTTCCCTCCGGGGAGCCTTGAGGTGTTACCCGGATCTGCCCCCGAAACTTCGACTCAATACACTTTTGGGCACCACACTGCAGATCAGTCATCGAGCGATATTCTCTCGCACCTCCTCCCTCCCCACTATTCCCCATAATTGGCAATCCCCGGTTCCTACCGGGATTTACGTCCCCTGACCTTTTGGCTCTGGGCGCATCTGATCACACCCAGGCTTCCCATTTCGTGGTTTCAGACGACTGGCCTTCACTGGAGATGTTATTGGCCGCTGCTGGCAGCTTTCGGCTCACCTTTTGGTCCGCGTTACAACTATGTCATTTTCCCACACACACTCTCTTTGACGTACAGCCTACTGACCACCCCGTCAGATATGCCTCCTTTGCCGTGCCTGATTAAATGGGCATCGGATTTGAATCTCGCTTTCACGCCAATACAAATGCAAAACATAATTTCGCTCTCTCTCAAATCGTCTATATGCACTAAAATTCAAGAGACCAACTTCAAGGTGCTAACCAGGTGGTACTATATGCCTCACAAGCTACATAAAGTTTTCCCAAATGCGACGGCGGAGTGCTGGCATTGTGGTGGGGATGATGTGATGTTGCTCCACATCTTCTGGTCCTGCCCGAAGCTATCAAGATTCTAGACGGTGGTCAGGTCCATCTCTCAGAAATTCACGGACTATGATCTACCGGATGACCCGGCCATCTTCTTAATTCACCTATCGGACATCCCCGTATGGAGATACAAGAAATCTATCATTCGTTATCTACTCGATGCAGCTAAGAAGTGCGTCCCTTTGCTGTGGAAAAGCCAATGCCCACCTTCTGTGGCGGACTGGCTGCGGAGGGTCGAGGCTATCAACAAGATGGAGGACCTGGTACTGACTTCGCACTGTAAACGGGAGCAATATCATAAGACCTGGGAGCTCTGGAACATTTTTATTCTGTCGGATGAGGATGTTGCCCTACTCAACTCCTGAATCCTTGACGTGCGGGCGGTCTTCGTCGCTGGAGCTGGAACCTACTATTTCCATTCTCCTTGCCTTACACTTCTCCATTGCCATTCCGACTATCTCCTTCTTTCCCTTCTTTCCTGTTCTTCCTTCTTTTCCTCTTCCTCTTCTTTACTTTCTTCTTTACCTTCCTCTATCTCTCCCCTAAAACGGAGATGCGTGCATGGGGTGGTACGGGGAAACCTAGCAATTTGCCTTGCTGGTGGTCCTGGATACATACATATTGCAGTGAACATATATTTATCATAACCTCCGCACGCTTGTTTTTGGGAGTTTGGAGACCAATCACTGTATATTATGTACAAAGGCTTGGTTTCCTTTATTTGTACTCTTTCCCTGTAATCGTTTCATCCTGCTGTACTCTTTCTTCTCTGTGCTTCAATAAAGTTATATTTGAAAAAAAGAAATTAAACAATGTATATAATGATGTGGGTGAACCTCAGCCTACTTAATTTTTTTTGGCCTAACTACATACCTGTCAATTGAGGGAGATATTGTTGGAAAAAATGTTATTTTTGAAGACGTTCCGACTACATTGTATCTGCAATTATATATATTTATATATATTATATTATTATATTATATAATTATATATATGAATATGTATATTATATATATATATATATATATATATGTATATATATATATATTTACAGTATATGTATATATTAATAAATAAGTAAAACTGTAATACAAGGTTAGGTACCACAAAGCAAATTAAACAAACAGTCACATTTACAAAAATTGATTTAATCAAAATCATCAGGAATTGATACACAATGAATATGTACAATAATTTCTTAATCTGAAAGACAAAACATGAAAACAATGGATTTCATTGTCAGAAAACAAATCACACCACCCACTCCAAATAACACCAGACTACTGGACTAAACAATGAGATGTTATCAAGACAGTGTGATTACTGAAAACAATAAGAAATGTCTGGAATACAGTGCATTTCACAGAATAGAAATTGCATTTTTTCAAATGGATACTCTTTATGGGCGCATTGTGAGATGTGTGATTTCCTTTCCATAAAATGCAAGAAATTACATTTTTTGGAATGGATATTGGGACCCTCACAATGCACCCATAAGGATGACATGGCCCCCCTCATAAAGCAGCAATAATAACATGGCCCCCTCACAATACACCCAGAAAACCATGGCCCCCTTCACAATGCACACACTAAACCGTGGTCCCCCTCAAAAAACAACAATAACATGCCCCCCTCACAATGCACACACTAAACCATGGCCCACCTTACAAAGCACACAGAAAAGCATGACCCCCATAACAGCACTATGATGAATCTTACATTGTCTGATATCCTCGTGGATGTTTAAATGTAGAAGTGCATCAATCCTCTTCTCAATATTCACAATGCTATAGCCTCCTCCAACACCGCTGCCTCTTCTGTGTTTAATGGCAAAAAACATCTGTGTTCCCTTTTCAAAAATGGCGCTTAGCACCGCCTAGCATTGTGTAATTTCCTGTTTTGAAATAATGCAATGTTTACAGGCGGCGATACCCACAGACTCCTGGGAATGATGACAAACATCTCCCGAAGCCAGTGCACTGCAGGAAGTGACGTACCTTGCCGCGGCACCGAAGGACTAAGAAAATTGCTTACCCCCTAGCAACAAGGTAAGCGGATTAAGGAAAAAAGTTGCCAATGCTGTTTTTAATTGAGAAATGCCAGCGATTTCTATAAAGTTTAAAACATGGGTGGAACTCTGCTTTTAGTATAAATGTATAACCCACTGAACCAGTCGATTCCTGTGCACTGTTTATTATTTTTCCTTTGCCAGGAATCCACTTTCATATTGGCAGTGGCTGACCTCATATACTTGTGTGTGACTGGCCTGGACACTGGAGCTGCATCCTTGTACTGCCTCATAAAATACTATATTAGGGCTCAGTACAGAGATGCCACTGGCATTGCGAAGGGTGGAGGACAAAGGGTGTTAGATTAAAAGTACAGCAGTTTTAAAACTCAAAATAAACCTTTCTCCTCTACAGGAAACCTGTACATTTAATGGGAAACCAATGTTTATATGAATATAAAAAAAAGAATGGATGAGAAGCAATTCATAAATAGTCACAATGAGCTGGTAGTAAAACTTAGAGTAAGAAACAAAGAGTAATGTTACAGGTTCTATTGACACAACTCCACAATGAACTTTAAGGCCCTATATGTAATGAACCTGCAAAGATGGCATTGTCTTTTCACGTGATTTCACATTTTTGTTATTTATTTATTTTGGTGGCTGAGAAATTATTTTGCACTCAGGTATATATTAAAATATAATTAAAAAGAATGAAAGCAGCAATTAAGAAAAATAAATTAAAAATGGAAAAACGTAGTGCCCTAAGTACTCATCAATGAGGGACACTCACTCCCAGAGACTCTCCGCTTCCATCCCGGACTTCATTTCTAAAGAAGAGAAGAGGAAACTCCAAATCCTACTGGGAGAAGAGGAATCAATGGTAAATGGTAAAAATAGCTGTCACAGACTGAGAGTGACATGAAAAACTGAGGACTTAAAAATCCTTTACATGAACTCACACCCCATTCCACTTTATATTACCCCTTAACCCCCCCCCCCCCTTACAAATTGCTTTGGCAATGCTAAAATGTAGAGAGAGAAAGGAGAGAGAAAGGAGAGATAATAGGGAGAGAGATGGAGAGAGAGAGAGAGAGAGAGACCGAGAGACCACTGTTGTGTTTACAATCATTTTTTTGCACAAAAAGTAATAAAATAATATTTACATAGATATGATCAAAACAATACAACATATAAAATAAGCATACAAGAATAATACATCTAAAGAGACAGAGAGAAAAAGACAGAGCGAGAGAGAGAGAGAGAGAGAGAGAGAGAGAGAGAAAGACAGAGAAAGAAAGATAAGGACAGAGAAAGAGAGAAAGAGAAAGAGAGAGAAGAAAAAGAGAGAGCGAAAGAGAGAGAAACAAAGAGAAAGGGAGAGAAAGAGAGAGGGAGAGAGAGAAAGAAAGAAAGAGAGAGAGAGACAGACAGGCAGATAGAGAAAGAAGGAGACAGAGAGACCAAGAGAGAAAGAGACAGAGAGACAATACTTTTTTATACAAAAAAGATAAAAAAATAATATTTACATAGATATGATCAACACAATACAACGTAAAAAAAAAAAAAAAACGCATACAAGAATAATACATCTAAAGATACAGAGAGAGAGTGAAAAAGAGAAAGACAAAGAGAGAGAAAGACAGGGAAAGAGAGAGAGAGAGAAAGAAAAAGAGAAAGCGAAAGAGAGAGACAAACCCACAGAGAGTGACTTTGACCAAGCAGGCTTTTTCAACAACAAATAAATAATATTTATAAAAAAAAAAAAAATCTGTAATATGTATTATAAATATTTTTCCTTACACTTTGTTTTTAGATTTTTATGGTTTGGAAAATCTCAAATCCACTTGGCTCTTCAATCTAGAGGATTAAAATAATAAAACATGCATGAAACATTATATTCATAAATAAAATATGTATGCAGTATGAATAAGTCCAAACAGAAAAGGATGATCAGAATAAATAAAACAAAATAAAAGGGTTAAGAGTTTGATGATACGAAAAAAAAAAACAAACACACACTCACTAACATGTATGTATATATATATATATATATATGTAGCACCCTACAGGTAGGTGCTAGGTAAATGCATAGTAGGCCTTGTCTGCCTAACAGCAGGGCCATGTTCCTTTTTGTCAGGTAGGTTGTCATGGCTCCCAAGTGTGTCTTCTGAGGAGGGGAGTCTCCCCACTGGCTCTAAAGGAGGCTTCTGATAGGGCAGTGGAGTAAACCCAATCAGAGATACATGTGGACTTGTATCCACCCCAGGAGGCAGATTCTGCCACAGAGGATTCTGGGGGAGAGTATAAGTCTGAAGGGGGCGCATGACTCAGCGTCTTTGGCGGGAGCAGAGTCCCAGGAGGGAGAGAACGGCTGTCTCTCCTCCTGTCTGAGGAAGTGAATGTCTCGGGTGTTGCCTGAGAATCCAGAGACTGCTGAGTTGAGCTGAGGGGATCCGGTGTGCGGAGAACCAGCGGAGAGCGATAGGGGTCCGGTCCCAGGAAAGCCTACACAGGTCGTGAGTACTGAGGATTGCCCCTGGGGGTCTGCCTGAAGTGTTAGTGGAGACCGCTCTGGAGGACGTTCTGGAAACCAGTGTCAGCTAGCTGTAAAGGGGGTACCTAGGTTGAGGACCCTGAAGTAACCGAGTTGGTACATAGTCAGTGGACCCTGAAGAGCTAAAAGTGTAAAGGGGGCGCCTGCGGTTTTGGCCCTAGATTGTGTAGAGTACCAGTTGAGAGTTGCAGCCATACAGTAATTCACAGCAAGCTACCTCAAGCCAGTGCCAGGCTGGAGGGAGTAGTCAGTGACTTTTCAGAGCAGCAGTGTCAGTAGTTCCATGCTCCACAGTCCTGAGTCTTCTGGACCTAGAGTCGAGGATTTAGCACTTCTTTCAAGTTACAGTGTGTTCTAAGCGTCAGTGAGCGTTGGCTAGCATCGGCTGGCGTCAAGGCAGCATTAACAGACATTTTTCTGTATAAAGTTCCGAATTGTATCTAGTTAAGCCTAAAGGAGTATCCCACTTATTCCCTTCTCCCATCCCCTTTTCTACAATAAAACCACAAACAAAGATGCCGGAGTTGTTAATGTCTCAGTTCTCACACCCAGGGTCGCAGCTCACATGGGCTGGAGAGGTAACCGGTAACAATGGCAGACCCACATCAGGCCACAGGCCTGGAAAACCTGCTATATATATATATATATACTGTGTATATACTGTATGTATATATATATATATATATATATATATATATATATATACTGTATATATATATATATATATATATATATATATCGTATTTATCGGCGTATAACACGCACTTTTTCCTCCTAGAAATGGAAGAAAAAGCAATAGTGCGTGTTATATGCCGATATACAAAAAAAAAAGCCAGGAAGCAGCGCTGAGAGCAGAGGGGGGCGGGCCAGGCCGAGGAGAAGGAAGGACGAGCTGTCATAGGAAGTTCCGCCTCCTCTGCCGAGACGTGTGACATCTATCATAGGCGGGACTTCCGATGACAGCGATCGCTCGTTCTCCCTTCTCTTTGGCCCGGCCCGGCCCGCCCCCTTCTGCTCTCGGCGTTGCTTCCCGGCCTTCTTTAAAACTGATTTGGATAGTGTCAACGGCGCTTGCGAGCCTGCATAAATGGACACTGTGCTGGCGAGGCTGCATTGCTGGAGACTGCTGATGAGGCTGCATTGCTGGAGACTGCTGATGAGGCTGCATTCATGGGCACTGGTGAGATGTCATTGGATTAAAAAAAAAGTTCAAAACTGTTTATTTTAAATTTAAGCTTTTTTCCTGAAATTTCTCTCCTAATAGTGAGGTGCGTGTTATACGCCGTTGCGTGTTATACGCCGATAAATACGGTATATATATATATATATATATATACTGTATATATATATATATATATATATATATATATATATATATATATATATATATATATATATATATATACTGTATATATATATATATATATATATATATATATATATATATATATATATATATATATATATATATATATATATTTATATAAACCCACACACATATATACACACACACTACTAGTTGTGTTGTACATAACATGCATTTGGAGAGATGAATCATTTGTTTTCATTTTTACACATCTATTTTTTCATACCTGAAATTTACGCAGGAGAGCCATTAAAAATTAACCTTTTGACAGGCCTTCTGTATCTGAAATAGAATAAAGTATTTTAAAAAAATGTATTTTAAAAATATCAACAATCTTTTATTTGAAAAATAATTGGATAAAGGAGGAAAATAAAAAAAAAAGAGGAAAATAAAGTAAGAAAGAAACTAGACAGAGAGAGAGAGAGAGAGAGAGGAAAGAGAGAAAGAGACAGGGAGGAGAGACACAGAGAGAGAGAGAGAGATAGGCAGAGGAGAAAAAGACAGACAGAGGAGTAAAGGACAGACAGAGGAGAGAAGGACAGACAGAGGAGAGAAGGACAGACATAGGAGAGAAGGACAGACAGAGGAGTGAAGGACAGACAGAGGAGAGAAAGACAGAGAGTGGAGAGAAGGACAGACAGAGGAGAGAAGAGAGAGACCGAGAGACAGAGAGAGAGGGGCAGAGAAAGTACTCTGTCTCTAACCACACATTCCTTTTTTTTTGTAAACAACACGCTGTTTAGAGCGACATAAAAAATTTGAACAATGTCTACGGGACCCTTTCGAACCTAAAAATTAATTTTGGCAAATCGGAGGCGATGGGGTGGGAGTTTGGGAGTCCCCCCCTTCTGGGAGTCACGCCCCCCCTTCTGGGAGTTCCGCCCCACCTTCTGCTTGCCCTGCAATCCAGCTTTAGCTTCAGGTGGACCGATAGGGCTCTGCGCTACTTGAGCACTTACAGTATATCCCTCCTTGTTTGTCCAGAGTCTATGAGCTGAACTTCCCTCCCCTCATCTCGGAGACGTGCACCCTTCTGGACAAATGGCATGCTGGCCTTTACTCATGGTTTGGCAGGTGTAACCTGCTGAAGATGAGCATCTTGCCTAAGCATGTCTATTTGATGAGGGCCCTACCGGTTCGCCTTCCTTCCCGGTATTTCAAATTGATCCATTCTCTCTTCACTAAATTCGTATGGGCGCATGGAGGGAGGGGCCTGCTAATGGCGCCAGAGAGGAGAGACGCTTAGCCTCTGAGCAACCCCTCTGGGATGCAGACGAACGTGGAGATCTCTCCCACCCCGTCCACCCGCTAGACCCCGTCAACCCCGCCAACCCTGTCCTGGAGTGCCGCTCAGCCGATTAGGCTGGAAGAGCAGCGGTGTGACCCGTCGTTTACCTGCTGGAGGAATCCGCTGCGGACGTGCAGGGGAGCCTAGAGTGAGATTGGCTGCTGCAGACGTCGGGAGACGCCGGGAGAGTGTATGCGGGAGTGCGGTGCATAGAGAGCTGGAGTGGAAGGGTAAATCACAGCCTAATGTACCCACTCCAGTATTATTCGAGATAAGTCTGATGGGAAGAGCAATCTGCAATTTAATGTATCCATTCCTTTTCCTTTGGTCAAGATGGATATTCCTCTGTTCTCCAGGGAAGAAAGTAATGCCTCTTTTTAATCCCAAAGAATGACAAAGATTAGTTATGTAACATATGATATAAGAGGACTGAATTCCCCCGAGAAGAGACAGAAAATCCTGAAAGAGATTAAAAATATGGGAGCTGATCTAGTTTTCCTACAGGAAACTCACATCTTACATTCCTCAAACATCAGACTATACTCAAAAGATCACCCCACGTGGTACTATTCTGACTCTACAACAAAAAAATCAAAAGGGTTGGCTATTGGGCTTGCCAGAGGAACTCACTTTGTTTTAGAAGAGAGGATGGTAGACCACGAGGGAAGATTCCTTTTCTTGAAAGGGAAACTTCATTCTATGGACGTGACTCTGGTAAACGTGTATTGCCCAAATGACAAAACTATGGGATATCTGGGGAAAATCTTAGATAAGCTAATAGAATTTAGAAAAGGGAGAGTGATATTAGCAGGTGATTTCAATTTTTGTTTTGACCCAGAAATCGACTGTACGTCAGTTGTACAGAGGAATAGAGCAGCACATTTGAAAACGATCAAAAAGAAGCTATTCCAATGCCAATTATTGGACACTTGGAGGGTGCTTCACCCGAAAGAACGAGACTATACGTTCTACACCTCTGTACACAAAATACACTCGAGGATTGATTACATCATGATAGACCATGGAGGGCTAGAACTAGTGACAGAGGCTAAAATAGGGATTAATACTTGGTCGGATCATGCACCCTTTAAGATAAAACGAAAAATATTAGGGGGATCAGTAAAAACAAATACCTGGAGATTAAATGAGGAATTGCTTAGAGAAATAAAATGGGGAGAAGAAATTAGAAAAGAATTAGAAATTTATTTCCATATTAATGAAAATGAAGAAACTTAAAAAAACATACTTTGGGAGGCGCAAAAAGCATACATGAGGGGGATCTTAATTTCTAAAGGGTCAAGAAGGAAAAAAGAGAGAATTGAACATAAAGAAAAACTGATAAAAGAGATTTATGATTTAGAACAAAGCCATAAAAATATTCAGTCGGTCGAGATCCAACACCAGTTACTGATAAAAAGAGAAGAACTAAAAGAATCAATAGAACAAGAAATCAGACAGGAGATTAGGAAAGCAACTAAAGAAAACTATCAGGGAAATAATAAGATCGGGAAGAAACTTACGAAAATTATTAAAAATATCGCCGATATAGCAAAAGTATTTCAGGAGTACTATAGGAAACTTTATAATATCAAGGAAATAGGAGGAGAGAGGAACCTGGCTAAAATGGAAAAAATTAAACAATATCTGAAAGAGGCAGAATTACCTAAAATACAACAAGATAAAATAGACCAACTAGAAGCTCAAATCACAGAAGAAGAAATAAGTAAAGCCCTCAAAACTACACCCTCAGGGAAGAGCCCAGGACCAGATGGGTTCACGGCAAATTATTATAAAAGACATAAGGACCTGCTAATACCCAAATTAAAAGATTATTTTAATGGTTTAGGGCAAGAATATGGGATGAGTAAGGACGCCCTCTTAGCATCAATTACGGTAATCCTGAAAGAAGGAAAATACGTGAATGTTTGCTCAAGCTATAGACCCATTTCGCTTTAAAACATTGATACAAAACTCTTCGCAAAAGTATTGGCAACCAGAATGAAAAATTTGATGGAAGAATGGGTCCATAAAGATCAAACAGGATTCATACCCGGGAGACAGGGTCGAGATAATGGTGTAAGAACAATTCTGTTGATGTGGCAAATGGCTAAGAGTGGATCCCAAGGGCTGATTCTGATAGATGCCGAGAAAGCATTCGGCAGAGTCAGCTGGGATTTCATGACGGGAACTTTGGAGGAATTGGGAATTGGAAGAAAAATGATGACATGGATAAAAAACACTCTATGGCCAGCCCACCGCCAGGGTGAAAGTAAACGGGTCCTACTCGGAGCCATTTGGGATGTCTAACGGTACAAGGCAGGGATGCCAGTTGTCCCCGTTATTGTTTGTTCTCTCATTGGAACTCTTACTAGCGACAATTAGGAAGAACCCAGATGTGAAAGGAGTAGAGTTGGGGGATGTGGAGCATAAGATTGCCGCATTCGCGGACGATCTGTTGCTGTACATCTCCAGACCGAGGATAACCCTACCAAATGTATTAGAAAGCTTGAAAAAATATGGAAAATTATCTAATTTAAAAATTAATCCTATTAAATCAGAGATATTAAATATCAATGTAAAAAAACAAGAAGAAGAAAAATTAAGATTGGAATTCCCCTTTACCTGGAAAAAACTAGGACTAAAATATTTAGGAATTATCCTAACAAAAAAACCTGAAGGATTGTATAAAGAAAATAACATCCCGTTATTAAATTAAATCAAAAAAGAGCTTAACAGGATATCACATAGGGATCAGTGTCTACGGCCCGAAGACACTGATCCCTATGGGTTCTGGACGGAGGAGGATGACCCTGACTATTCCACTATTGTTGTATTCATTTCTTTCTCACTAAGCTGTTTTATGATGTATATCCTTGCAACGTTGGACACTAAACTGGACACACTGTTGATTGTTATTAATACTTAATGTACACTTTTGTTATACTCCACGTTGGAGTAATGTTCCTGTTTATCTTTAATATCAATAAAAACTTATTGAAAGCAAAAAAAAGGATATCACATAGGCCGCTATCATGGATGGGGAGAATAAACATAATAAAAATGGCAATTCTACCAAAAATAACCTACAAATTTCAAATGTTACCTATTTCGATCCCTCTGAACTCTGAAATCATTAATAACTAGTTTTATATGGAAAGATGTAAACCCAGAATACAACATACAGTATTAATTAAGGGCAAAAATCAAGGGGGTCTAGCAGAACCAGATTTTAAAAAATACTACAATGCAACTATTCTCTCACGGGTGATGGAATGGGGAAAAAGAAAAAGCAAAAAAAATTGGGTAAAAATAGAATGCATGAGTCACACTCACTTAGGAAAAATTATATGGATACCTGCACAACACAGCAATTTGAACCTTAATACACATCCAATCACAATTCAAGCACTTAAAATCTGGGATTTAACTCACAAAAGAAATAAATGGCAATATAACTCACTGTTAATCCCTTTAAAAGACACTAATTATTTTCCACCAGGACAAGAAAAAATGGGAGGAAAGTGGATAGGAGACGAGGATGCACGTTTGAGGGACATTATGGACAACGAGCAAATATACACATACGAGGTATTAAAACAAAAAAAAAAAAAGATTGGAGACTCGATGAGTGGTGGTATTGCCAGTTGAAGCATTTTGTGACTTCTCTGCCAAGACCGCTGAGAAGGGGAGAAGATTTTCTCCCTTTTGAGCGGATCTGCTCCTCAGAGAAACATGAAAACAGAATATCAAATATATATAAAATTCTGGTGGACTTGACAGGACCGGCGGTCCCGACATTCACTGACAAATGGGAGAAGGACTTGGGCACACTAAATAGAGACTTTCATTTGGGAAAAATTTTAAAATTAATACACAGCTCCACAGTAGATATAAACACAGCTGAAATGAATTACAAATGCATCGCAAGATTGTACATTACCCCTGATAAAGTTCATAATTATCAAAAAGAAAAATCTAAAAATTGCTGGAGGGGCTGCCCAGAAGTAGGTACAATGGCGCATTTATGGTGGGATTGCCCAAAAATCAAAAAGTACTGGAAGGAAATCCTGGGTCTAATTAAAAAAATCACGAAAATAGAAATACCGGAGGATCCTTGGTATTGCCTATTTCACGGTATTAAAAATTCCGTTAGGCAATATAAAACAACATTAATACCCCACCTGATGAACGCAGCAAAAGGATTAATTCAGTTATTTCGGCAGAAGGAAGAGTCCCCGGGGACGGGAGACTGGGTACAAAGAGTAGAGAGAATAAGAACACTGGAGTATCTGAGAGATTGGGAGGAAGATGATGTAGAGGAGTGGGGGGGGATATATGGGAAAATTGGAGAGCATTTAAGACAACAAGAGAATACATTAAATGGAGTGGAGAAAAAGAGAAAGACAATTAATAAAGATGGGGGGGGGGGGGCAAATAGACGGAAAAATAAGGGAAGGGAGAAGTTATATTACTAGAAACTTGAAGTTTTTATTTGTGTGAAATGTATTTATATGTTCTCTTCTTTTTGAAAATAATAAATAAATGAAAAAAAAAAAAAAAATTGTATGGGCGCATAACCGCCCTTGCCTCGCGCGCGCACAACTTATTCTCCCGAAAGCCTGTGGTGGCCTGGCTCTCCCAGACATACAAAAATATTTTTTAGGCGGCTCACCTGAGCAGGGCGATTGACTGGCATCGTCACCGGGTATCTAAACTATGGATATCCATAGAACAATCAGAAACAGACATTTCTCTCCGGGGCGCCTTGTGGTGTTACCTGGATCTGCCCCCGAAACTTTGCCTCAATCCGCTTTTGGGCACCACACTGCAGATCTTTCATCGAGCGATATTCTCTCGTACCTCCTCCCTCCCCACTATTCCCATAATTGGCAATCCCCGGTTCCTACCGGGATTTACGTCCCCTGACCTTCTTGGCTCTGGGTGCCTCTGATCACACCCAGGCTTCCCATTTCGTGGTTTCAGACGACTGGCCTTCTCTGGAGATGTTATCGGCCGCTACTGGCAGCTTTCAGCTCACCTTTTGGTCCATGTTACAACTACGTCATTTTCTGAACACCCTCGCAAATCCTGCGGACTTCACCCGTGGGCTGACCACGTTCGAGGATTTCTGCTTGGGCACGGGGGTTCTCCCACACACGCTCTCTTTGACGTACAGCCTACTGACCACCCCGTCAGATAGGCCTCCTCTGCCATGCCTGATTAAATGGGCATCGGATTTTAATCGCACTTTCACGCCAATACAAATGCAAAGCATCATTTCGCTCTCTCTCAAATCGTCTATAGGCACTAAAATTCAAGAGACCAACTTCAAGTTGCTAACCAGGTGGTACTATACGCCTCACAAGCTACATAAAGTTTTCCCAAATGCGACGGCGGAGTGCTGGCGTTGTGGTGGGGATGACTCGACATTGCTCCACATCTTCTGGTCCTGCCTGAACCTATCGGCATTCTTAATGGGGGTCAGGTCCATCTCTCAAAAATTCACGGACTATGATCTACCGGATGACCCGGCCTTCTTCTTACTTCACCTATTGGACATCCCCGTACGGAGATACAAGAAATCTATCATTCATCATCTACTCAATGCAGTCAAGGCATGCTTCCCTTTGCTGTGGAAAAGCCAATGTCCACCCTCTGTGGCGGACTGGCTGCGGAGGGTCGAGGCTATCAACAAGATGGAGGACCTGGTACTGACTTCGCACTGTAAACGGGAGCAATATCATAAGACCTGGGAGTTCTTTAACATTTTTGTTCTGTCGAATGAGGGTGTTGCCCTAATCAACTCCTAAATCCTTGGCGTGCGGGCGGTCTTCGTCGCCGGGGCTGGAACCTACTATTTCCATTCTCCTCACCTTACACTTCTCCATTGCCATTCCGACTATCTCCTTCCTTCCCTTCTTTCCTGTTCTTTCTTCTTCCTTCATTTCCTCTTCCTCTTCTTTACTTTTTTCTTTACCTTCCGCTATCTCTCCCCTAAAAAGGATAGGCGTGCACGGGACGGTACGGGAAACCTAGCGATTTGCCTTGCTAGTGGTCCTGAATACATACATACTGTATTGCAGTGAACATATATTTATCATAACCGCCACACGCTCATTTTCGGGAGTGTGGAGACCAATTTCTGTATACTATGTAAGGCTTGGTTTCCTTTGTTTGTAGTGTTGAGCGAGCACGGACTGTATTATTCGTGTTCGTACCGGATAATTGGATTTTTGTTACCCGAACACGGACCCGAAAACTTTACTGTATGTTCGGGTTTAAAATCCATGTTCGGTCATTTTACTTCCTGTTTTGTATGTAATGGCGCGCTTTTAATGGCAGGCTTTCAACAGCCAATCAACAAGCGTTTAACTGGTGTGCCTTAAGCCATCCCAGCCATGCCTACTAATGTATTAGTAGCTGTGATTGGCCATCTGAAGCATGTGACCATGTCTTTATAAGTTCGAGACCCAGCGCGCTGCGTCATTCTGCTGTAGTATTTGGGAGAGAGCACACATCATACGTGCTGGCTGCTGATTAGGGACAGACAGTGAAAAATTGTATTGTGTCCGAAAAGAATGCAGGGACAGGTCGGAGTGCAGGCAGGGCGAGTTATTAGGGCATTTTAGGGCGAGGCTGGAGAATAGGCAGGGTCAGTGTTCTACATCGATTTTGCTGTGTGGGGGGTTGGTTGTGCAGTGCCAGTGAACGATCTTATCGAGAATATTTGGGCGAGGCTGGAGAATAGGCAGGGTCAGTGTTCTACATCGATTTTGCTGTGTGGGGGTTGGTGCAGTGAACACAATCGTTTTGCCCTCAGTTAAGCCCGCTGAGGAGGAGGAGGAGGAGGGAGAAAAAAATCTATTTTTATCAGTCAGTTGTGTGCAGCGTTTTTGCTTCAGTGCTGACTGTGATACTGCTGTGTTCACATGTGCTATTGAGTGATTTAAAATTTTATACACTTTTTTCTATTCCACTATTCAATATACACCCTTTTGGGTTAAAAAAAATTAAATTGTGGCATAGTCTGTACTAATCTATTTAAAAATTACAAACTTAAAGGGGAATTTTCTTTTATTTTCTTTTATTTTCCCTTCATAGCCTGCAGCAGAGCTGACTGACATAAGACACTGCTGTGTTCACATGTGCTATTGAAAAATCACCAATTTTATACCATATTTTCTATTCCGCTATTCAATCTACACCCTTTGGGGTAAAAAGAATTAAATTGCGGCATAGTCAGTATCGGTACGTGTGAGATACACCTTTCCAATTTTTGGGGCTCATCTTACACCGCCGAGGATTGCAGGGTGTTTCAGTTTGCCTCCTGCCTGTTCCGAACTCCTCCTACTCCTCATCCTGCCTTTGGGGTACAAAAAATAGTAATCAGGGCCTAGTCTGGGTCTGTACGTGTGAGATAGATACACCTTTTGATATCATATTTTCTATTCCGCTATTCAATCTACACCCTTGGGGTAAAAAGAATTAAATTGCGGCATAGTCTGTATCGGTACGTGTGAGATACACCTTTCCAATTTTTGGGGCTCATCTTACACCGCCGAGGATTGCAGGGTGTTTCAGTTTGCCTCCTGCCTGTTCCGAACTCCTCCAACTCCTCATCCTGCCTTTGGGGTACAAAAAACAGTAATCGGGGCCTAGTCTGGGTCTGTACGTGTGAGATAGATACACCTTTTGATATCATATTTTCTATTCCGCTATTCAATCTACACCCTTGGGGTAAAAATAATTAAATTGCGGCATAGTCAGTATCGGTATGTGTGAGATACACCTTTCCAATTTTTGGGGCTCATCTTACACCGCCGAGGATTGCAGGGTGTTTCAGTTTGCCTCCTGCCTGTTCCGAACTCCTCCTACTCCTCATCCTGCCTTTGGGGTACAAAAAATAGTAATCGGGGTCTAGTCTGGGTCTGTACGTGTGAGATAGATACACCTTTTGATATCATATTTTCTATTCCGCTATTCAATCTACACCCTTGGGGTAAAAAGAATTAAATTGCGGCATAGTCAGTATCGGTACGTGTGAGATACACTTTTCCAATTTTTGGGGCTCATCTTACACCGCCGAGGATTGCAGGGTGTTTCAGTTTGCCTCCTGCCTGTTCCGAACTCCTCCTACTCCTCATCCTGCCTTTAGGGTACAAAAGATAGTAATCGGGGCCTAGTCTGGGTCTGTACGTGTGAGATAGGTACACCTTTTGATATCATATTTTCTATTCCACTATTCAATCTACACCCTTGGGGTAAAAAGAATTAAATTGCGGCATAGTCAGTATCGGTACGTGTGAGATACACCTTTCCAATTTTTGGGGCTCATCTTACACTGCCGAGGATTGCAGGGTGTTTCAGTTTGCCTCCTGGCTGTTCCGAACTCCTACTCCTCATCCTGCCTTTGGGGTACAAAAAATAGTAATCGGGGCCTAGTCTGGGTCTGTACGTGTGAGATAGATACACCTTTTGATATCATATTTTCTATTCCGCTATTCAATCTACACCCTTGGGGTAAAAAGAATTAAATTGCGGCATAGTCAGTATCGGTACATGTGAGATACACCTTTCCAATTTTTGGGGCTCATCTTACACCGCAGAGGATTGCAGGGTGTTTCAGTTTGCCTACTGCCTGTTCCGAACTCCTCCTACTCCTCATCCTGCCTTTGGGGTACAAAAAATAGTAATCGGGGCCTAGTCTGGGTCTGTACGTGTGAGATAGATACACCTTTTGATATCATATTTTCTATTCCGCTATTCAATCTACACCCTTTGGGGTAAAAAGAATTAAATTGCGGCATAGTCTGTATCGGTACGTGTGAGATACACCTTCCAATCTTTTGGGGCGCATCTTCCACCGCCGAGGATTGCAGGGTGCTTCAGTTTGCCTCCTGTTCCGAACTCCTCCTACTCCTCATCCTCATCCTCATCCTGCCTTTAGGGTACAAAAAATTGTAATCGGGGCCTAGTCTGTGTTTGTATGTGTGAGATACACCGTTTTATAAATTTTTTTCTATTCCGCTATTCAATCTACACCCTTTGGGGTAAAAAGAATTAAATTGCGGCATAGTCTGTATCGGTACGTGTGAGATACACCTTCCAATCTTTTGGGGCGCATCTTCCACCGCCGAGGATTGCAGGGTGTTTCAGTTTGCCTCCTGTTCCGAACTCCTCCTACTCCTCATCCTCATCCTGCCTTTAGGGTACAAAAAATTGTAATCGGGGCCTAGTCTGTGTTTGTACGTGTGAGATACACCGTTTTATAATTTTTTTTCTATTCCGCTATTCAATATACACCCTGTTTGAGTGTAAAAAATTAAATTACGGCATAGTCTGTATCGGTACATGTGAGATACACCTTTTTAAATTTGTTTGGCGCATCTCCTTCCACCGCCGAGGATTGCAGGGTGCTTCAGTTTGCCTCCTGTTCCGAACTCCTCCTACTCCTCTTCCTCATCCTCATCCTGCCTTTAGGGTACAAAAAATTGTAATGGGGGGCCTAGTCTGTGTTTGTACGTGTGAGATACACCGTTTTATATAACTTTTCCTAATCCGCTATTCAATAAACACCCTTTTGGAGTGTAAAAAATGAAATTACGGCATAGTCTGTATCGGTACGTGTGAGATACACCTTTTAAATTTGTTTAGCGCATCTCCTTCCACCGCCAAGGATTGCAGGGCGCTTCAGTTTGCCTCCTGTTCCGAACTCCTCCTACTCCTCTTCCTCATCCTCCCTTTAGGGTACAAAAAATTGAAATCGGGGCCTAGTCTGTGTTTGTACGTGTGAGATACACCGTTTTATATCCTTTTTTCTATTCCGCTATTCAATATACACCCTTTTGGGGTGGAAAAAATTTAATTTGCGTCATACTTTGCATTTTTGACTGTGAGATACACCCGTTGTATTTGTATACTGTTTTTCTATTCCGCTATTTAATAAACACCCTTTTGGGGTAAAAAAAATTAAATTGTGGCATAGTTTGCATATTTGACTGTGAGATACACCCGTGCGATACTGTTGCTGTTTTGTTCCGCTATTCAATAAACACCTTTCTAGGGCAAGATCATAAATTACAAAAATATGAGGAGACCGTCAAATAGGGGCCGTGGCCTGGGTCGTGGTTCTGCTGGTAGAGCTCCTGTTGCAAGGAGAGGACGTGGTCGATCTGTGCCAGCTACACGCACAAGTGAAACACCTTCCTCAAGTGTGAGTAGGCGAACAGAACCTGCAGTAGTATTTGGTAGGGCATCATGCGCCTCTAGAAGTGATGAGGCCAGAAGAAGTACAGGCGATAGTAGATTGGGTTGCTGACAGTGCCTCCAGTTCCTTCACATTGTCTCCCACCCAGTCTACTGCAGAAAGGTCAGAGTTGGCACCTGCAGCCAATGTCCAACCATCTTTCACCTCACCCCCTTGCAAATCAGGCAAGCAGTCTGAGCCCCAAGTCATGCAGCAGTCTCTTCTTCTTTTTGATGACTTTGTCAGCAGGGTTTCCCAGGGCCATCCACCTAGCCCTGCCCCAGAAGTGGAAGAGATTGAGTGCAGCGATGCCCAACCACTTATTTCTCAAGATGAGTACATGGAAGGACCATCACAGCACGTCTCCGATGATGACGAAACGCAGGTGCCAACTGCTGCGGCACTCAGAATTGTGGAGACCGACAAGGAGGGCATTGGTGAAGACTGGGTGGAAGATGATGTGGAGGACAATGAGGTCCTCGACCCCACATGGAATGAAGGTTATGCAGGTGACCTGAGTAGTTTGGAGGAAGAGGCGGTGGTCGCACAGAGCCACCAGCACAGCAGAAGAGGGAGCAGGGTGCAGGAGCGTAGCGGCCGTGCCCTAGACACTACGCCTGCTACTGCCCAACGCAGCAAGGGACCAAGCGCACCAAAGCCAGCTCAAAGGAGTTCTCTAGCGTGGAAGTTCTTCAGAAAATGTGCTGATGACAGGACACGAGTGGTTTGCACCCTGTGCAATCAGAGCCTGAAGCGAGGCATAAACCTTCTCAACCTGAGCACAACCTGCATGATCAGGCATCTAAGTGCAAAGCATGAGCTGCAGTGGAGTAGACACCTTCAAAACCAAGAAAGGTCTCTGGCTCCTCCTGCTTCCTCTTCTGCTGCAGTCTCGGCCTCTCCATCCACCTCTGTAGTGATACCGGCACCTGCCACCCCGCAAACAGACGATCTGTCAGCAACACCACCACCTGGGTCACCAACCATCTCCACAATGTCCCGCGGAAGCGTTCAGCTTTCCATCTCCCAAACACTTCAGAGGAAGAGGAAGTACCCCCCTACCCGCCCGCGATCCCTGGCCCTGAATGCCAGCATTTCAAAATTCTTGGCCTTTGAAATGCTGTCATTCCGTCTGGTGGAGACACACAGTCTTAAAAGCCTTATGTCGGTGGCTGTCCCACAGTACGTCGTGCCCAGCCGCCACTACTTTTCCAGGCAAGCCATCCCTTCCCTACACAACCAAGTGGGGGAAAAAATCAGGTGTGCACTGCGCAACGCCATCTGTGGCAAGGTCCACCTAACTACCGATACGTGGACCAGTAAGCACGGTCAGGGGCGTTATATCTCCCAAACGGCACACTGGGTAAATGCAGTGGCGGATGGGCCTGAGGCGGATAGCAATTTGGCGCATGTCCTTCCACCACCGAGGATTGCAGGGCGCTTCAGTTTGCCTCCTGTTCCTAACTCCTCCTACTCCGCTTCCTCATCCTCTACCACCTCCTCATCCGGTCAGCGTAACACCTTCACCACCAACTTCAGCACAGCCAGGGGTAAACGACAGCAGGCAGTTTTAAAACTTGCCTGTTTGGGGGAAAACCACACACCGCACAGGAGTTGTGGAGGAGCATGGAACAGCAGACAAATGAGTGGTTGCTGCCAGCGAGCCTCAAGCCCGGCCTGGTGGTGTGCGATAACGGGCGAAATCTCATAGCATTCAGGTGAAAGGGGTCATAGAAGACCTCTTAGAACGGCTGCAAAAAAGGGATGCTCAAACCAACTCAGTGAAATTAATAGAAAAAACTTTATTATGGATCAGGATTGACACATGGTTATAAAATTACCCCGGCTAGGGGACACATTGCAAAAATTCAACAGGTATGTCAAGAAAAATAATTACAGAAAACATACATAACATAAAAACAATGACACACACTCACAAGGCCGGCCTCACACACACTCCAGAAAATCAAGCCAGTGGGAACCTTGGCTAACCGCATACATTCCAATCGGAATTTGTGAACGCGGTGAGCTCAGGGATCCACTGGTTGGCATGCCACAGTGTAAATGTCAAAAAATATATAATGATGGACCGATGTGATAACATCAAATAACAAGGGAACATGACCATCTAATATGTTACCGTTGGTACTACTTGATGCTACACGGTTGATATACTAATATCAAAGGAGTCCCAAGCTGGACTATACAATACATAGAAGATTCCAAATATTCGACTCAGTAGCAGGCTAGACCATGACACTATGGTGATGAATACCAATAACTCGGAATTTTCAAAGTAATTTCCACCATAAAGGAAAGGGTGTCTAAAGGAGTGTCTGCATACCGGATAGATTGGATTTGATATAGAGGATCAGTCCTGTGATGATCAAGAGCAAATATACTTTTGGGGGGATGGTACAGTTCCTCTTGTATGTGGGGCAGCAATGTCAGGCCGACAATAGTTCCTCTGGGGCAGAGCGTCACTTACAATGTATAAGGAATGGAGGTGCGGGAGCAGGGGAGAGACGCAGTGCAATCTGCATCCTGCGCAGGCTCACACCAGGGTTAGGCTGAATCTTTATAGGGAATGGTATTTGACCATGGGCCAAGTATTGGCCATCCACTGGTTGGTATATTTTTGCTAGGTATCCACAAGCAGCCTGGTGGTCACGGCCTTTTCTCTATCCCCTATCGGTATAAAGTTAATGCTCACCATGCACTTGGATCTTAAATCGGTGGGCTTCTGCTTGTTTTCCCAGGTAACATTAAGATGAGGGCCCGGCATGCAGGTATGGCTCCGGCCAGCCACGAGGAGACGGCGTGTTCCAATTTGGAGACAGGATTTCCGCACCTTGGATGGACGCTGGAGCGCATCAGTGGCTCTTCCGGGTTGTGCGGGGCCGGCGTGTGACGTCAACGCGTTTCGCGTGCGTGACGCACGCTTCGTCAGGACGTCATTGGATGGTTTGAGAGGTGAATAAATAGGGAAGTGGCGTGATTGGTTAATGCCCACAGGTGGCGGTACTGCAAACACTCCTCCATCTCCACCTCCTATAACAATTAAAAACCAGATGGACTATCTCCATCTTGTGGTAAAATAAAGGTAGTGCTCAACAGCTTTAATTTTACAAATAATTATGGTATGGCTCCAGGACTACTACCGGCAAAACATTGGAGTTTCAATATCCTAATCGGAGATATATGGCTAATCCTTAGTTTATCGATATGGATTTCATGGTATTCAATTATATCATTGGACAGTACTGGCACTATCGCATTTTAAGGCTCCTTATAGCTTCAGCGCTACCAGCAGTCACCCTATAGAAAAAAAAAAATGCATATACATGGCATGGCATAAGACTGTCTCAAAATAAAACAGATACAGAGGGCAATGATGGAGTTATTTAGGTTCCTGCAGATTTCCCCTATCAACCAGAGGATCTGCTGGGCATCCAATAACGGACGTTGTTCAAGGAACTTTTTACATACCTGTTGAATTTTTGCAATGTGTCCCCCAATGTGTCCCCTAGCCGGGGTAATTTTATAACCATGTGTCAATCCTGATCCATAATAAAGTTTTTTCTATTAATTTCACTGAGTTGGTTTGAGCATCCCTTTTTTGCAGCCGTTCTAAGAGGTCTTCTATGACCCCTTTCACCTGTATTCTATAGCATTGTTTCTTTGGCTGTGGTGGCTCCCTTCATACCATTTGAGACCAATTGGATTTCCAACGAGTCTCTTAACGGTTCTGTGTCCCGCCTACATAGGACACAGTAGTCTCACATCTTGGGTGCCTCCTTTGTTTCAGAAATCTCATAGCAGCTCTGGGCCTAGCCGGTTTGACGCACATCCCTTGCCTGGCGCATGTGCTGAATTTGGTGGTGCAGAGGTTCCTTAAAAATTACCCCGATATGTCAGAGCTGCTGCAGAAAGTGCGGGCCGTCTGTGCACACTTTCGGCGTTCTCACCCTGCTGCTGCTCGCCTGTCAGCGCTGCAGCGTAACTTCGGCCTTCCCGCTCACCGCCTCATATGTGACGTGCCCACAAGGTGGAACTCCACCTTGCACATGCTAGAAAGACTGTGCGAGCAGCAGCAGGCCATAGTGGAGTTTCAGCTGCAGCACGCACGCGTGAGTCGCTCTGTGGAACAGCACCACTTCACCACCAATAACTGGGCCTCCATGCAAGACCTGTGTGCCTTGTTGGGCTGTTTTGAGTACTCCACCAACATGGCCA
Organism: Pelophylax lessonae; assembly: GCF_965119305.1. Lineage (NCBI taxonomy): Eukaryota > Metazoa > Chordata > Amphibia > Anura > Ranidae > Pelophylax > Pelophylax lessonae. Next base: position 171,762,428 of record NC_138770.1, on the reverse strand, counting down.
GTGCCGATGATGCCGTTGTCAGCTTAACTATCCCACTTCTATGCCTCCTTCAAAAAACGATTCGGGTAATGATGGAAGAGGATGTGGCACAGGATGATGAGGAGGAGGAGGATGAAGAGATAACATTTCCAAGGCTTTCAGGGCAGTCATTCGCAAGTGGCTCCGAGGGTGGGTTCCTGCACCCACAAACGCCAGGGACACAATTGTTCAGCAGGGGCACAGTTCTGGAGGATGAGGAAATGGAGGAGGAGATGGAACCATGTTCACAGCAGGGTGGCACCCAGGCCAGCTCATGGCCATCACTGGTGCGTGGCTGGGGGGATACAGAGGACACAGACGATACACCTCCCACAGAGGACAGCCTTTCATTGCCTCTGGGCAGCCTGGCACACATGAGCGATTACATGCTGCAGTGTCTCCACAACGACCGCCGAGTTGCCCACATTATAACTTGTGCTGATTACTGGGTGGCCACGCTGCTGGATCCCTGTTACAAGGACAACGTACCGTCCTTAATTCCCTCACTGCTGGAGTGCGATCGCAAGATGCGCGAGTACAAGCGCACGCTGGTAGACGCGATGCTGCTGGCATTCCCACCTGACAGCGGGGCCACAGTGGAAGCACAAGGCCAAGGCAGAGGAGGAAGAGGTCGCCAACGCAACTAGGGCACCGCCAGCACCTCAGAAGGCAGGGTTAGCATGGCCGAAATGTGGAAAAGCTTTGTCAGAACGCCACGACAAACAGCAGCACCAGCAGCTCATATGGAACGTCTTAGCAGGAGGCAGCATTTCACCAACTTGGTGGAGCAATATGTGTGCACACGCCTACATGTAGTGAATAACGGGTCTGCCCCCTTCAACTTCTGGGTCTCCAAATTGGGCACATGGCCTGAGCTTGCCCTTTATGCCTTGGAGGTGCTGGCGTGCCTTGCAGCCAGTGTATTATCTGAACGTGTATTTAGCACGGCTGGGGGCGTTATCACAGACAAGCGCAGCCGCTTGTCCAGAGACAATGTGGACAAGCTCACGTTAATTAAAATGAACCAGGCATGGATCCCACAAGACTTTTCCGTACCTTGTGCAGAATAGAGATGGATACCGACCTTACCCAGCCATTGTTCTACTTTTGATCTTTCTCACTCTTTTGGGGTGTACCCTCATTTAAAATGACTGAAAAAAAGCAGTGTTGGCTACCTCGTCCTCCTTCCACCTACACCGCCACATCCACCACCACCTCAACCTCCCTCCTACTCCATATGGGCCTCGTCCTTCACAGATGAAGAAAATAGTTTTATTTTTCTGTTTTTTTTTGTTGTTTTAAGTTATTTCCCTATCCACATTTGTTTGCAGAGCACTTGCCATGCTCTTAACTACGTTTTGTGCCATTTGCAGCACTCTAGCCCTTTCCATTGGTGTTTTAGAGCCATTTTAGTGCCTGAAAGTTCGGGTCCCCATTGACTTCAATGGGGTTCGGTGTCCGGGTAAAGTTTGGAAAAAGTCCGGGACACAGACCCGGACATTTTTTTTCAAGTTCGGCCGAACACGTACATCCAGGTGTCCGCTCAACTCTATTTGTTTGTACTCTTTGACTGTAATCGTTTCATCCTGCTGTAATCCTCTCTGTGCTTCAAAAAGTAATATTTGAAAAAAACAAAAAAATTGAACAATGTATATAATGATGTGGGTGAACCTCAGCCTACTTATTTTTTTTTGGCCTAACTACATACCTGTCAACTGAGGGAGATATTGTTGAAAAAAAAATTATTTTTGAAGACTTTCTGACTACAATTATATCTGCAATTATAAAAAAAAAAAAAAATATATATATATATATATATATATATATATATATATATATATATATATATACAGTATATGTATATATTAATAAATAAATAAAACTGTAATACAAGGTTAGGTACCACAAAGCAAATTAAACAGTAACATTTACAAAAATTGATTTAATCAAAATCATCAGGCATTGATACACAATGAATATGTACATGAGATAATTTCTTTAATCTGAAAGACAAAACATGATGGATTTCATTGTCAGAAAACAAATCACACCACCCACTCCAAATAACACCACCGTCACATAGACTACTGGACTAAACAATGAGATGTTATCAAGACAGTGTGATTACTGAGAACAATAAGAAATGTCTGGAATACAGTGCATTTCACGGAATAGAAATTGCATTTTTTCAAATGGATACTCTTTATGTGTGCATTGTGATATGTGTGATTTCCTTTCCATAAAATTCAAGAAATTACATTTTTTGGAATGGATATTGGGACCCTCACAATGCACCCATAAGGATGACATGGCCCCCTCACAAAGCAGCAATAATAACATGGCCCCCTCAAAATGGTCCCAGAAAACCATGGCCCCCTTCACAATGCACACACTAAACCGTGGTCCCCCTCACAAAAAACAGCAATAAGATGCCCCCCCTCACAATGCACACACTAAACCATTGCCCTCCTCACAAAGCACACAGAAAAGCATGACCCCCATAACAGCACTATGATGAATCTTACATTGTCTGATATCCTCATTGATGTTTAAATGTAGAAGTGCAATAATCCTCTTCTCAATATTCACAATGCTACAGTGGGTACGGAAACTGCAGCGCACGGGCTCCCGGGAGATGTTTGTCATCATTCCCAGGAGTTTGTGGGCATCGTCGCCTGTAAACATTGCGTTATTTCAAAACAGGAAATTACACAATGCTAGTTGGTGCTAAGCGCCATTTTTGAAAAAGGAACACAGATATTTTTTGCCATTAAACACAGAAGAGGCAGCGGTGTTGGAGGAGGCTATACAGTGGGTACGGAAAGTATTCAGACCCCCTTAAATTTTTCACTCTTTGTTATATTGCAGCCATTTGCTAAAATCATTTAAGTTCATTCTTCTTCCTCATGAATGTACACATAGCACTCCATACTGACAGAAAAACACAGAATTGTTGACATTGTTGCAGATTTATTAAAAAAGAAAAACTGAAATACCACATGGTCCTAAGTATTCAGACCCTTTGCTCAGTATTAAGTAGAAGCCCCCTTTTGATCTAATACAGCCAGGAGTCTTTTTGGGAAAGATGCAACAAGTCTTTCACACCTGGATTTGGGGATCCTCTGCCATTCCTCCTTGCAGATCCTGTCCAGTTCTGTCACGTTGGATGGTAAACGTTGGTGGAAAGCCATTTTTAGGTCTCTCCAGAGATGCTCAATTGGGTTTAAGTCAGGGCTCTTGCTGGGCCATTCAAGAACAATCACGGAGTTGTTGTGAAGCCACTCCTTCGTTATTTTAGCTGTGTGCTTAGGGTCATTGTCTTGTTGGAAGGTAAACCTTCGGCCCAGTCTGAGGTCCAGAGCACTCTGGAGAAGGTTTTTGTCCAGGATATCCCTGTACTTGGCTGCATTCATCTTTCCCTCGATTGCAACCAGTCGTCCTGTCCCTGCAGCTGAAAAACACCCCCACAACATGATGCTGCCACCACCATGCTTCACTGTTGGGACTGTATTGGACAGTTGATGAGCAGTGCCTGGTTTTCTACACACATACCGCTTAGAATTAAGGCCAAAAAGTTCTATTTTGGTCTCATCAGACCAGAGAATCTTATTTCTCACCATCTTGGAGTCCTTCAGGTGTTTTTTAGCAAATTCCATACGGGCTTTCATGTGTCTTACACTGAGGAGAGGCTTCCGTCGGGCCACTCTGCCATAAAGCCCCGACTGGTGGAGGGCTGCAGTGATGGTTGACTTTCTACAACTTTCTCCCATCTCCTGACTGCATCTCTGGAGCTCAGCCACAGTGATCTTTGGGTTCTTCTTTACCTCTCTCACGAAGGCTCTTCTCCCCCGATAGCTCAGTTTGGCCGGACGGCCAGCTCTAGGAAGGGTTCTGGTCGTCCCAAACGTCTTCCATTTGAGGATTATGGAGGCCACTGTGCTCTTAGGAACCTTAAGTGCAGCAGAAATCTTTTTGTAACTTTGGCCAGATCTGTGCCTTGCCACAATTCTGTCTCTGAGCTCTTCAGGCAGTTCCTTTGACCTCATGATTCTCATTTGCTCTGACATGCATTGTGATCTTGAAGGTCTTATATAGACAGGTGTGTGGCTTTCCTAATCAAGTCCAATCAGTATAATCAAACACAGCTGGACTCAAATGAAGGTGTAGAACCATCTCAAGGATGATCAGAAGAAATGGAAAGCACCTGAGTTAAATATATGAGTGTCACACCAAAGGGTCTGAATACTTAGGACCATGTGATATTTCAGTTTTTCTTTTTTAATAAATCTGCAACAATGTCAACAATTCTGTGTTTTTCTGTCAGTATGGGGTGCTATGTGTACATTCATGAGGAAGAAGAATGAACTTAAATGATTTTAGCAAATGGCTGCAATATAACAAAGAGTGAAAAATTTAAGGGGGTCTGAATACTTTCCGTACCCACTGTATAGCCTCCTCCAACACCGCTGCCTCTTCTGTGTTTAATGGCAAAAAATATCTGTGTTCCTTTTTCAAAAATGGCGCTTAGCACCAACTAGCATTGTGTAATTTCCTGTTTTGAAATAACGCAATGTTTACAGGCGACGATGCCCACGAACTCCTGGGAATGATGACAAACATCTCCCGGGAGCCCGTGCGCTGCAGTTAGTGACATACCTTGCCGTGGCGCTGAAGGACTAAGAAAATTGCTTACCCCCTAGCAACAAGGTAATCGGATAAAGGGGAAAAAAAAAAAAAAAGTCGCCAATGCTGTTTTTATTGAGGAATGCCAACGATTTCTATAAAGTTTAAAACATGGGTGGAACTTTGCTTTTAGTATAAATGTATAAACCACTTATATTACTGTAATTACTGTCTGCCACCTAGTGTTTTTTTCTTAATTACAGGTGTGTATGCAATATATCAATAATACTGGGCTGCATTAAAAAAGAGTACTGTTTATCCATCTGCAATCAGGATGGTTTCATTCAAGGGGAACCTTTTGGAGCTTGTAGTGGGGGTAAGTGAATATAATGCTGGGAAAGAAGTAATAATGAGATGTATATTTGTATATTTGATCTGTGTATATATATATATATATATATATATATATATATATATATATATATATATATAGGGATGTATATATATTAGGGATGCACCGATCCGACCTTTTTGGTCCCAATCCCGATCTTTTGCTTTGTGAAATCGCCGATCCCGAGTAAATAAAAAAATGCAACATAGTAGCAGCCTGAGCCTCTCTCAAGAAGATTGCATTTCTTCTCTTCTCTCTGTGTAAGGGCTCTTTCACACGGGCTTTCCGTGTGAAAGGTCCGTTCTGTCATCCGCTCCGTAGGTCCGCATATCATCCCATCCGTTTGCGGATGATATGCGGACCTAATGTAAGTCTATGGGGGATTGCGGATGTCAGCGGATGACACCGCTGACATCCGATTTTCCTTCCTTTCAGTTTTTTGAACGGAACAAAAATAGGATTTTTTCAGTTCCAAAAAACGGAACAGAACTGACAGGAGGAAAATCGGATGTCAGCGGATGGTATTCCGCTGACATCCGCAATGCCATAGACTTACATTATGTCCGCAAATCATCCGCAAAAAAATAGGATGATTTGCGGACATACGGAGCGCCCGTGTGAAAGGGCACTAAGGCTATTTCTCTCCTTATCCACAACAAAAACACAAACTGTGCTGAACAGAACACACTCTCACTTTCTGCATTAGTGGCAGACAGTGCAGGGCAGGCACTGCAGGGGGCAATACAACAACACCAGCAGCAACAACATAGCAGCCTGATTCCTGTCCTGAAAAAAAGTTGGTCGAACAAGAACAACAACTTGATCACACAAAGAAAATAGCATATTGCAAACATGTAGTCCAGTGTCACACCACCATCACACAGTAATTTGATGGTGGCGTTGGCGTGTGACACAGTGACACTGGACTACCTGTTCACATTAACCACTTAAGCCCCGGAAGATTTTACCCCCTTCCTGACCAGGCCCTATTTTGCGATTCGACACTGCGTGACTTTAACGGACAATTACGCGGTCGTGCGATGCTGTACCCAAATGAAATTGACGTCCTTTTTTCCCACAAACAGAGCTTTCTTTTGGTGGTATTTGATCACCTGTGCGATTTTTCCTTTTTGCGCTATAAACAAAAAAAGAGCGTAAATTTTGAAAAAATAACAATATTTTTCATATTTTTTTATATGAAATTCCCCCCAAAAAAATATAAAAATCAAAATGTTTTAGCATTTTTGGCCAATTTGTTTTCTGCTACGTATGTTTGGTAAAAAAAATCGCAATAAGTGTATTTTGATTGGTTTGTGCATTTTTTTTTCTTTTAACGAGTAATGGCAGCGATCTGTGATTTTTTTTGCGGGACTGCGACATTGCGGCGGACAGATCAGACCCTTGACTGACATTTTTGACACTTTTGGGGGTACCAGTGACATTACTACAGTAATCAGTGCTATACATATGCACTGTTACTGTAAAAATGACACTGCCAGGGAAGGGGTTAACTGTATAGGTGATGCAGGGGTTAAGTGTGTCCCTAGGGGCATGCTTCTAACTGTAAAGGGGTGTGGCTAGTGATGTAACCACAGAGACATACGATCTTACATAGCAGGATTGTATGATCTCTGCAGTTAGATCAGGGAGAATGACAGGCGGCTTTGTTTACATCAGCCGCCTGCCTTTCTCCCTCTCCACGGGGAGATCGCGAGTGACTGGCAGACATCGGGTCCGCCGGTCACACGCGTGGACATGTTAGGGAATGAGCAGGGGGCGGGAGCGCGCCTCCAGCGGCGCGCGCTCGCTTCTTAGAGGCTCACAGGCTAGCGACCTAGTCCTACGTCACTTTGCCTGTACGGGGCTGATCGCCGCCGTGAAAAGACGTTCGGCAGTCGGCAAGCGGTTAAAATGCCTTTTGTTTGTGTGATCAAGAAGTTGAATTGATTCACAGTCACACATGATGACAATGACACAAACATGACTTGAATGGTCGCTTAATTCTCTCTCAGCTCCTCAAGAAGATTTGTAGACACTAGAAAAGCATTTCTTCTCTTCTCTCTGCTGTGTAAGGCTATTTCTCTTCTCATCCACAAACACAAACTGTGAACAGAACACTCTCTCGCTTTTTAGTGCAGGGGGACATTGGCAATACAACATAGCAGCAACAACATAGCAGCCTGAGTCTGACTCTGACCTGACTAAAAGTTTGTCGAACAACAACAACTTGATCAGACATACAGATGGCATATTGTAAACATGTAGTCCAGTGTCACACCTACCACACTGGACTACCTGTTTACATACAAATGCCATTTGTTTGTGTGATCACACATGACACAAAAATTACCAGTATGGTCACTTAATCAACAGCAATGGCAAATTCTTTCTAATAAAGACAAGCATTTCTGCTCTCTCTGCTGTAAGTCTATTTCTCTTCTCATCCACAATGCTGGAAAAGGTGCTGAACACTCTCTCATTTTCTACACTAGTGCAGGGGGCACAGAGGTATTTTGTGGCAGTGGCAGCAAGACAAGGTAATCTGTATTTGTTGACTCCCCAGAACTGGTATGGGTTGTCTCAAAATATCCATGCAGTTGGACTGCAGGGCTTGAGCTGCTTGCTGCATTGGGATCTAGTTCAAACTCCTCCACAATGTGGTCAAACTCTTGCATAAAGCTGTTCGGTGTTGCTGCTGCTTCCACCCGAGGGACCTTGTCTTGTGGTTCTGTGGCCTGTGATGCTCCAGCTCTGCTGTTCCTCAAGTCTTCCTCTAGTTCCGCTGTCAGTGCTTTTTTTGCATGCTTTGCAGATTGTGCACTTGTAAAGTATCTGAAACAGAAATAAAAAAGTAGGTTAGGCTAATTATGAAACACTTCATGACACTAACCCGAGGGTGAAAAGTAAGATATATATATATATATATATATATATATATATATATATATATATATATATATATATATGTATATATATATATATAACTTTAATCAACCATCAGCCTCAGGTTTTTTAGTGTCATTAAGTGTTGGAATTTCAAAATCTTTAAATTTGCAGCAGCATGGCATGGCATCTCATCAAATACAGTAGCACTAGCAGACGTGTTATTGTGGTCGTGGAGAGTAAAAAATCTATAATAGTCAGATAATGATGAATGACAATGACATTGGTTCATTTATTGGATCTATATAATATTAATATATAGACCTAAATAAATGAATTATTTATGTCATTGTCATTCATTATCATTGTCATTCATATTTCTTATATGATAGATATATTTTATTCTCCTCTCCACAAGAACACTGTCTTCTGCTGTATTTGATGAGATGCCATGCTGCAGTGCTGACTGTGAATTTGGACATAGAAAAATCCTAACACTTGATGGGCTAATGTAATTAGTTAGGTTACACAATCTTCACTTACCTGTCTTTATATCTCGGGTCCAGCAGGGTGGCAAGTGCATATAGGGGTTCATCTTCCACAGTGTTGAAGCATTTGTTGACAGCTTGAAGCAGGGTTGTTTTCATTGTTTTGATGCCAGTATCCGCATTGCCTTCTTTAGCAAGGATGCGTTTGAGGAAGGTGACAGCTGGAATGATGTCAGCGGTGGAGGCAGTTGATGAGCTTAGTTTCCTTGTTAGCTCTTCAAATGGTGCTAAAACAATGCTCGTTTTTTCTAGCAAAGCCCACTGGTTAGTGGTCAGTGTACTGGGCAGGTCATCATGGTCAGCAATTTAAGCACAGAGGACTCGCTTCTGTTCCAGAAGACTCTGTATCATCAAGTACATAGAATTCCACCTTGTTTTGACGTCTTGTTGCAGGTGTTTAGGTTGCATTTGCATCTGGAGCTGGATATCTTACAGCCTTGAATACGCAAGTTGAGAATGTTTAAAATGCCCCACAATTTGTCTACCGATTGCAATGGCATCGCTCACACTCCGTTGTGACAGTAGCCCCTCATTGACTACAAGCTGCAAGCTGTGAGCAAAGCAGCCTAAGCTCCGTACCCCCACTTTGTCTATGGCCTTTTTCATGTTGCTTGCATTGTCTTGGAGTATGGCATGCACTTTATTCAAAGGAATGTGCCACTGGTCAAGTATAGCTTTAATTGTAGCTGAAATGGTATCGCTGGTGTGTGAAGCATGAAAATGTTTAGCTTGAAGCATTGCACTGTGCGGTGTACAGCTTGTGTCCAACCAGTGGACTGTTAAACTTAAAAGCGACATTGGACACACATCAGAGCTCCATATATCTGTAGTAAAGCTCATAGCCTTTATATCTTTAATCTCTTTTGAGACGTGTTGGCAAACTTTTTTGTACAGTTCTGGCACTGCGGTCTCAGAAAAATACTTGCGTGATGGAAGAGAGTATCTCGGCTCCAAGTGTTCCAGTAGGCGACAGAAGCCCTCATTTTCAACAATTGACATTGGTTGACCATCTAAAACAATGAATTCCAAAACTTTCTGTGTTATTGCTGATGCTCTCATACTTTCCATCGGAAACTTTTCACGTCGTTGAAATGCATCCTGCAAAGTTTGTTGCTGCTGGGCTGTATTGTCTGCTGCTTTGGTTTTGTTGAGCTGCAGGAATTCAGCACGCTCCTTAGCGTGGTGTTTCTGGATGTGCCTGATTAAATTTGTAGTATTGAGTATAGTACTGCTGTTATACCACCTCCCCTGGAAACATTCACTTTGCAGACATTGCAAACAGCTGTGGAACTGGTTGGCGTGGCGAGCGTGTAATATCTCCACACTGCCGACTCTTTGGCGCGCTCCATACCCTACACACACACACACACGTGAGGCTGATTAATGACGCCCCGGATCGGCCTGTGGGACGGCAAAATTTTACCGATCTCCGATCCAGCTATTTTGCCCGGATGGGGGCCGATTTACGATCCAAATATCGGATCGGTGCATCCCTAATATATATATATATATTATATAACAGAGAAAAGGGGAAGGGGTAATGAAAATTAAAAGGGAAAGAGATGTATAGTATGTAATGATTAGTGATGGACGAACATCGGCCGGGGCGGTTTGCGAACGTCAGCCGCAAATTTTCTCAAATGTCTGCGAACCGCAAGTTCGCGGCAGGCCCCATTGACTTTAATGGGAGGCGAAATTTAAAAACCTTTAGGTCATATTTGCAGCCACAAAAGATTACTAGCTGTCATAGATGTCATAACAGAAGTACTGCAATTGGAAAAGTTGCCCTAAAAATGTTTTTTTTTTTTACAGCAAAAACGTCTTTTTTTTTCCTAAATCAGCCAGAACTGACAGCAGCCGGTAAATACATGTCAAATACATATAGGGTCCATTCACACATCTGTAAAATGGGTCCGCATCCATTCCACAATTTGGCGGAACGTTTACAGACCCATTGATTTTCAATTCCAGTCTGAAAAATTAGGCATCACAGGATAAAAAAATAAGTGTCGGCCATTCCAGGCCCCAAAAATTAGCCCACATGCGTTTACCTGACAGCTAAGAACATTGTATTCTGTGGCTGAAGGTACATTAGGCATTCATAGGATACAGAAGTGTTGGCCAGTATAGGCCCCAAAAATTAGCCCACATGGGTTTACCTGACAACTAAAAACGTTGTATTCTGTGGCTGAAGGTATATTAGGCATTCACAGGATACAGAAGTAAGTGTCGGCCATAAAAGTCCCCAAAATGTTTTTGTTTGTACCGGGGGTCTAAGTACATTGTTAACCAGTACTGGTCCTTGTCCTTTATGCTTTTTATACGGGGGGTCCTCCTTAAAACACTGGAGCATGAAGGCCCCCATTTGCACAAAACTGGACGCGGTGCAGTGGCCTGGCTCCAGCTCATCATCCAGGATAATGTCGTCCTTGTTCTCCTCCCCCCATCCACGGACAACACCAGGGATCCCAGACAGGTTTAAAGCATGTTCTTCTTGCTCCTCCTCATCTGCCCCGGCACCATCCTCCTCTGACTCCTCTTCAGACTCCTGTTGTTGACAAGGTTGAGTGGAGGACAATTGTAAGGAGAGAGGAGAAGGAGAAAAGGCTGGACAGTGAGACCCTGGAGTGCGGCTTTGTGGGTTCTGATGGCGTTGCTCCCACTGGGCTCGATGATGGGAGTTCAGGTGCCTTCTTAAGGCGGCCGTCCCTAGGTGAGTGTTGGGCTTACCGCAACTTATGCGTTGACTGCAAAGGCTGCAGATGACAACACTGTTGTCAGCAGCGGACACATTAAAAAAAGCCCACACTGCGGAGCCATGTGCCGGCGCCCTGAGAGCGCCAGATGTGACGATACATGGTTGATGGCTCGCTCCTGATACATTTGCAGTCTGCTTTGTCCCTCCTGTGCAATGCAAGTTCAGCATGCTTCTCCTCCCTATCTGCTGGTCCATCTCTCCCTCTGAACTCCCCTCCTCTTCCTCTCTTGTGGCCTTCCATGTGACATCCATAGACACGTCATCATCCACATCACCTTCCCCACCACTTACATTCGAGATCTTGGAGTAGGCAGCAACAGCGGGGACCAACCTCCTTGGGCTGACCTGGGTATTGTCTTCAGACTGCTGAGTGGCAGCTGTTGCTACCTCCTCTTCCTGATCCGATGCCAACAATGGCTGTGCATCGCAAATGTCTTGTGATGGATCAGAAAATAATTCCAGTGACTCAAGCGGAGGGTATATGGTGGTGGTGGTAGTGGTGGTGTCTTTGGGGGTGCACACAGCAGAGAGTGAAGAGGGTGCAGATAGAGAGGATGAGGAGGGCGCAGAAGAGGAAGGCTGAGTGAGTCACTCAACCAAGTCTGGTGCATCCTTTGACATAATCGAACGCACCTTCTGAAACTTCACACTTTGGCTCTGGCCTACTGCTCCTGCCCTACCCCTACCACCCCTGCGTAAGGGCCTGCCTCTTCCTCTGCCTGTCATTTTTTAAATAACCCTGTGACAAAAGTCTCTAAAGAAGCGCAGTATATGTGGAACAAGGTATATAACACCCCGCTTCAATCTGTGGTATTGGGGGGGGGGGCATTGGTTTATCACACCAGTTCTACAAAAAATTGGCCAGTAACTGTTGTCACTGTGTGTAGCACAGTTAACGCAGCAAAAGAGGCCAAATTTTTGCAGGACTAAAATACACTGTTATAAAAGTATACTGTTAAATAACACCCCACTTCAATATGTGGTATTGGGGGGCCACTGGTCTATCACACCAGTTGTACAAAAAATTGGCCAGTAAGTTTGGCACTGTGTGTAGCAGAGTTAACGCATTAAAAGAGGAAATATTTTTGCAGGACACAAATACACTTATAAAAGTATACTCAGATAACACCCCACTTCATTATGTGGTACTGGGGGGCCACTGATCTATCACACCAGTTATACAAAAAATTGGCCAGTGAGTTTGGCACTGTGTGTAGCAGAGTTAACGCAGCAAAAGAGGCAATATTTATGCAGGACACAAATACACTTTAAAAAGTATACTCAGATAACACCCCACTTCAATACGTGGTATTGGGGGCCACTGGTCTATCACACCAGGTATAATACTTTTTTAAAAGTGCTTTTGTCACTGTTTGTCAATGTGTTGCCATGTACCTAGAAGAATACCATTCAGTGAATCTAAAAGGGTGTATCATATCTGTCAAGCTCTCTTCTGAAAATGTATATTCCAGAAATTATCTCATCTGGTAAAAAATCTCGGGGTAGTTCGTAGGTTTGAAAGCATAACGTCAAGTCTTTCCAGTTGGCATAGGGACAGCAAAGATTGTTGAACCTGTGAGAGATTTGGTGGGGTGGGGTTAATCCAGTAAGCCATAATCGTTCTGTGTGCTGCCAAGAGGCAGAGGTGAGTCCATTGTGAAGAAAAGGATATGCAGTTAAAAAGGCAGGTAGTAGGGGTCTTAGGTAAACCCATACCCGAAATAAGAAAAACATAACCCAGCACGCTGTCCCAGAAGTTGCTGATATGGGGGCATTCCCAGAGTCGATGTAAAAGTGTAGGCCGGGTGATTTTACAACATGGACTTTGCGCTTGGGTGGGAACATCTGGGAAATGTCAAAAAGGATAGTAAGCCCGATGTATTATTCTAAAATAAGTTTCCTGCCAATTTTCAGAGATAATAATAGTGTGTATGCTTTTAAAGCTCTTAAGAAGCTTTTCCGGTAATGTTTCATCCCCCAGAATATGAGACCATTTCTGGAATAATACCTGTTGAGTCCTACCTTAAGAATGAGACACTAAATGCTTATATAGAATAGAAATAGAATATTCTTTTTGGTGAAGCACTACGTCGATAAAGGAAGGTTTAAATGGATAGGTTCCATATCTACAGCAAGTCCGCAAAAAGTAAGTCATTTGTAAATAGAAAAAGTAATGAGAATAGGGCAGTTTAAATTCCTGTCTCAGCACTTGAAAAGATTTAAAAAGATTGGTAATATTGTCTAATGCGAAGAGGCTTTAGTTAAGCCCAAAGATGCCCACTGTCTGAAAGTTGCTTGTGTAGTGGAGGGAATGAACATGGGATTGCCTTGAATAGTGAGGTAACTAGAGATACTGGAGGGCAAGCCCACCATCCTCCGCACCTCCCTCTATGCCAGAACTGTGTCTCTGATGACAATATTGTTTTTAAGATGGGGTGGTAACGCCCTGACAGAGGAGTGGAGGATGGCTGGCGGGGTATATGGAAATACCAGCGCTTCTTCAAGCTCAAAATTAGAATATCGTGATGTTCCTGTGAGCCAATCAAGACCCTGTCTTAATAAGCATGATAAATTAGAAAGGTTTTCCATTGCTGCATCTCACAATCCAATAGTAGGCAGATCTGAGAGGGTGCTAGAGAGCAGTTTGTGGGCATGGTATACATGTACAACTTGAGATTTTATATTATATATAGCTTCATTAACCACTTAGGGACCAGGCCTATTTCTGACACTTGTTGTTTGCAAGTGAAAATCAGTATTTTTTGCTAGAAAATTACTTAGAACCCCTAAACATTATATATTTTTTTAGCAGAGACCCTAGGGAATAAAATGGAGATCATTGCAATAATTTATGTCACAGTGTATTTGCGACGTGGTCTTACAAACTCGATTTTTTGGGAAAAAATACACTTTTTTTAATTAAAAAATAAGAAAACAGTCAAGTTAGCCCAATTATTTCTATAATGTGAAAGATAATGTTACGCTGAGTAAATAGATACCCAAATACAAAATTGCGCACGCTCGTGGAATGGCGACAAATTTGGTTCTTAAAAATCTCCATAGGCGACGCTTTACAAATTTTTACAGGTTACCAGGTTAGAGTTACAGAGGAGGTCCTGAGCTAGAATTATTGCTCTCGCTCTAATTATTGCTGTGATACCTCACATGTGTGGTTTGAACACCGTTTACATACGTGGGCGTGACTTGCGTATGCTTTCGCTTTAGCGCACAAGCTCGGAGGGATGGGGCGCTTTAAATTTGTTTTTTTCCTATTTATTTTTCCTTTTATTTTTCATTTTCACACTGTCCCTTTAAAAAAAAAATTGTAATCACTTTTTTTACTATTACAAGGAATGTAAACATCCCTTGTAATAGAAATAAGAAGGACAGGTCCTCTTTAATGTGAGATCTTGGGTCAAATAGACCTCAGATCTCACATCTACACAAAAAGGGAAAAAAAAAGTCATTTTTTTTCATCATGAAAAAAAAATAGGCCCTTTAAGGCCGTTGGGAGGAAGCGACGTATCTGAGAGCAATCTTCTCAGCATAGACCACCAATTTATGAAAAATGCTTTCTGCCACTGACAACCAAATTATGAGAGCATTTATTCTGTCACTATCCACCAATGTGTAGTGCTACCCCCATAGGAGCCGCTGGTGAATATGGTTATCTCCCACCCTGCACAGCCAGGCAAACAAATGTTTCCGCAGCTTGGTTTTTTGTATTTTAAGGGGATTGAACTTGGAATTCTTCAGTGACACAACTACTGTATATACATCCAGTTTATACAGTATATACACCTCTCCTCTGCCTCCTGCACAAACTTGCTTGCAGATATACTATTCCTCCTCCCGCACAACTCTTGCTTGTGGAACTCCATCTCCCAGGACCAGCTACCACTGACAAATTAATCCAACACAGATTCAGTCAGATCCAGAGCAAATGCCCATTGCAAGCAGGGACTGTAGTGTAGCAGAAAAATAAGTATTTGTGCTTAGCTGTCCTATTCCTGTGGCTACTGGTCCCAGTACCACCTCTTCAGGCAACGCAGTTGCCCCTTTCACTAGCCCTCCTTGCTACTTCTCTACAGTCCTCCCAGACTGACTTTGCATCCATCCCAGACTGCTTGCACCCAGTCCCTTCAGGCATCCCTCTCAGTCCTCTGACTGTGGAGATTTGTCTGGCAGTGTTCTCCTGCTGTCCTCTCCTTGCTCCCATGCCTCCTGGTTAGGATCTCCCAGTGTGTCATGAAGAGGGGTCCCTTCTACACCCGAGCTAGGCCTAAATTTCCCCCCCCCCCCAAGACTAAGGGGCTATTCTCAAAGGACTCCAACAGCCTAACACACTCCATCTTCCACCCGAGCTCACAAACCCCAGCTGGATTGACCCTGATTATTTGAGGGTGCCCGCCCCCTACCAACTCATAGTTGGGGATTGGTCAGGGCAATCATGAATACTCCAGGCAGTCCTCCTGCCCTCCACTCCCATCCTTCTAGAACCTTCTGCATGTTTCTAGAAATATGCGAAGGTCTTAGAGATGGTGCCTGTGAGTCATACCAGCCTCCAAGTCACTCACCCGACCCAGAATAAAAACACAGATTTGGCTGGCAGCCAAGCATGATCCATTTACCCACACTAACAAAAATCCTAACTCTAGCACGCTAGCAACGCTAGGTGATGCTATACCCCCACACACAAGTCCAGCCTGTCACCACTGGGAATTTACAAAAAGATGCAGTTTTGGAAGGGTAAAGGGGAAAAAACTGGGACGGGGCTATAGTACAAATAAATAGCAGTAGAAAAATATCCAGACATCTTGTGTTTGAGAAACCATATATATACACCACACCATATATACTGTACATCCTGGCTACAGGTCCCTGCAGCTAACATATGCAGTACCACACAAATGTACACAGGAGGCCAGAGCACTTTCCCCTCTGCCCGCTGGAAAATGTTGTTCAATGATAGCAGGGTGAGCATCCACCCACAACCACACCTGCAAAACAGAGAAAAACACAATATACAAAATCCTACTACTAACATCTAATTGTACACCAGTGGCGTCACTAGGGGGGGGCCAGAGGGGGCCATGGCCCCACCAAAATTAGTCTGTGCCCCCCCATGTGCCCCCCCAATTTATGTGCACAACAAAAGTCATGGATTCTCATTCTGCGTCTCTGTGCAGATTGATGGGAAGCCAGGCAGCTGCAAGGAGAGAGAGTAGAGCTGTCAAAATGTAGCTCTGATGTCGGTAATGGGCGGAACTGATATGCGGGACCCGCCCCCTTTGTCAGACAGCCCATGCACAGAGGCAAACAGCGGACGTTACATTGCTGGGGAGGAAGGAGACGGGGTGGGACTGATTGTAACTACTGTATGTGGACACAGCAGTGTATAATTCAGGTTTATTATACATGCTGTGGGTACACATACAGTAGTTATAATCAGTCCCACCCCCTGTCACCTTCCTCCCCAGCCAGCAGGGATGGGAGGAGAGGTGGGCAGTGAAGACACCTTGGACGCAGTGGCGTACCAAGGGGCGGGCCGGGTGCCACGCACTAGGGGGTGTCAGCCGGTGTCCTGCCCAGCGTGTTCTGACAGATCCTATGTGCAGTGGCAACTCCTTCAGTCTGCTGCTGCTGGCAGGCATCGGCGCTCGGCGGTAATAAGGGGGCAGGGCCTCAGCGGGAAGAAGGGGGCGGGGCCTCGGCGGGAAGAAGGGGCGGAGCCTCGGCGGGAAGAAGAAGGGGGCGGAGCCTCGGCGGGAAGAAGGGATGCAGCCTCGGCGGGACGGAGCCTCAGCTGGGAGAAGGTGAGTGCCCAAGTTTAAAGTGAATAGGGAGGTAATTGGCGCTGCCAGATGTAATTACACAGTAAGTAAAGTGTAGGTGTCAGTGTAGGTGTCAGTGTGGGGGTGTCAGTGTAGGAGGGGTCAGTGTAGGTGTCAGTGTGGCGGGGTCAGAGTACGTGTCAGTGTGGCGGGGGTCAGTGTGGGGGTGTCAGTGTAGCGGGGGTCAGTGTGGCGGGGGTCAGTGTAGGTGTCAGTGTGGCGGGGGTCAGTGTGGAGGGGTCAATGTGGGGGTGTCAGTGTAGGGGGGTCAGTGTAGGTGTCAGTGTAGGAGGGGGCTCAGTGTAGGAGTCTGTGTAGAAGGGGGCTCAGTGTAGGAGTCAGTGTAGGGGGCTCAGTGTAGGTGTCAGTGTAGAAGGGGGCTCAGTGTAGGAGTCAGTGTAGGGGGCTCAGTGTAGGTGTCAGTGTAGGAGTTAGTGTAGGGGGGTCAGTGTAGGTGTCAGTGTAGGGGGGTCAGTGTAGGAGGGGGGTCAGTGTAGGTGTCAATGAAGGGGGTCAGTGTAGGTGTCAATGAAGGGGGGTCAGTGTAGGTGTCAGTGTAGGAGGGGGTTCAGTGTAGGAGTCAGTGTAGGGGGCTCAGTGTAGGTGTCTGTAGAAGGGGGCTCAGTGTAGGAGTCAGTGTAGGGGGCTCAGTGTAGGTGTCAGTGTAGGAGTCAGTGTAGGGGGGTCAATGTAGGTGTCAGTGTAGGGGGGTCAGTGTGGCGGGGGTCAGTGTGGAGGGGTCAGTGTAGGTGTCAGTGTGGCGGGGGTCAGTGTGGAGGGGTCAATGTGGGGGTGTCAGTGTAGGTGTCAGTGAAGGGGGGTCAGTGTAGGTGTCAGTGTAGGAGGGGGTTCAGTGTAGGAGTCAGTGTAGGGGGCTCAGTGTAGGTGTCTGTAGAAGGGGGCTCAGTGTAGGAGTCAGTGTAGGGGGCTCAGTGTAGGTGTCAGTGTAGGAGTCAGTGTAGGGGGGTCAATGTAGGTGTCAGTGTAGGGGGGTCAGTGTGGCGGGGGTCAGTGTGGAGGGGTCAGTGTAGGTGTCAGTGTGGCGGGGGTCAGTGTGGAGGGGTCAATGTGGGGGTGTCAGTGTAGGGGGGGTCAGTGTAGGTGTCAGTCAAGGGGGGTCAGTGTAGGGGGGTCAGTGTAGGTGTCAGTGTAGGGGGGTCAGTGTAGGTGTCAGTGTAGGAGGGGGCTCAGTGTAGGAGTCTGTGTAGAAGGGGGCTCAGTGTAGGAGTCAGTGTAGGGGGCTCAGTGTAGGTGTCAGTGTAGGAGTTAGTGTAGGGGGGTCAGTGTAGGTGTCAGTGTAGGGGGGTCAGTGTAGGAGGGGGGTCAGTGTAGGTGTCAATGAAGGGGGTCAGTGTAGGTGTCAATGAAGGGGGGTCAGTGAAGGTGTCAGTGAAGGGGTCAGTGTAGGTGTCAATGAAGGGGGGTCAGTGTAGGTGTCAGTGAAGGGGTCAGTGTAGGTGTCAGTGAAGGGGTCAGTGTAGGTGTCAATGAAGGGGTCAGTGTAGGTGTCAATGAAGGGGGGTCGGTGTAGGTGTCAGTGAAGGGGTCAGTGTAGGTGTCAATGAAGGGGGGTCAGTGTAGGTGTCAATGAAGGGGGGTCAGTGTAGGTGTCAATGAAGGGGGGTCAGTGAAGGTGTCAATGAAGGGGGGTCAGTGTGGGTGTCAGTGAAGGGGTCAGTGTAGGTGTCAATGAAGGGGGGTCAGTTTAGGTGTCAGTGAAGGGGTCAGTGTAGGTGTCAATGAAGGGGGTCAGTGTAGGTGTCAGTGTAGGGTAGGGAGGTTAGTGTTGGAAAGGTCAGTGTAGGATGGTTAGTGTAGGAGGGGTCAGTGTAGGTGTCAGTGAAGGGGGGTCAGTGTAGGTGTCAGTGTAGGAGGGGGTTCAGTGTAGGAGTCAGTGTAGGGGGCTCAGTGTAGGTGTCTGTAGAAGGGGGCTCAGTGTAGGAGTCAGTGTAGGGGGCTCAGTGTAGGTGTCAGTGTAGGAGTCAGTGTAGGGGGGTCAGTGTAGGTGTCAGTGTAGGGGGGTCAGTGTGGCGGGGGTCAGTGTGGAGGGGTCAGTGTAGGTGTCAGTGTGGCGGGGGTCAGTGTGGAGGGGTCAATGTGGGGGTGTCAGTGTAGGGGGGGTCAGTGTAGGTGTCAGTCAAGGGGGGTCAGTGTAGGGGGGTCAGTGTAGGTGTCAGTGTAGGGGGGTCAGTGTAGGTGTCAGTGTAGGAGGGGGTTCAGTGTAGGTGTCAGTGTAGGAGGGGGCTCAGTGTAGGAGTCTGTGTAGAAGGGGGCTCAGTGTAGGAGTCAGTGTAGGGGGCTCAGTGTAGGTGTCAGTGTAGGAGTTAGTGTAGGGGGGTCAGTGTAGGTGTCAGTGTAGGGGGGTCAGTGTAGGAGGGGGGTCAGTGTAGGTGTCAATGAAGGGGGTCAGTGTAGGTGTCAATGAAGGGGGGTCAGTGAAGGTGTCAGTGAAGGGGTCAGTGTAGGTGTCAGTGAAGGGGTCAGTGTAGGTGTCAATGAAGGGGGGTCAGTGTAGGTGTCAGTGAAGGGGTCAGTGTAGGTGTCAGTGAAGGGGTCAGTGTAGGTGTCAATGAAGGGGTCAGTGTAGGTGTCAATGAAGGGGGGTCAGTGTAGGTGTCAATGAAGGGGGGTCAGTGTAGGTGTCAATGAAGGGGGGTCGGTGTAGGTGTCAGTGAAGGGGTCAGTGTAGGTGTCAATGAAGGGGGGTCAGTGTAGGTGTCAGTGAAGGGGTCAGTGTAGGTGTCAATGAAGGGGGGTCAGTGTAGGTGTCAGTGTAGGGTAGGGAGGTTAGTGTAGGAAAGGTCAGTGTAGGAGGGTTAGTGTAGGAGGGGTCAGTGTAGGTGTCAGTGAAGGGGGGTCAGTGTAGGTGTCAATGTGGGGGGGAGGGGTCAGTGTAGGTGTCAGTGAAGGGGTCAGTGTAGGGGGGTCAGTGTAGGTGTCACTGTGGTGGGGGTCAGTGTAGGGGGGTCATTTTAGGAGTCAATGTGTAGGGGGGGGGGATCAGTGTAGGGGGTCAGTGTAAGTGTTAGTGTAGGGGGGGTCAGTGTAGAGGTCAGTGAAAGTGTCGGTGCAGGGGTCAGTGTAGGTGTCAGTGAAGGGATCAGTGTAGGGGGGTCAGTGTAGTTGTCAGTGAATTGGGTTCAGATCCCCATAGACAGGTCCCATCCTTCTACTTATTTCTTTTCCTACCTTTTTATCAAGCACCTTTTTTTGCTTTTATGGGTCAAACTGGGAGGAGTATGCGCTTCATTGGTGTACCACCCCATGTCTGACTTCCCTCTCCTCTCCTCTCGACCCCCTGTTCTCCTCTCCTCTTCTCTCCTCCTGACCCCCTGTTCTACTCTTCTCTCCTCCTGACCCCCTGTTCTCCTCTTCTCTCCTCCTGACCCCCTGTTCTCCTCTTCTCTCCTCCTGACCCCCTGTTCTCCTCTTCTCTCCTCCTGACTCCCTGTGCTCCTCTTCTCTCCTCCTGACCCCCTGTTCTCCTCTCCTCTTCTCTCCTCCTGACCCCCTGTTCTCCTCTTCTCTCCTCCTGACCCCCTGTTCTCCTCTTCTCTCCTCTCCTCTCCTGACCCCCTGTACCATGCTCCATAGCACCCCATGTCTGACCTTTGACTGAGGGGGGGGGCATTGGGTGGAGTATGGGCGGTACTTTTTAAATGTGGGAGGAGCTTGGGCGGGACTTTAAAATGTGGGAGTGGTTATCAAATTTACCTTCGGGCTGAAGCCCCTGGTCTTTTTCCCACCTAGCAACGCCCCTGCTAGCAACACAACAGACAGGCCGGCGGGTGTATGTGTGTATATATATATATATATATATATATATATATATATATATATATAAAAATTGCGTTTTATAGTTGGCCCCCCTACTTTTGATCCCGTCCCCCCATGTGCCCCCCCTAAATATAAAAGCTGGAGACGCCACTGTTGTACACAGATTCTGTCAGCAGGTGATTATGATCCCACTGACAGAAAGCAAATATCAGGGCACATATTTATTTATTTTTTTTTCTCGTGAGGGGGTTATGATCTTGCTGGGATAAAAATAAACAGCAAGAACAAAAATCCGCGCTTAGGATAAATAGGAGTATAAAAATGTTGACTGCGGCCTACATTTAAATTGTTCACAAAGGTAAACAATAGGGTAAAAAATTAAAATGGGAAGGTAAATGGCGCTGTCAGATATCTGAAGATATATGGATGCAGTAAATAAATAGTGATAGCACTGTACCTTGTTAATAAGTGTGTGGATAAAAATACATATAATAAACCTTGATGTAAATGTATCAATAAAACATCACATGATATGTAGATAAGACGATAAACAATGGTGATAAAAAGTGCATACAGCGATAAGGTGACGGGGTATCTATAGTTGATAACTTCAATATTATAAACCTAAATAAAGTGCAAGTGACAATCGCAGTGGGAGAAAAAAAGTGTCAAAGTGACGATTTGTGAATGAGCTCCAATCAGTGGAGCAAGTGACAAAGGAACGAGTGTAAGTGAATCCAAAATGATATCACTAATTATAAACTAGATAGAAAGTGCTATTGTTCCATTGTGCAAAGTGATGCGATTCCAAAGTCGCATAAAAGAACAGGTTCAAAAGGTGAATAGATAAAATCAGCCCCAAGGGGGGGTCAAGTGTGGGTGGTTAATGGTAGAAAGAATAATACGTGTATATTTTCAAAGACGCATGATACATAAAATCCAAAAACTGAATAAATCAAGTATCTCAAAAAAATGTATAATTATTGGTGGTGGAGTATAACTATCCAAAAGTTCATATAAATAGTCCCAATAGTACACTAAGTGCTTTTCAGTGCAGGGTTAAGTCAGTGCAGGGGTAAATCAGTGCAGCATTCATTCAGAAGGTGACTAAAATGCTTCCAATATTTCTTCAAGTGTGGCCGGTGTGATGGGCGGATGGTGCTCCCCTCACTACCAGGACCGCACTTACCAGAAAATGGGACCCCTGCAAGGGTAACGGGCTTTTATTCCAAATGGGACAGGGTCCCTATCTCCTTTAATGGTCCTCCCTGGATTCCTCTGGATAAATCCTTAGTAGGGATCCTCTCACCAAGGGTGATTGGGGACGATCTGCGGGGGTCTTATGGTATATGACTCAATATCCAGGTGTAATCCGGGTGCACATAAGAGGAAGAAAATGCTCGTATAGTGTATTACCGTTTTAAAATAATAAACGGTATTTATTATAAGTAAAGTACTCACATAATTAGAGGTAAATCAGGCATAAAAACGTCCGCATACAGTGAGTGATATGCAGTGCTGAGGCTCTTCCGGAGTGCGTTCCAAAAAGCAAAGGCGGTGGTGAGGCTATGACGCTCTACGCGTTTTGTCTATCCAACGTCATCAGGAGACTCCTCTTTATGACTGTGAAGCCGATGAAGGAGGGGGCAGGTGGGTGCGTGCTGGCACGCAGGGTGGTGCAAACAGCATGATCCAGGTAGATGAAGGAAAAAGATTAGGGGAGCAAGAAGAAGTGGGAAATAAAAATAATGCAAAGAGATATAACAGGATGCAGAATGGACATGATAAATAGACACTTATCTCATGAAATTGCAATCAATGGTAATGACATAAAAAGTTCATAATGTCCACATATGTCTAAATATACAGAATGTATATGTATATAAACAGGTACTTTTCAGATTTAAGAGAGAACCTAGAGATTGTCTGTGGTTAGGTTGCAGTGTAAAAATAACTTAGGAATATAAAGTTATTAGGTGGGTGTAACTTGGTACTATGAAGTTACATTGTGTCACAGACAAAAGTAAGTAATAAATAAACCTGAGACTCGGAACTTCTAATGATCTGAGGGCATCAAAACCTGATTGGTATAAACAAAGTTGTAGGCAGAAAACCGACAAGATGTCAGTATACATGAAAATACAGAAATTGTCAGATATGTAGAAATCAGATGAAGGGGGTTGAAGCCAAAAAGGGGGGTGTGTGTGTAAATGAAGGAGAAATGTTGGAAGTATTGTATATGATTATACAGTACATATACATGTACATATATGCGTTTCAAAGCTGGGGAACCAAAGAGTGGTCTGGTCATTTGTCATGGATGATTTTGTGTTATTTTTCCCAGCCTCCTGAGGAGAAGCCTTCCAAGAAAGGTCGGAAACTTAGGGAATCATTTAGCCCCGGGGGTGAGGTGGTGTTTAATTCCACTATCCAGCATGCCTCTCGTAAGAGTGTCCATATAAAAACAGCAGCAGATACCTATCACCTATCTGCTGCTGTTACGGACTCCACCTGGACCGGGACACAAAGGACTCAACCACATAAGGTACCAATGGACTCCCAGGGACTATTTGGACTGGCATTACTTTATATGCTTACATGCCCAAACCCCCATTCTTTTTAACAGTGCTACACACATAGGACCTGCATACTGACTTGAATCCTTGGTCACCGTTATCCAGGTACTTCCTTTTTCCTGCCACCCTTCTGCACTTAATCCTGTAATCCCTAGACACTATCATACAATCTTATTTATTATCACATATATATATACTGCTTACCCCCCCAGACTTCAGACTCAGCCAACCGGGCCAGTAACTGGATACCCCCGGGCTCCTCCACCCAGGTATTTCCTTTTGAAACAACACGAGTACCCACCTAATCAAATATCTATACATCAGTATATACTTAGTAGTACACCTCTGTATATTTCCATTCCCGCACCAGCATTGGGGTCGTCCCATTCCTAATTACCTTGGGGGGACGCATGACCCTCCCCCTCTGCTCTCCCTGGATTAACTTTCCACCGAACTGCTACCCATTTACAACTATACTAAGGTATTTTGTAACGCAGCTTCAACTTGGTTGTACTGGTTAAACATTACAAACTGACATTTACCTAAACAAATGTGTGTTCCAGAGAACTACCCTGATTTTGGAAACACACACATCGCAATTGGAGCCTTCTTCCTAACACTCCCGGATAACCATCCGGCATACCCCACAAGGTATACCTCATCACATTTTACTATATACTCTAACTATGAATAATGGCTGCATATTATGCTAATGTTAATTCTAATCCCCCTACATATGCCAGCAGAGACGCCACCGTGGCCTACTTGTCTGGCATCCTCGCTGAAGCCCCTTGAGGGGAGGATACCATCTGGCAGCACCCCTTGGTGCACCGACAACATCCTTCACAGCAGATCCTTCTCTATTCTTCTTGATTTTATATGTTGCGACTCTCTTGTCGCACCTCAAATATTCAATCGGTATGCACTTTATGATTACTTATGTTTGTATTGACTGACTATTATGTTATATCCTACTGAGGAGTATTATTTATATAAGTTACAATCTATGTAACTAACATGATACCATTTACTACATTGTTTAGGAATCAATATTCTCCATTTCCAGACCCCTGAAGAAAGGCTTATCCGCCTGAACCTGTCAGGTTGTAGGATTTCCTCTATTCAGTATATACCCCACAGTATATGTATTACTTTCATTCCATTAAGGTTTTTTTTTTATATAATAACTTTTTATTATTTTTTCCAATGTTATACAAATAACAATAAAAAGACATGAAAAAAAAATTATATACTATTACAAATTATAAAACAAATTCGCTAACATCAACACACAGCAAACCAAAGAGAACCCCCCCTTGGCGGTGGGATATCACAAAACACTTTTCTCATTCTTTTTCACTGAGTAATGATGCCAACCCTCACATCAAACAACCTGGAACTATTCCATATCAAATCAGGCCAAATTAGAGCCGGCCTTGAATTTTTTCCATACAGCCCAGGTTTTATATCCTTTATCAATCTGCCCCTTAGAAATATAAGTAAGATCTTCCATAAGTGCTACAGAATCCACTTTATTACACCACTCTCGAAAGGAGGGTAGTTCAGGTTCTCCCCATCTAACTGGAATTACAGCTTTCGCTGCATTCAGAAGGTGAGGTATAATGGAACATTTATATGACTTTAAAGGCTGTGAAGTGCAGTGAAAAAGAACGCTCCAAGGATCTCGTGCTAAGTTGGAGCCCGTTATCTTATTTATAGCAAATAATATTTTCTCCCAATATGGTTGTATGATCGAGCATGTCCACCAAATATGAGCGTGTGTTGCCACTTGACCACATTTCCTCCAACAAAGTGATGATTGTAAAGGAAACATCACATGTAGTTTTGATGGTGTATAGTGCCACCTTGTTAATAATTTATAATTAACTTCAGCTGTTTTAGTAGATAAAGATGAAGATAGGGCCAACTGAAGAATCCTCGTCCTCTGGTTATCCGACAGAGAACTACCAAGATCACTTTCCCATTTAGCTAAATATCCCGGGTTCTCTGGATAGTACAAGCTCAACAGTGCGCTGTAAAAAACAGATATAGCATGTTGAGGTGGCCGCTGGGCCTGGAGTATCTCTTCTACAGGGTTGAGATCTGAATCATTACGTATGGGCTGAGGAAGTGAATTCAGAAAATTCCCCAGCTGACTATATCTCCACTCATCCATCCGGGACGGTTGTCGTGGATATATAATTTCACTTAGGGGTTTAATCCGATTGTTCCTGAAAACATGGAGCTCCTCTTCAGGAATCTATTGGCTAAAGCCCGAATCTGAGAGACCTGGAGGGAATAGGGCATGTCCCACTAAGGGCATAAGAGGTGAATTAAAGGCCCATTTAAATTTCTTATGTAGGGAATCCCAAATAGCTAACGTGGATATAGATATCGGTGAGACCGAAGGGGCAAAAGATCTATATTTATGTGGTATCCAGGGGGATCTAGAGATATCTACCCCACTTAAATCTCGCTCCACCTGCACCCACATTTTAACCTTATTCATATGTACCAAGTCAGCTATTCTTGATAAAGCTGCAGCATAATAATATAATTTCACTTGAGGTAGTGCGAGGCCTCCTTTCATTTTAGTACGGAATAGGATCGCCCTAGCGACCCTAGGGTGTTTGCCTTTCCAAATAAATTTAGACAATAATCCTTGTAAAGTTGAGAAAAAAACTTATTGGCACTCCCAACTGCAACATCTGATATACAAATAATATTTGGGGTAGTACTGACATCTTTATTACATTGATCTTCCCCATCCACGAATGTGGAATGGTTGACCACCGTTGGGGGAGATCCTTGATCCCATTCAATAACAGCATATAATTATATCTAAAAAGCTTAGAAATTTTGGGTGTAAGATGAATCCCTAGATATTTTAAACTATGTGGTTGCCAGCGAAAAGGAAATGATGGTTTAATTATAGCAATCTCTGAAAAGTTAAGATTAACATTCATTATTTCGGATTTATTCATATTTATTTTAAAATTAGAGACTAATTGGTACTCAGTTAATGCCGAGATTAAATTAGGTAAAGAGAAATAAGTTTTTTGTACAAAAAAAAGAATACCGTCTACATATGCAGCGAATTTGTGTATAGATTTGCCAATTTGAATCCCTTTGATATCTATATTATTTCTAACTGTTGCTAAAAAGGGTTCTAAAGAAACAACAAACAATAAGGGAGATAAGGGGCATCCCTGTCTGGTTCCATTATATAGAACAAAAGTATCACTGAGGGATCCGTTGATTTTAACCCTGGCCGTTGGAGAAGAATAAAGGGAGAATATCTGCATGATCATCTTAGGGCCTAGTCCAAAATGTTGAAGTGTAGCCTTTAAGTAGTCCCAGTCCACCCTATCAAACGCTTTCTCAGTATCTGTTGAATAAAGGAAGGGTGGGCTGGGACCTTGACCTTACATAATGAATCAAAGATATAGATCTCAATGAGTTGTCGCGGGCTTCGTGGCCCTGGACAAAACCCGATTGATCGGGCGAGACCCATTGAGGTATCAAAGGCATGAGGCAAGTAGCCAAAACTTTCACCATCAATTTGACATCTACATTCAACAAAGAAATAGGGCGATAGCTGGTACAACAAGAAGGATCTTTATCTGGTTTTGGCAAAACCGTGATGTGGGCTTCAAGTGTCTCAGCGCGCAGTTGAGAATGTATTGATGTTGAATTTGCATATGCAGTTAAATGCGGGAGAATTAGAGGGCTAAACGTCTTATAGTAGTTTACCGATAGACCATCAGGTCCCGGAGCCTTTCCTTCAGCAGTGGACTCAAGTGCTACTTTGAATTCTTTCTCTGTCAAATCCTCCTCTAGGGATGACAGGGACTCAACAGGAAGAACCGGTAAATTAGCCAGTGTAAGATAGTAATTAATACTATCCCACCTGGATTCCTTTGAAAGGTGAGAGAGGCCCTCCTGTACATTATAGAGGTCCGAGTAGTATTCCTGAAAGACTTTAGCAATCTCTGGTGTAGAGTGGACCAAGGTTCCCACCCGTGTTTTAATCTTAGATATAAAAGAAGCCGAGTACTTAGATTGCAAGGAGCGTGCCAGTTGCCTACCAGGTTTATCACCCCATTCATAGATAGATCGAGCTATTCTATGCGCCTGCCTCTTAGTGTCAAGATCAAGAAGTGCCCGGAGCTCCTCCCTTTTACTTTCCAGCAACTCTAGGTGTTGTACCTGTAAAGAAAGTTTATGCTGAGTCTCCAACACCTTGATCTCAGACAAAAGTTGTTCCATTTGTTGGCACCTTTCCTTTTTCTTCCTGGCCCCAAGCTCTATCAAAACCTCCCTTATTCCCAGGCCAAACAGTGGGACTGGACAAAGGGACGTTGGCCTAAGAAGAGTGCAGAATTCCTCCTGCACATGCTGAAGAATGCTGAGAGCAATGCAGAACTCAAGGGTTTGGATGTTGATTCCCTGATCATTGAGCACATTCAGGTAAACAAGGCTCCCAAGATGCGCAGACGAACCTACCTTGCTCACGGGCGTATCAACCCTTACATGAGCTCCCCTTGCCATATTGAGATGATCTTAACCGAAAAGGAGCAAATTGTCCCCAAACCAGAGGAGGAAATTGCCCAGAAGAAAAAGATCTCTCAGAAGAAACTTAAGAAGCAAAAACTCTTGGCTCGGGACTAAAAGCAATGTACAGAAATAAATTACATCCTTCTAAAAAAAAAAAAAAACCTCCCTTATTTTGGCCTTATGGGCCTCCCAAAGTATGGAGGGTGATATACTATCAGTTGTGGGTTTCAACAAAATATTGTGTCAGAGACGAAGAGACAGAAGCCACATCTACCGGATTTGCCAAAAGAAAATCATTTAATCGCCACTGATATGTTCTTTTTGTTAAAGATGGAAATAACAATGTAATCTGTACTGGTGCATGGTCTGAAATTAAAAGCTGACCTATAGAGGCTTCCCGTACCATCGATAGATAATGATGATTAATAAATATAGCGTTAATTCTGGAATATAGGTTATGTGTCTTTGAAAAATATGAATAATCACGCGTTTTAGGATTCAGAAGGCGCCATACATCCATTAATTGAAGATCATTTAGTCTTTTCCTAATAAATGCCAATTTTTTAATCGGGACATTAGACCGACCCTGTGATGTATCAATCAAGGGATCCAAAGATATATTAATATCTCCTGCTAGCACTGTCACCCCTTTAGCGACCGTTGCAAGCTTAATAAGAACTTTTGACATAAATGATGTTTGCTGTACATTTGGGCAATAAATGTTTACAAATGTACAGATGGAGGTGCCAATAGTCCCTCTCAAAAATAAATATCTCCCAACATCATCCGCCATCATTTCATCCAGCTGAAAAGCAATATCTTTACTAAAGCCTATGGCCACCCCTTTAGCTTTATTAGTATCAGAAAGCCCATAATACCATTTTGGAAAGGCAGGAGGATATAAACGCACCGTCATTTGGTGAGTAAGGTGAGTTTCCTGTAAACAAACCACAGAGCATCTAAGCTTTCTAAGTTCTCGCATAACCAAATGGCATTTAGTAGCAACATTTAAATCCCTTACATTATATGAAAGTATTTTCAAGGTGGCCATATCTTTAGCAAAACGTATAGCTCATCTTTAAAATATATATAACACCCCCCGCCAAGGGACACAAAAAAAAAAAAGGGGAAAAAGAACCAAAACATTCAATGCACAAATTTGTGCATGTAATGGTCCCAGTAGGGTAGCCCAGGCCAGGGCATCGACCAAGCCCCCACTGTAACCATGTGGGCCGCTGTGGTGGGCGCCTTGGCCTGCCAAACCACCACTGGGGCCAGGGCGTGGTGCACCAGCAAATTGCTGGTGCAAGTGAGACCCCTAGAGGCATATGGCTATTTATCGCACACATTTTCTCATATATATCATATATGTTAATAAAATTAACCAGATTATCAAAAATAATTATTGAAAACCTATGGCCACTACTCTGGCCTTTCACTCAGCCTAGGATAGACATAGGGTGAATCATATATATATATATATATATATATATATATATATATATATATATATGTATAAGCATAGTAACATAGTGACATAATGAAGAAAAAACATTTTTATATCATGCCATCCAAAAAGCAGAAATTTTCCATACTTTTCAGAACCGAAACAGAACACACAAAACTAAAAAAAAAAAAAAAGTGGGTCCCAAAGAAAGGGGAGTTGAGCCAAGTTGATCCAAGTATATCAATGGAGGGCAAAAAAAAAAAAAGGAAAAATGCTGGAAAAATAAGATGGGATAGATGTCCAATCACTAACTACCCATTTTTCTGAGCTGATCCAGAAAGAGAGGTATGGGTCTTTTTGGACGAGGCCTTCCGCCACTGAGTGTCCAATTGAACTTTGAAAGAAGGGATATATTCCTGCCAAGCTGGTAGCTCCGGTAGCTTTAATTGAAGAGACTGGCAAAAAGCCTGTATCTCCTCAGGAAATCGCAATGTATAAGATTTACCATCCCGAGTTGCGATTAAGCACGCCGGAAAGCCCCATTTATAAGTGGCCCCAGTCACCTTCAAATCTTCCAGCAGTGGTTTTAGGGCCCTTCTGCGTTTCAATGTTTCTTTAGAAAGGTCAGGGAAAATATTAATAGTAGTCCCATTTAAGTCTATTGGTACACTATTACGTAGTTTCAGCATGATGTTATTCTTATCCTCAAAATAATGAAGATGGCATATCACATCTCTTGCAAGATCAATTGGCAAATTATGTGGGCGGGGTAACCTATTTACCCTATCAAACCATAAGGATTCATCTACAGGTTTTCCCAAAATTTTATTCAGCATGCTTTGTATTGTGACTTGGAGATCCTCCTCCTTTATACTTTCTGCCACCCCTCGTATATGCAAGTTGTTGCGACCATTTCTATTTTCCATGTCCTCCAATTTATACAAAGTAGACCTGTGTACTGTGGCCAACTTAACTATAGACTGTTGTAGTTCTCTAATGGCCTCTTCCTGGAAATCATGACGCTTCTCAGATTCCTCCACCCTGTTCAGCATATGAGACAAATCTGACCTTACTGCCCCCCCAGCTCTTTTTTTATGGATTTCTCCATGTTATGGAACATCCCAGCAATTTCCCTTTTTAAGTCTTTCATAAAGGCTGGCATTTCTGCAGTGCTGGGTGATCCTATATCCCCGCTCGGCTCTCCCATCAATTCAGATCCCGAGGAAAGCGGTGACGAGCTCCCGCTCGTATGTGCAGATGGGGACCTACTGTGGCTGTGGTCATACCCAGGGCTATGCTTACCCGCTGTGTACGGTCCGGCAGTCAGATATTTCTTAATAGAGCTGGCGGTCAGCGGTCTCGGAGGTGGTTGTTTTCCTGGCTTCTTAGCCGCAGGAGCACTGATGGAGCGGGTGGAACGGGTGGAGCGTGTCTTGACTGCCCGAGATGGCATTGCCTTTTCGCTAGCCAGCAGCCTCATCAGGGTCTTACTTAGACGCGGCTTCTCCGTGCCATGCAGTAACCACGCCCCTTACGGCAGAAAGGGGAGAAAGATGGTTTTACACCCACACACTGTAACCTTGTACATATTGTAAAATTTTGTATTATTAGATCCTTCCCTGATCTATTTTTATCTTGTTGTTACCCAATAAATGATTTAATTTTACTTTTCGTGGAAGTGTGATTGCCGTTAAAGTCCCACCCCCAGGGGGAACATTCTTTTTATTTGTTACAGTTCTCAGGGATGTTGGCAACCCACTTCCAGATTTTCTCATAACTGGGGACACAGTTTTGTTGCGTACATGGTAGCAAGTTCCCATCCCCTGTTTTTTCGCCCCAGTTATCTGAAAAACAAACTTCTTTTGACCATCTTTATTATTCTTTTTTTTTTTTTTTTTTTGTGCATACATTTTGGATACCCTTCCTCACCACCCCATTATCTCTCTATATTCTGATTCTTTCAATTGAGTATATACCCAATATCACTTTCCAAACATGTTTAAAGAACTAATGACCTCATACAGAGAACAAGGCAAAAAAGGCACACAAGAATCAGAAATGATCTCTCTATTTGTACAACTTAGGAAAACAGTAGAAAATAAATTAACACAATCACTTCATATAGATAGTTTCGACCAATACATCCAAGAAAATATAAACCCATTTGGCTTACGAATCCAAATTTTCCCTACCTTAGACAATCTCGATGAGGTATTCAAAAGAAAGTGGGAGAAAAATCTTCAACAGTGCACTATTCGATGATGCAGTTACTGATCGAAGAATATCGTAGACACATCACAATATTAGAGTCAGAAATTAACACAATTTACGAAAAACTCTCCCCCTTTCAACAACTCATCAAATACAAAGAACAAGAGGAGAATAGCAAACTCCACTTGGATCGTATAGTCAAGGAAACTATTATCACCAAAGAACGCAAATTTTGGCGGGATAAAATAGCTTTTTGTGAACAAAAAGCCTACAAATGGCAAAACAGAAACTCACAAACACGCAATAGCAGAGACAATAAGAACTTACATAACCAGCATCATTACGGTTCAGATTCCTCACTTAATTCTTCTGTCTCTTCATCCTCACAGAAATCCCATGGAGGAAGAAAACAAAAAGTGAAAAGGACTTCTCCAGATAACGACAACAAACTACTAAAGAAACACATCACCAAATCACACGCCCCATCACAACCATTTGCACCTGCACCGACAGGAATTCCTTCTTCACGAAACTCAGGTACTTCACGTAACAGTCCAACTAGACAAATAGACAGCACCTATATTTAAAAACACGAGCACAACAGCACCCCCTATTATATCTTCCAATGACACAGAAGGGTCTTTTTCCCTAATTTCCCCAGCACTATCACACCACACGTGACACCCCCCAACAAATCCACTAGTGACCCCCTTAACATTATCAACCTCTCTGACTACCCACTGTCTGATGACCAATTGAACTTATTGACCAAAGGTCTAAGCTTCTGCCCGGACTCCAATACCGACAGTTTTGAACTAACAAAAGACCTTCAAATATTTGCCAGAAAACTATTACTCAAAAGCTTCTACACCAAACCTACAGATAAAAAGGACACCCACTCTCAATCCGCTGAAAATGTGGCCCTTGACACACTAATTTCCTTGTTGGAAGAACAAGAAGGCCTTGATCTAATAGATAAGATCCACCTTGAAGCCCTCCTAAATGCACACGTCGATCCATTACCAGACAACTCTACAAGCATAACCAAACTCAAAAAGAAATCTGACAAATTTTCCTCTCCCACTCTTAATTCCAATCTCAATGCCTTCCTCACCATGACCATTCAAGACATAAACAAACTTAAAACATTAGCACCGAGCTCCAATCTCTCCACCTCAGAAAAACAAGCACTGGAAACTGGAAACACCAATCTCAACTCACTATTAAACCCTCTGATAAGGGCGGTAATATCGTAATCATGCACAATAACCAATACAAACTTATGTGCAATAATATCCTACAGAACAAAGACTGGTACCGACTCATTTCCAAACCTACTATTGAGAAGTGCCATCAACAATTCTACTTATTAGTTGAAAATGCTTACTACAACAATACTATTGACAAACAATGCTGGGAATTTATCCATACCAGCCATCCACAAATTCCCACGTTCCATAGTCTACCAAAAATACATAAAGATCTCAAAACCCCTCTAGGCAGACCTATCATATCAGGCAGAGGTAGCATCTCCGAAAACTTAAGCAAATTAATTGATGCAAAAAACTAAGACCCTATGTAGAAAACCTTTCCTCATACATCAAGGACACGATTCACTTACTACAAATCATCGAAGGCCTTACAATACCACCTGACGCCCTACTGGTAGAGATGTATAGAACTGTTCGCCGGCGAACAGTTCCCGGCGAACTTAGCATGTTCGCGTTCGCCGCTGCCGGCGAACATATGCGATGTTCGGTCCGCCCCCCATAAGACATCATTGAGGCAAACTTTGACCCTGAACTTTACAGTCAGCAGACACATTTCCAGCCGATCAGCATACCTCCCTCCCACACCCTCCCACCTCCTATAAATAAGCAAGGGCAGCATCCATCTTAGATCATTCTGAAGCAGTGTGTGTAGTGAGAGTAGGGAGAGAGCTGCTGCTGCTGCTGCTGCTGTTAAGCTAGGGACAGTTAGTCAGTGTTCCTGGTCTTGCAGTGTTCTTGGTCCACTACTGCTGTAATATCAGCACCCCAAAAAGCCCTTCTAAGGGCTGGTATTTGTGTTTTTTTTTTTTTTATATATATATATATATATATATATATATATATACCTAGCGTCCCCAAAAGCCCTTTTAAGGGCTGGTAATTAAGTTGTTTCTTCTTATATATATATATCTATATCTATCTAGTGTCCCCAAAAGCCCTTTTAAGGGCTGGTAATTGAGGATTTTTTTTATTTATATATATACATATATATATATATATATATAGTGTCCCCAAAAGCCCTTTTAAGGGCTGGTAAGGTAATAGAGTTTTTTCTTTATATATATATCTATATATATCTATTGTACACTGCAGTTGCCTGCCCGCTGTGTGTGAGAGGCCACAGACCTACCACAGACTGTACTGTGTGCACACCACACTCATTTCGGGTGGCACAGGCACAGTACCTTGCATTTTAAAAAATATTTTTTTTTTCCTCTGTCATAATTGCAGTGAGTGCTGTGTCAGGTCCACAGAGTGCACTGTACCCACTGCAGTGCACTGCCCACCACTGATATATATACGGTGGCACAGCATCTTGTTGCAATAAATTGAAAAAAAAAAATATTTTTTTATTATTGCAGTTGCCTGGGCTGCCAGTTACTGTCAGGTCCACAGAGTGTACTGTGCCCACTGCAGTGCCACTGTGTGCCCACCCACCACTGATATATAAGGTGGCACAGCAGCTTGCAAAGTAAAAAAAAAAATATATATTTTTTAATTGCAGTTGCCTGGGTGCCAGTGACTGCTGTCAGGTCCACAGAGAGTGTACTGTGCCACTGCCCACCCACCACTGATATATAAGGTGGCACAGCAGCTTGCAAAGTAAAATAAAATATATTTTTTTAAAATTGCAGTTGCCTGGGTGCCAGTGACTGCTGTCAGGTCCACAGAGAGTGTACTGTGCCACTGCCCACCCACCACTGATATATAAGGTGGCACAGCAGCTTGCAAAGTAAAATAAAATATATATTTTTTAAAATTGCAGTTGCCTGGGTGCCAGTGACTGCTGTCAGGTCCACAGAGAGTGTACTGTGCCACTGCCCACCCACCACTGATATATAAGGTGGCACAGCAGCTTGCAAAGTAAAATAAAATATATATTTTTTAAAATTGCAGTTGCCTGGGTGCCAGTGACTGCTGTCAGGTCCACAGAGAGTGTACTGTGCCACTGCCCACCCACCACTGATATATAAGGTGGCACAGCAGCTTGCAAAGTAAAATAAAATATATATTTTTTAAAATTGCAGTTGCCTGGGTGCCAGTGACTGCTGTCAGGTCCACAGAGAGTGTACTGTGCCACTGCCCACCCACCACTGATATATTAGGTGGCACAGCAGCTTGCCAAGTAAAAAAAATATATATTTTTTAAAATTGCAGTTGCCTGAGTGCCAGTGACTGTCAGGCCTACAGAGTGTACTGTACCCACTGCCCAACACTCCTATAGGGTGGCACAGCACCTTGCACTCATAGTACACAACACATTAAAAAAGAAAATGACAGGCAGAGGCAGGCCACCCCGCAAGGGCCGTCGTGGTCGAGGTGCTGTGATTTCCTTAGGCCCTAGAATAATGCCCAGTGTTCAGAGGCCACCACAGACCCTGAACTCAAAAAATTCTGAGGCCATAGTTGACTGGCTTACACAAGACGTTTCGTGACCAATCGTCTACAGCTTCCGCTCGGAACCCTAATGCACCATCCTCCTCCAGCTCAGCTTCGGGCACCTCTCAATTTACCACTCGCCAGCCCGCCGGCACCACCACCAACACTAGCACCACAGCCGCTTCACTTGATCCGTCAGAGGAGTTATTTTCACATCAGTTGGAAGAAATAAGTGATGCGCAACTATTAGTGCCAGAGGATGTAGATAACGGGGATATGTCTCAGTCAGGCAGCATTATACACATGGACGTACATTGTGATGATGATGATGTTGTACCTGCTGCTGCTGCCTTTGCTGAGTTGTCAAGTGAAGCGGCTGATGATGACGATGTGTCTGTGGATGTCACCTGGGTGCCTGCTCGAAGAGCAGAAGAAGAGGGGGAAAGTTCAGATGGGGAGACAGAGAGGAGGAGGAGACGAGTTGGAAGCAGGGGGAGGAGGTCATCGCAAGGAGCTAGTGGCGCAGTCAGACAGCATGTAGATTCGGCACCCGGGGTCAGCCAGACAGCACGCCAATCAACGCAAGCTGTTGCCACCACCAGAATGCCGTCCTTGCAAAGCTCAGCAGTGTGGCATTTTTTTTGTGTGTCTGCCTCTGATATCAGCGATGCCATTTGTAACCTGTGCCAAAAGAAACTGAGTCGTGGGAAGTCCAACACCCACCTAGGTACAACTGCTTTGCGAAGGCACATGATCTCACATCACAAACGCCTATGGGATCAACACATGAGTAAAAGCAGCACACAAACTGAAAGCCACCATCCTCCTCCTGGTCCAGCATCTTCAGCCACGTCAACCACTGCTGTCCTCCATGCCCCCTATCAACAACCCGCCCCTCCGCCTCTCACCTTCAGCAGTTCCTGCTCGTCACCTGCCCACAGTCAGGTGTCTGTCAAGGAAAGGTTTGAGCGTAAAAAGCCAATCTCGCAGAGTCACCCCCTTGCCCGGCGTCTGACAGCTGGCTTGTCAGAACTCTTAGCCCGCCAGCTTTTACCATACAAGCTGGTGGAGTCTGAGGCCTTCAAAAAATTTGTCGCTATTGGGACACCGCAGTGGAAGGTACCCGGCCGAAATTATTTTTCACAAAAGGCAATCCCCAACCTGTACTCTATTGTGGAAAAGGAAATCATGTCACGTCTGGCACACAGTGTTGGGGCAAGGGTCCATCTGACCACTGATAGCTGGTCTGCAAAGCACGGTCAGGGCAGGTATATAACGTACACTGCGCATTGGGTAAACCTGCTGGCGGCTGCCAAGCATGGAATGCGTGGCTCTGCTGCAGAGGAGTTGGTGACACCGCCACGACTTGCAGGCAGGCCTGCTGCCACCTCCTCTACTCCTCCTACTCCATCCTCTTTGCTAACCTCCTCGGCTGAGTCCTCTTCTGCTGTTGCGTCTTGCTCCACACCAACTGCACCCCCCCAGCTCCCCAGGGGCTATTCCACATGCCGGATACGACAGTGTCACGCTGTCTTGGGGTTGACTTGCCTGAAAGCAGAGAGTCACACCGGACCAGCACTACTGTCCGCCCTGAACGCACAGGTGGATCAGTGGCTGACCCCGCACCAACTGGAGATCGGCAAAGTGGTGTGTGACAACGGGAGCAATTTGTTGGCGGCATTGAATTTGGGCAAGTTGACACATGTGCCGTGCATGGCACATGTGTTGAATCTGATTGTGCAACGTTTTGTGCAGAAGTACCCAGGCTTACAGGACGTCCTCAAGCAGGCCAGGAAGGTGTGTGGCCATTTCAGGCGTTCCTACACGGCCATGGCGCACTTTGCAGATATTCAGCGGCGAAACAACATGCCAGTGAGGCACTTGATTTGCGACAGCCCGACACGTTGGAATTCAACACTGCTAATGTTCGACCGCCTGCTCCAACAAGAAAAAGCGGTCAACGAGTATTTGTATGACCGGGGTGCTAGGACAGCCTCTGCGGAGCTGGGTATTTTTTTGCCACGTTACTGGACGCTCATGCGCAATGCCTGTAGGCTCATGCGTCCTTTTGAGGAGGTGACAAACCTAGTGAGTCGCACTGAAGGCACCATCAGCGACATCATCCCATATGTTTTTTTCCTGGAGCGTGCCCTGCGAAGAGTGCTGGATCAGGCCGTAGATGAGCGTGAAGAGGAAGAGGAAGAGTTGTGGTCACCATCACCACCACCAGAAACAGCCTTACCATCGATTGCTGGACCTGCGGCAACACTGGAAGAGGAGTGTGAGGAAGAGGAGTCAGAGGAGGAATGTGGCTTTGAGGAGGAGGAACACCAACCACAGCAGGCATCCCAGGGTGCTCGTTGTCACCTATCTGGTACCCGTGGTGTTGTACGTGGCTGGGGGGAAGAACACACCTTCAATGACATCAGTGAGGACGAGGAATTGGACATGAGTAGCTCGGCATCCAACCTTGTGCAAATGGGGTCTTTCATGCTGTCATACCTGTTGAGAGACCCTCGTATAAAAAGGCTGAAGGAGAACGACCTGTACTGGGTGGCCACGCTACTAGACCCCCGGTATAAGCAGAAAGTCTGTGATATGTTACCCAATTACCGGCAGTCGCAAAGGATGCAGCAGCTACAAAATAAGTTAAAAACTATGCTTTACACAGCGTATAAGGGTGATGTCACAGCACAACGGGAATCCAACAGGGGAAGAGGTGAAAGTAATCCTCCTCCTACCACCACAACCACGCCGGCAAGGACAGGACGCTTTACAGACGTCTTGTTGATGGAGGACATGCGGAGCTTTTTTAGTCCTATGCATCGCCACAGCCCTTCGGGGTCCACCCTCAGAGAACGACTCGACCGACAGGTAGCAGACTACCTTGCCTTAACTGCAGATATCGACACTCTGAGGAGCAATGAACCCCTTGACTACTGGGTGTGCAGGCTTGACCTGTGGCCTGAGCTATCCCAATTTGCCATTGAACTTCTGGCCTGCCCCGCTTCAAGTGTGCTGTCAGAAAGGACCTTCAGCGCAGCAGGAGGTATTGTCACTGAGAAGAGAAGTCGCCTAGGTCAAAAAAGTCTTGATTACCTCACGTTTATTAAGATGAATGAGGCATGGATCCCGAAGGGACTGACAGTGGGGGATGCATTTGACTAAAAAAGGCCTGGTGATGACTGAGATGCCTTGGCCTAAAAATGGTCCACACGCTGCTGTATATAATCATTCTCTGCATGCCGGATGACTTACGTGACGTCTCCGCCACCAACTACGGTTCAAGCCGCAATGTTTTAGTGCACTTTCTGCCTTAAAACCTCAATTTTTCAGGCCAATTTTGCAACAATACCTACTTTTTCATGCATGTGTACATGCCTAATTTTTCTGGCCTCTGGTGCTACACTGTGGCTGCAAAAAAACAAAAAACAAAAAAAAAGGCACATACATGTGTCAATTCCCCTTCGTGATCGTTACCTTGTCGTGGTGAAGGGGCTTGCGTATCACAATGAAGCGATCACCTCTAGGATTGTGTTGGCACACCCCAGATGATAAGGTCGTTGCTTCATTGTGTACAGACCAAAAGCGATCCGCAGGATAATTTTTCATAAAAAAAAACATTCATTTTCTTTCATTCTTTCTGCGGAGCTGGGTATTTTTTGGCCGCGTTACTGAATGCTCATGAACAATGGCTGTAGGCTCATGCGTCCTTTTGCGGAGATGACAACCCTGGTGGTCAGTCGAACCCAAGGCAACATCATCGACCTCATCCCATATGTGTTTTTTCTGGAGCGTGCCCTGCGAAGAGTACTGGATCAGGCTGTAGATGAGCATGAAGAATAAGAGTTGTGGTCCTCATCACCACCAGAAGCAGCCTTGTCGTTGTCAATTGCTGGACCTGTGGCAACGCAGAGAGAGGAGTCTGAAGAAGAGAAGTCAGAGGAGGAAGGTGGCTTTGAGGAGATGGAATACCAGCCACAGCAGGCGTCCCAGGGGGCTTGTTCTCACCTTTCGGGGACCCTTGGTGTTGTATGTGGCTGGGTGGAGGAAGAGACCTTCAATGATGTCAGTGAGGACAAGGAACGGGACATGGCTAGCTTGGTATCCAACCTTGTGCAAATGGGGAGTTTGCGGTTGTGCAAATGGACTGACTGACTGTTAAACGGGGAGTTTGGTCTGTCAGAGTTTGGTCTGTCACTGTGAAGCGGGCGACGGGCGTAACCCTTACACTACTTGACCGATAAAACATCATACCTGATCGTATTCACACACTGGATGTTTTAGTGCTGGTTTACACTGCCGCTACCACTAAAGTAGCGTCGCTTCCAGTGCGACTTTGGCGCGACTTAGCGCGACTTTGGCGCGACCTCATCGCGAGGCGACTTTTTATTTGGCCAATCACAATATCATGTTTTGTGACCGTCACCTAATTTCCTTTTCCTGTTTTTTGTTTTACATATTTCCCCATGTGTGCAGTGTTGTCTGTGTCATAGCTCAACTGATAGGCATGTTTGCCTTGGCATATCATATTTCAGCTTGCCAGAAAGAAAAAAAGACAGCTGGAAAGACACTGCATTAGTTTTCTACTAAAAATCATAAGAAAAATGCTGTTTTTTTTGGGTTGTGGACATACTACAGAGCTGAAACTTGACAGGTACACTTTTTAGACCCCCCAGACACTAAATACAAAAAATGACATGCCTGCCTAAAAAAATGCCCGATAAATGCCTGCAAGAGAAAAAGCCAGCCGCAGAGAAGCCGTATTCCTGAAAATATAATAAAAATGCTGTTTTTTAGGGGTTCTGGACATGCTACAGAGCTGAAACTTGACAGGTACACTTTTTAGACCCCCCAGACACTAAATACAAAAAATTACATGCCTGCCTAAAAAAATGCCCGCTAAATGCCTGCAAGAGAAAAAGCCAGCCGCAGAGAAGCCGTATTCCTGAAAATATAATAAAAATGCTGTTTTTTAGGGGTTTTGGACATGCTACAGAGCTGAAACTTGACAGGTACACTTTTTAGACCCCCCAGACACTAAATACAAAAAATGACATGCCTGCCTAAAAAAATGCCCGATAAATGCCTGCAAGAGAAAAAGCCAGCCGCAGAGAAGCCGTATTACTGAAAATATAATAAAAATGCTGTTTTTTAGGGGTTCTGGACATGCTACAGAGCTGAAACTTGACAGGTACACTTTTTAGACCCCCCAGACACTGAATACAAAAAATGACATGCCTGCCTAAAAAAATGCCCGCTAAATGCCTGCAAGAGAAAAAGCCAGCCGCAGAGAAGCCGTATTCCTGAAAATATAATAAAAATGCTGTTTTTTAGGGGTTCTGGACATGCTACAGAGCTGAAACTTGACAGGTACACTTTTTAGACCCCCCAGACACTAAATACAAAAAATGACATGCCTGCCTAAAAAAATGCCCGATAAATGCCTGCAAGAGAAAAAGCCAGCTGCAGAGAAGCCGTATTACTGAAAATATAATAAA
This sequence comes from Pelophylax lessonae, assembly GCF_965119305.1. Classification (NCBI taxonomy): domain Eukaryota; kingdom Metazoa; phylum Chordata; class Amphibia; order Anura; family Ranidae; genus Pelophylax; species Pelophylax lessonae. The sequence continues at coordinate 171,721,654 of NC_138770.1, read as the reverse complement.
AATGCTGTTTTTTAGGGGTTCTGGACATGCTACAGAGCTGAAACTTGACAGGTACACTTTTTAGACCCCCCAGACACTGAATACAAAAAATGACATGCCTGCCTAAAAAAATGCCCGCTAAATGCCTGCAAGAGAAAAAGCCAGCCGCAGAGAAGCCATATTCCTGAAAATATAAGAAAAATGCTGTTTTTTAGGGGTTCTGGACATGCTACAGAGCTGAAACTTGACAGGTACACTTTTTAGACCCCCCAGACACTAAATACAAAAAATGACATGCCTGCCTAAAAAAATGCCCGATAAATGCCTGCAAGAGAAAAAGCCAGCCGCAGAGAAGCCGTATTACTGAAAATATAATAAAAATGCTGTTTTTTAGGGGTTCTGGACATGCTACAGAGCTGAAACTTGACAGGTACACTTTTTAGACCCCCCCAGACACTAAATACAAAAAATTACATGCCTGCCTAAAAAAATGCCCGCTAAATGCCTGCAAGAGTAAAAGCCAGCCGCAGAGAAGCCATATTCCTGAAAATATAAGAAAAATGCTGTTTTTTAGGGGTTCTGGACATGCTACAGAGCTGAAACTTGACAGGTACACTTTTTAGACCCCCCCAGACACTAAATACAAAAAATGACATGCCTGCCTAAAAAAATGCCCGATAAATGCCTGCAAGAGAAAAAGCCAGCCGCAGAGAAGCCATATTCCTGAAAATATAAGACAAATGCTGTTTTATAGGGGTTCTGGACATGCTACAGAGCTGAAACTTCACAGGTACACTTTTTAGACCCCCCAGATGCTTAATCCAAAGAAATTTTTTATTTTTATTTTTTTTTAATTTTTCCAATAATTGGCTCTCTATCAAAAAATTATAATTTTTAAGAACTTTTTTTTGCGTGATCCCTCTCCGGCATGCCACAGTCCAGGTGTTAGTCCCCTTGAAACAACTTTTCCATCACTATTGTGGCCAGAAAGAGTCCCTGTGTGTTTTAAAATTCGCCTGCCTATTGAAGTCTATGGCGGTTCGCCGGTTCGCGAACATTTGCCGATGTTCGCGTTCGCCGTTCGCGAACGGCGAATTTTAGGTTTGCGACATCACTACCTACTGGTAGCTGTGGATGTTGAAGCTCTTTACAGCTCCATCCCACACCAACAGGGCATATCAGCCATCCAACATGTCCTTTCACAATCCAACCCCAAACCTACACCATTCAATTAATTCTTAACATTGGCATTGGAATACATTCTTACCACAACGCCTTTTCATTTGACGGTCCCACTACCTCCAGGTACAAGGCGTAGCGATGGGGACCGGCTGTTCCCCATCCTACGCCAACCTGTACCTGGGGGAGTGGGTACGTTCATTTCTATTAGACCCCACACTTACTCTTCTTACAGATTACATCCTTTCCTGGTACAGATATATTGACAATATTTTAGTCATATGGACTGGACCCCATGATCTATTACAGGAATGCATAAGTTGCATGAACAGGAATGATTTCAACCTATCATTCACCATGAATTATCATCAGCAAACCATTAACTTCCTTGACGTCACAATCCAAAAAGATGACGCAGGTCTACTTACAAGTTCAATTTATCGTAAACCCACTGCTGGTAACACTATCCTTCATGCCACCAGCTCACACCCATCACCACTACTGAAATCCATCTCATACAGTCAGGACCTCAGAATCCGTAGAAACTGCTCAAACCAAGAAACCTTCAAAACCGAAGCCAACAAACTAAGAGATAGACTTCTAGTAAGTGGCTATACAAATACTTGCCTCAAAAAAGCATTCAAACGTGCCGCTTCCAAAAATAGAAACAACCTCCTATTTCCTAATCCCTCCAAACAATCCAAAACAGCAAAACCAGACACTCTACGTATTATTACTAAATACACAAAACAACATTATGAAATAAGACAAATTATCAAAAAATACTGGCACCTCCTCACAGTAGATCCTACCCTCAGTCAGCATGTACAAAACCACCCTGCAATCACTTTTCGGAAAATTAAATCGCTCAAAGACCTGCTGGTCTACAGTGAATATACTGGCGAATTTAGAAAAGACCCATGCAAACGACCAGGGACATTTCGCTGTGGGGGATGCTCCCACTGTCAGTACATGTGCACCACCAATAACATCACCCTGCCCAATGGTAAAAAATATAGACCACAACATTAAGCCAATTGCAAAATGGCCGGGAAGTATACCTCCTATTATGCCCATGAACTTTTTATGTCATTACCATTGATTGCAATTTCATGAAATAAGTGTCTATTTATCATGTCCATTCTGCATCCTGTTATATCTCTTTGCATTATTTTTATTTCCCACTTCTTCTTGCTCCCCTGATCTTTTTCCTTCATCTACCTGGATCATGCTGTTTGCACCATTCTGCATGCCAGCACGCACCCACCTGCCCCCTCACTCCTCCCCCTCCTGCATCGGCTTCACCCGGCGCACTAAGGGGGCGTACCCACGTAGTCCCCCTCCTTCTGGCCCCTCCCGCGGACGATATCTGGTCATTCCCGACCGGTTCCGCACAGCGAGACTAAGTCATATAGTGCGTTGGCGCCGCTGGAACGCACGCCGCACTTCAGCATCTGGGGGCGGGACGTGCGTTTCAGCGGCGGGCAATTCCATTGGCCACATTATTGTGCAATCGCAGGTTTCGTCCCACACTGCGCATGCGCCGGCGTCCTCGCTACCATATAAAAACAGCAGCAGATACCTACCACCTATCTGCTGCTGTTACGGACCCCACCTGGACCGGGACACAAAGGACTTAACCACATAAGGTACCAATGGACTCCCAGGGACTATTTGGACTGGCATTAATTTATATGCTTACATGCCCAAACCCCCATTCTTTTTTACAGTGCTACACACACAGGACCCACATACTGACTTGAATCCTTGTTCACCGTTATCCAGGTACTTCCATTTTCCTGCCACCCTTCTGCACTTAATCCTGTAATCCCTAGACACTATCATACAATCTTATTTATTATCACATATATATACTGCTTACCCCCCCAGACTTCAGACTCAGCAAACTGGGCCAGTAACTGGATACCCCCGGGCTCCTCCACCCAGGTATTTCCTTTTGAAACAACACATGAGTACCCACCTTATTAAATATCTATACATCAGTATATACTTAGCAGTACACCTCTGTATATTTCCATTCCAGCACCAGCATTGGGGTCGTCCTATTCCTAATTACCATGGGGGGACGCATGACCCTCCCCCTCTGCTCTTCCTGGATGAACTTTCCACCGAACTGCTACCCATTTACAACTATACTAAGGTATTTTGTAACGCAGCTTCAACTTGGTTGTACTGGTTAAACATTACAAACTGACATTTACCTAAACAAATGTGTGTTCCAGAGAACTACCCTGATTTTGGAAACACACACTTCGCAATTGGAGCCTTCTTCCTAACACTCCCAGATAACCATCCGGCATACCCCACAAGGTATACCTCATCACATTCTACTATATACTCTAACTATGAATAATGGCTGCATATTATGCTAATATTACTTATAATCCCCCTACATATGCCAGCAGAGACGCCACCGTGGCCTACTTGTCTGGCACCGACAACATCCTTCACAGCAGATCCTTCTATATTCTTCTCGATTTTATCTGTTGCGACTCTCTTGTCGCACCTCAAATATTCAATCGGTATGGACTTTATGATTACTTATGTTTGTATTGACTGACTATTATGTTATATCCTACTGAGGAGTATTATTTATATATGTTACAATCTATGTAACTAACATGATACCATTTAGTACATTGTTTAGGAAATCAATATTCTCCATTTCCAGACCCCTGAAGAAAGGCTTATCCGCCTGAAATGCGTTGGGTTGGAGGATTTCCTCAATTCAGCATATACCCCTCAGTGTATGTATTCCTTTCATTCCATTATGGTTTTACACCCACACACTGTAACCTTGTACATATTGTAAAATGGTATATTATTAGATCCTTCCCTGATCTATTTTTATCTTGTTGTTACCCAATAAATGATTTAATTTTACTTTTCGTGGAAGTGTGATTGCAGTTAAAGTCCCACCCCCAGGGGGAACATTCTTTCTATTTGTTACAGTTCTCAGGGATGATGGCAACCCACTTCCAGATTTTCTCATAACTGGGGACACAATTTTGCTGATCAGAACATTGGTTCTCAACGAGGGGGGAAGTTCCCTGCTTCCGCCGTGCAACAAAGAGACCAAATCATGAGGGGTCGCCATCTGGGTTTCTAGGTCCAAGTTGGTATATCTCGACTTTTGGCCTATCCAGTCCAAGCACCCACGTAAAAGACACGTTAGTTTAGAAATTCTGGTATTCAGAAGATCAACGCCACCATCTTGTTTGGAGAGGTAGAGCTTTTGGAGGGCAATGCGGGGGCGCCTTCCTTTCCAATGGAAGGTGGCAAGTGCTGCATTAAGTCTGTGTAGGTCTGAGTGCTTCAGGAGAAGGGGGATAGTCTGCAGGGGGTAGAGTAGTTTGGGAAAGCTGGACATTTTAAAGAGGTGACACCTGCCGAAAAAGGAGATAGGAAGGTTTTGCCAGTTACGTAATTCTGCGATTACCTTTTTCAGGATAGGCATGAAATTAAGGCGATATAGCGAGGAAGGGTGGCTACCAATTTTGATCCCAAGATAGGTGATATAATGTGGGTGACTTTTAGTGGTGAGGAAGAGGCCCAGGGGGGTTTGCGCATGGTATTTAAAGGTAAAATTTCACTTTTAAAAAAATTAATATGCAGGCCTGAGCTTTTGCGAAAATCGCCAAAAAGAGATTGGATAATGGGGAGAATTAACACAACGTCTGTGAAAAGAGCCGAACACCCGAATGCCCTTAAGGGTGGGATTGAACACTAAAGATCTGGAGAGTGGCTCAATGGCTAGGTTGAAGAGCAGGGTGGAGAGCGGACAGCCTTGTCTCGTCCCTTTAAAGAGATGGAAGGGCTGGGACATGTTGCCTGCTGCGATCACCTGAGCCGTCGGGTGCATATACATAGCCCGGATTAAGTGGAGAACAGGACCAGCAAAGCCCAACTTGGTAAGAACCAGATCCAGCCACCGAAAACTGACATTGTCAAAAGCCTTCTCGGCGTCGAGCGTGACGATCGCAGCCTCTGTGTCGGGATCTGATTTAGATGATTCGAGTGCTATAAGCACTTTGCAAATGTTGGACGTCGCTGATCTGCCCCGGGTGAATCCGGCTTGGGCCAGGTGTAAAAGGGAGGGAAGGATAGAAGCAAGTCTGTTGGCCATGATTTTGGAGAGTATCTTGGAATCCACGTTGAGAAGGGATATCGGACAGTAGGAGCCCGGATCAGTTGGGTCCTTGCCCTTTTTAGGTATAAGCTTGACATGTGCTTGAAGATAGGGGTGGCCCGAAAGGATATGGTGGAATACTGCAAGGAGAGTGGGGGCAACTGATTCAGAAGTTAGTTTATAAAATTGTGGTGTTTACCCATCCAGGCCAGGAGATTTGCCCGAGGTCAATATTTTAATTGTGCTGGTGAGGTCGTCTAAAGTTAAGGGAGTGTTTAGTAAATTCAGTTGGTCTTGAGAAACAGCAGGAATGGAAATCGCGGACAGTAGCGACAAGGCAAGAGATTCATCTATAGGGTTGGGACTATATAACGAGCGATAGTATTGCTCAAAGATTTTAATGATTTGTTTGGGATCGTCCACAAGCATACCTTGTGGATCTTTGAGAGCAGCTATGTGTGAAGGGGTGTGTGGACCTCTGCAGAGTGAGGCCAGCAATTTGCCAGGCTTTTTCCCAAATTGGTGAAATTTTCAGTCCTGATGCGATTTATGCAGGTTCTCCCGGGCTTCCGCCCACTTGTCAAAGTGTGTTTTAGCTGAGCGCCTCTGTTCCCTGTTTTGGGGAGTATTGGAATAATTAAGTAGAGCCTGGGCCTCCCTTAGGGAAGCACTGGCAGCAGCATATGTCTCAGCTACATTTTTTTTGAAGGCTACAGCATAGGAGATGAGTCGTCCCCTCAAGACTGCCTTCCCAGCCTCCCAGAGTAGAGTCGGAGAACACTCCAGGGTGGCATTGTGGGAAAGGAAGTCAGTCCAGGCATCTTTAACGAGTGTGCGGACCCCGGGGTCCCTGGCCAAGTACGTTGGGAACCGCCATGTTCCAGCAGAGGAAGTAGTAGCGAAACAGGTGAGAACAGCCGAAATGAGGGCATGGTCGGAGATGGCTATATCATGGATGTTGGGCTAGGTCGAAAAGGGTAACATGAGAGCATTAGGGAAAATATAGTCAATTCTGGTAAGAGTGTTGTGGGGGTGTGAGAAAAAAGAGAATTATTTTGCATCAGGATAAGCTAGTCGCCACACATCGGTGAGGTGCAAGCCCTCAACGAAGGTGGAGAGTAGATTAACGTGAGGAGGTGCTCTAGTGGGAGGGGAGTCCCTGCCAGGGGACTTGTCCTCTTGAGGGTGCATGACCTGATTAAAGTTCCCAGTCACTAGAAGAGGAAGGTGGATAAATGGAGCCAAAAGGGATGTGAGGTGTTGGAAGAAGGGCCTGGAGGGCTTATTAGGGGCATAGACATCTGCTATCGCCCAGTCTCTATTCAGGGTTTTGAGCTGAGGGATCGCAATGCGGCCTTCATCGTCAAGACTAGACGAGAGCAGATCGCTAGGGTAGCGTTTATGGATCAACAGCAATACACCTGCCTTACCTTTGACTGCCGGACTGCCAAAGACTTGGCCCACCCACAGTATCCTCATTCGGAAAAAATTGTTTTCAGATAAATGTGTCTCTTGGAGAATGGCAATGTCTGTCCGCAATATTAAATTCATAATGAGTTGACGCAAATGGGAAAAATCTTAACAGGAGCTCAACCTGAGCTAGCCAATATCATAAGTTCAGGTGGGATAAAACAGAGATAATCATGCAGTATATTAAAAGAACCAGTAGTAGATAAAAAGATATAAGAAGATCAGCAGACTAAAAAACGTATAAAATTAGAATCCTAAAAGTCAATCCAATTCCTGAAATACTAATGTGTGTGTCTATTTTCAATATTGGTGTTCTAAATAATTAATCCAATATATACTTGTAACAACTCCTACTGAACGATCAATAAACAAAAAAGAAGATCAGCAGGCTGTGGCAAAAAACGTGTATGATGCGAATCATAAAAGTCTGTCAGATTCCTAAAACCAATTCTGTATATATCTTCAATATGAAATACCTAGTCCAATATATGTCTGACTTCAAATTAAGGATAAACCACCCTATGAGACAACACAGAGAAATGGTCAGATAATCGTATCGAATGACTAAAAACGCAAGATAAATGAATCGCTATCTGAGCTAATTAACGAATATTCACAGTAGTCTCAAGCATAAATCAATAGTGATACATGTGATAAAATACGTGATGTTAAAATAAATCCATGATCATAGAAAGCAACCATAATGCATAAAAGACAAAAATGTGCAAAATATAAAATACTCAAATTTAAATAAATGAATAAATATTCCGTATGTAATAATGAATCCAAGTGCATAAAATCAATCAAGTGCGGTGATCAATAAATAGATATAAATATCAAATGTATATATATATATATAAACATCAATATAAATGTGAATCTTGTGCAATAAAACAGTCCGTGTGCCTTATAAAAACTTGTGCAATTAGCAATCCATATATAATAAATAAGATAGGTGCGCTTATAATAAAGTGACAATTAGTGACTCTTCTAGAACAACAATGTGGATATCCAGTGCTGTGATCTGGAGTGAGCTGTGATATAATAGGAGCAGTGGCCGCTCACCTCACTGCACCTTTCAAGGCGCTTTAAGATGGTCTTTGACCCTGGGGGTAAGATGCTGGGCTACTCCGGTGGCTTAGGGTGCTCTGACCTCCACTCTCTGATCCACAGCTATCAGTCCCGGATAAACTCCAATGATACCAGTGTATTCCAAAAAAAGAATGATGCCCAACTAGTGAAGTATGTATACACTCGCTTTATTATTTAAAATCAGGGAAAAAGGAACACTCACATTCCATTGAAGATAAATAGGCAGAAACGATAAATGTTGCCGCACTTTTGCGGTATGATTCCAGGGTACTTCCGGCTACGGCCGTCCAACCGGAAGTCAACGTCACCCAAAGCCTCCCGACGTGTTGCGTCACAGATCACGTGACTTTCTCAAGGGATGGGCTAAGGGTGATCGTCTCCGCCTTATGTAGCACTGATGTAACCATGGATACCATCAACACAAGATCTTTAACCCCCTATTCAGTTCACATTCATTCTATCTCATAAATCGTGACTAATTGAATACAGAGATTCTTCTTTAGCACCATCTTGTGGCGGTTTTGAAAATATATTTAAAAGAATATCTTATAAAGCTCAAATAAGGTGCACATATGAGATAAAATGTATAAGACAACATATATAAAAAATTCTTCATCTTTATCTAAACAAAACACTAAATATGCATAAAATACTATTAAATACACATACCATAATGATACTCTTCATATATTTATAAAATTCTTCATATATTAAAATTATATTAAAATAGATAAAAATATATCGCACAGGTCCTATATGTATTAATAAATATATCAATATATCAAGGAGAAAGCCAGGAGTTATATATATAAAGATAAAACGTAGACCACTCAGGATGGGAATATAAAACTGACCAACCATGTTACCAACCTAAAAATATGAATATCTCAATTAAGATTTAATAAATATTAAAATAATAAAATATTAATAATAAGATATAAAGCAGTTAAGATCATTTCAATATTGAGCCCCTGAGGCGAAAGTGTCTGAATCTCAAAAATTCCAACGGGATTCTGCTTGACTGAGGGTTCTTATCTTATGACTCCCTCTCCAATGGGGTTTATATTTTTCAATTCCCAAAAATCATAAAGAGGAGGGGTCTTTATTGTGCACTTCCAAAAAGTGTTTCGATACACTATGTTTCGGGAAACTCGTTTGAATATTCTGTATATATCCCCGTAACCGTTTCCACAGGGGTCTTTTAGTCCTGCCTATATACTGAATGGAGCATGAACATTCTAATAAATACACTGCCCCTTCTGTCCGACATGTGATGAAGTCATCTATTTTGTATACTTTTCCTGTGCTTGATGATTTAAATTCATCTTTCTTCTTTTTATTCAATAATGTCCTTTTACAGGCATAACAATTTTTACACAGATAAAAACCTTTCAAGTTAAAAAAATTATTAAAAATATTATAAATTTTTGGGGGATCTGTGATGTTTTTTGCAATTGTCTGTCGAAGTATAGGTGCTTTCCTATAGGTAAATCTTGGTTGTGGAGGTAAAACTTCGGCTAAAATATTTTCTGCCAATAAAATCTTCCAGTGTTTTTTTATAATCTTTTCAACCTTTTTATGCTGTATGTTGTAATCTAGCACCAGCGGGGGATTATTTTTTAAAACATCTGCTTCTTTTTGTAGCTCTTTAGTTTTCTTGTTTTCCAATAAACGGTCTTTTTCTATGTTCAATTAACTTCATTGATTTTTTCTCTAATGAAAATATCCTTATACCCTTTTTCTACAAATCTTGACCTCAGAATTTCAGCTTGCTGTTCATAATCCTCTATTTTCGTACAATTTCGCCTAATGCGCACAAGTTGACCTTTAGGTATGTTTACAAGCCATGGCATATGGTGACAACTGTTCAGAGGTAGGTAGCTGTTTCGGTCTACAGGTTTAAAAAATGTTTTAGTAATGAATTTATCATTTTCATGTTGTATCTCAAAGTCTAAGAAGGTGATATTTGTTTTGCTGATTTCCCAAGTAAGGGAAATATTTTTGTCATTCTGTGCCAATTTTTCTTTAAATGTTTCTAAGCTCTCTTCACTTCCAGCCCAGATTAAGATGATATCGTCAATGAATCTTTTGTAAACTATTAATTGCTCTGGGCGGTTTTCGTATATGGCCGATTCCTTCCACTTTGCCATATATAAATTGGGTACACTTGGCGCATATTTCGCTCCCATCGCAACACCTTGTTGTTGTTTGTAGAAGACTGAGTCGAACCAGAAGTAATTATGATCTAGACCGTATTTCAAACATCTTATCAAAAATTTTCTTTGTTGGGTCTTTAAATCAGTCATTTCTTTAAGAGCCCATTTTGTCGCTTTTATTGCTTCCTGGTGATTTATTATTGTATATAGGCTCGCTGCATCAGCCGTTGCTAGTATAATGTTTTCCGACTTAAACTGTGAATTTTCTAAATATGCAATTAAATCCTTTGTGTCTTTTAGATATGCCTTTGTTTTTTGTACTGCTGGTTGTAAAAACCAGTCTATATACTCCCCCAGTCTAGAGCTCACTCAGTGGAGCTGTGGGGGCCGAGCTTTGCGGCCTCACGGCCGAGTCCCCGAGTGGCTAAACCGAGCCAGTCAGAGCGGGTCCAAGCCGAACGCCGAGCGTGCGCCTCCTCGCGGCATCTCTTCCACACTGCCTCTCCCCTCCTCTCTCACTCCAGACTCTTCACCCCGCGCTCTCCGCGCTCACCAGGTTCTCTGCACCAGGGATCGGCGGGTCTCCTCGTTTGCCAGGTAGCGGGTTATGACTAAGCGAATGTAATTGCGTGAAACGCGTCAACTGTGTCTTGTCCCCTGTCTCTGATTGTCACTATGGATCGTTTCTATTGTTTGGATCTTCAATAAATAGATTTTATTGCTTCATACCTTCAAACTGGAGTGCGGTTGCCTATCTCTATCTATGTACAGCGGGTGAGTTTATGCCTTCTGTCTATACAACTGCTTACATCTCAGGTGTGAGCCCATGGTGAGCCTAGCACTGGCTCCTTGCTGGTGCCATATTCAGGCCCTTCCTTCTTTTCCCCATAGACACACTCCTAAACCTTGTGGACCCCCTGCCACCTTTTAGGGATTGGATGAGGTCAGATAAATATTTATAACCCAGTGGCTGACCCAGTGTGTCTGGAAGCTTCCTCAGAGGAAGACAGAAACAATCAGCAAGCATAGAAACAGAGAAAAAAGGCAGAAGAAGACAGAGAAGTCCATTTTTTCTTTTATGTTTTTTTGTTAAACAAAACAATGAGTATAAATCTACATTTTTCCCAAATAAGTTTGAAGCCATTTACTGTTGACTGTCTCACTACCTCTGCTGGAAGTTTATTCTAAGCATTAACTACCCTTTCAGGTAAATAATACTTTCTAAATTTAGTTTTGAACTGAGTGTTCTTGATTTTGGTTTCACATTGAAAAAACTGCCCTCCTGAATTTTATTCACCCGCTTGATGCATTTAAAGGTTTCAATCATGTCTCCCTTTTCCCTTCTTTCCTTTCTTTTCTCCAGACTGTACATATTAAGTTCCTGAAGTTGCTCTCGATATGTTTTATCCCCCAGACCTTTTATCATTTTTGCTAACTGTCTCTGGACTTGTTCTGTCTTATCAATATCTATTTGTAAGTCAGATCTCCAGATCTTGACACAGTATTATAAATGAGATCTCACTATAGATTTATATATGGGGGAATCATGACCTCCTTCCTCCTGCTGGTGATCACTCTAGTGATGCATCCTAGAATTCTATTTAGTTTTCCCACTGCCTGGTCACACTGTGCTCATTGTGCAATCATCTGAAATAAGTACCCCCAAATCTTTTTCCTCTGTAGTGCTGGCTAACACTGTACCCCCAACATTGTAGATTATTTTTCCCTAGATGCATTATTTTACATTTAGAAACATTGAACTGGAGTTTCCACCGCTTTGACCAATCTTCCAGCAATGTCAAATCATGTTCCATTTTACAGACACCTCCACAACCACACCCTGGTATCTATCCTTTAGCCAACTGCATATCCACTGAACCACCCAAGGGTATCCACTGAACCACCCAACAGACTTAGGGAAACCTGACCAGGCCCAGAAAGTAAAGTGCTGCTCCACTTGGTACAGCAGAACCAAAAACTAAACTTAGCCTGTATAGAGCAGGGTGCTACATCAGGAAAAGGGGAGATATCATTGAAACATTTGAATACATTAAGAATGTGAATAAGGTTCAGGGGACAGTATTTTAAATATGAAGCTAAGGTCAAGAATACAGGGATATGACATCAAACTAGCATGTGGAAAGTTCAAAACTCTTCTTAGAAAATATTCATTTACCAATCATTTCTTTTTATTTCTGTTTATAGTATGTTGTGTGTTATGTACATCTATTACTATGCTATGTAAGGCACTGAACTTGATGTTGTAGCAGACATTTCCATATATAGCCCATGCTGTAGGCATTGTCCAGACAAAGTAAGAGATTGTGCTCTACAGTAAAATATTCTAAGAACTACAACAGTGATCAGAAATACAACAGTGAGTATGTTATTAGCAAATGTGTGTGCTAGAAAAAAAAAACAGTATTCTCCCATCTGTGTTGACAAGCTGTATTCTGGGAGACATTAGGTCAGTGTTAGTATCGTCTATGCTGTCTGGTCTGTTGGGCAAAAGAAGGCAACGGTTGCAATGGTTTGAAAGGACCTTCTTATCCACTTGCAAATGTCTAGGCAAAACATATACAGGTGCATCTATAAAAATTAGAATATCATCAAAAAGTTAACTTATTTTAGTATTTTAATTCAAAAAGTGAAACATATTTATTATATAGATTCATTACACACAGAGTGATATATTTCAAGAATTTCTTTCTTTTAATTTTGATGATTATGGCTTACAGCTAGGGAAAACCCAAAATTCAGTATCTCAGAAAATTTGAATAATACATAAGTTCAATAAAAAAATTGATTTTTAATACATAAATGTTGGCTTATTGAAATGTATGTCCATGTACAGTATAGTATGCACTCAATACTTGGGCTCCTTTTGCATGAATTACTGCATCAATGTGGCATGGCATGGAGATGATCAGCCTGTGGCATTGCTGAGGTGTTATGGAAGCCAAGGTTGCTTTGATAGTGCCGTTCAACTCGTCTGGATTTTTGGGCCTGGTGTCTCTCATCTTCCTCTTTACAATACCCCACAGATTCTCTATGGGGTTTAGGTCAAGCGAGTTTGCTGGCCAATCAAGCAGTGATACCATGATCATTAAACCAGGTATTGGTACTTTTGGCAGGGTGGGCAGGTGCAAAGTCCTGCTGGAAAATGAAATCAGCATCTCCATAAAGCTGGTCAGCAGAGAGAAGCATGAAGTGCTCTAGAATTTCCTGGTAGAGGGCTGTGCTGACTTTGGACTTGATAAAACACAGTGGACCAACACCAGCAGATGACATGGCTCCCTAAATCATCACTGACTGTGGAAATTTCACACTGGACCTCATGCAACTTGAATTCTGTGCCTCTCCACTCTCCCTCCGGATCCTGGGACCTTGATTTTCAAATGAAATGCAAAATGTACTTTCATCTGAAAAGAAGACTTTGGACCACTGAGCAACAGACCAGTCCTTTTTCTCCTTAGCCCAGGTAAGGCGCTTCTGACGTTGTCTTAGGTTCAGGAGTGGCTTAAGAAATGCGACAATTGTAGCCCATGTCCTGGATACAATATAGTTCATATTCCTATCGCACACCTTCCTGGTTTGTAGGCACTTGTGTACTGGGTGCTGAAGCGATCACCAGCTGGCCACTGGATCAGTTACAAGTAGATACATATTCGCCAGCACACCAAGGATCTTGCAAAAGCAGTCCAAAAAGCTTTATTCCAGAGACGATCACATCAAAAAAATATAGTGCAATGTTTCAGAGCCGCGCAGGACCCCTTCGTCAGGCATGTGACGACGAAGGGGTCCTGCGTGGCTCCGAAACGTTGCACTATAATTTTTGGTGTGATCGTCTCTAGAATAAAGCTTTTTGGACAGCTTTTGCAAGATCCTTGATGTGCTGGCGAATATGTATCTACATGTCCTGGATACGTCTGTTTGTGGTGGTTCTGGAAGCACTGACACCAGGCCTGGACTGGCCATAGGGCAGACCGGGCATATTCCCGGTGGACACGGGGGACTCATCACATCAAGTGTCAGACACACACTTGCCAGTTGCCGCCGCCCGCCGGCCTCTCCGATTCTGCGGAGAGGGCCGCATCTGGCTGGCCATCTTTCGCATGCGCATGCTGGGGGGTTGCCTGGGGGCCCCGCAGGGTGGCAATTTCCCCCGATCTGATCCCCCCCACGCTGCAGCAGCCACTACAGTATGCGGTAAACTGGTTGCTAAGATCGCCTGCCGAATGGCGTCTAGCAACCAGTGACGTCCGAGTAGGGACCCAGCATGCAAAGCGTCCTCCTCCGTGCCTATTACAGAGTCTTTGTCTCCACTCACCTCTGCTCCTCCCTTCATCCTCACTGTGCGGCCGCTGCGGAGGGGAAACTGCCTGAGTGAGGCAGCAAGACCGAGCACAGACAAACTGCTGCTTCAGGTGAGATATTCTCTCTCTCTCTCCTCTTTCTCTCTCTCTCCCCTTCCCCCTCTCTCTCTCTCTCTCTCCCCCCCTCTGTCTCCCCCCCTCGGTCTCTCCCCCCTTGGTCTCTCTCCCCCTCTCTCCCCCTCCCCCCTTTCTCTTTCTGTCCCTCCCCTCTCTCTCTCCCTCCCCCCTCTCCCTCTCTCTCTCCCTCCCCTCCCCCTCTCTCTCTCCCTCCCCCTCTCTCCCACCCCCCTCTCTCTCTCTCTCCCCCTCCCCCCTCTCCCCCCTCTCTCTCTCTCCCCCCCCCCTCTTTCATAAAGTATAAATAAAACCGTATTGACATAAGATAAATACCAATAAACCCCAAAAAAGAAATGAAAACCCCCTGAAATAGAGGCCCACTTGTTTTTTTTTTTTAATAAAAAGCCTGGCAGAATTTTTTTTTTGCATATGACAGCATCGCCACCAGTGGCGGCTGGTGCATTGGGGGCGCAGGGGCCCCCCCATCCATTCCTTATCTATTGGCCGAGGAGGAGGCGGGAGGACTCGAGGAGATTCGGGGGCTGAGGAGAAGGCGCCGCTGCAGGTAAGTGCACTGGTCTCTCTGCATTGAAGGGGGAACGCTGGTCACTCTGCATTGAAAGGGGGCACGCTGGTCACTCTGCATTGAAAGGGGGCACGGCATGTTGGTCTCTCTGCATTGAAAGGGGGCACGTTGGTCCCTCTGCCTCATCCCATCTCTCCCACCGTCATACCTCTGGCGGATCCTATCTCTCCCACCGCCATCCCTCTGCCTGATCCCATCTCTCCCACCGCCATCCCTCTGCCTGATCCCATCTCTCCCACCGCCATCCCTCTGCCTCATTCCATCTCTCCCACCGCCATCCCTCTGCCTGATCCCATCTCTCCCACCGCCATCCCTCTGCCTCATCCCATCTCTCCTACCGCCATCCCTCTGCCTAATCCCATCCCTCCAACCGCCATCCTTCTGCCTCATCCCATCCCTCCCATGGCCATCCCTCTGTCTGATCTCCACCCCTCCCATGAGGCAGTAGTGATGGGGGGATAGGACTAACATCTGTAGTGGTGGTGGTGGGGAGGTGGGGATAGGGATGACATCAGTGGCAATGGTGGTGAGGATAAGGATGACATCAGTGGCAGTGAACATTGTCATTCCTATCCCCACCACCACTGCCACTGATGTCATCCTTATCCCCACCACCAGAGCCACTGATGTTATCCCTATCCTTACCACTACGCCCACTGATGTCAACCCTATCCTCATCATTCCCACTGATGTCATCCCTATCCTCAACACCGCCACTGATGTTATCTCTATCCCAACCACCACTGATGTCAATGCTATCCCCACCACCACCGCCACTGATGTCATCCCTATCCCCACCACTGCCACTGATGTCATCCTAATCCCCACTGCCACTGATGTCATTCCTATTCCCACTGCCACTGATGTCACCCCTATCCCCACCACCACTGCCACTGATGTCACCCCTATCCCCACCACCACTGATGTCACCCCTATCCCCACCACCAATGCCACTGATGTCATCCCAATCCCCACTGCCACTGATGTTATTCCTATTCCCACTGCCACTGATGTCATCCCTATCCCCACCACCACTGCTACTGATGTCATCCCTATCCCACCACCACCACCATATGAAACTACATACAAATTTTGGGGGCGACTGTGAACAAAAACCTTGATTTTACTACACGTGTAATATCTGACCCTGCACACTGGAATGAGAGCAATAATTATAGGATCATTATTCATGGTTAACTCTGAACTGATGACTAGAGATGTCCCGAACTGTTCGCCGGCGAACAGTTCCCGGCGAACTTCGCATGTTCGCGTTCGTCGCTGCGGGCGAACATATGCGATGTTCGGTCCGCCTCCTATACATCATCATTGAGGCAAACTTTGACCCTGAATCTCACAGTCAGCAGACACATTCCAGGCCAATCAGCATACCTCCCTCCCACACCCTCCCACCTCCTATAAATAAGCAAGGGCAGCATCCATCTTAGATCATTTCTGTGTTACTGAGAGCAGGGAAAGTGTTGCTGCTGCTGCTGTTATAGCTAGGGACAGTTAGTCAGTGTTCCTGGTCTTGTTAGCCAGTGTTCTTGGTACACTCCTGCTGTAAGGACAGCACCCCAAAAAGCCCTTCCTAGGGCTGGTATTTGAGGTTTTTTATGGATATATATATATATATCTATTGTCCCCAAAAGCCCTTTTGAGGGCTGGTATTTGAGTATTTTATACATATATATATATATATATATATATATATATATATATATATATATATATATATATATATATATAAATCTATTGTGCACTGCAGTTACCTGCCCGCTGTGTGTGAGAGGCCACAGACCCACACAGACTGTACTGTGTGCACGGGTGGCACAGGCACAGTACCTTGCATTTTAAAAAATATTTTTTCTTTTCCTCTGTCATAATTGCAGTGAGTGCTGTGTCAGGTCCACAGAGTGTACTGTACCCACTGCAGTGCACTGCCCACCACTGATATATATACGGTGGCACAGCATCTTGTTGCAAATTGAAAAAAAAAAAATATTTTTTATTATTGCAGTTGCCTGGGCTGCCAGTGACTGTCAGGTCCACAGAGTGTACTGTGCCCACTGCAGTGCCACTGCCCACCCACCACTGATATATACGGTGGCAGGCATGACTTTTTTTGGATTAGTGTCTGGGGGGGGGGTCTAAAAAGCGTACCTGTGAAGTTTCAGCTCTGTAGCATGTCCAGAACCAGAAAAAAAAGATCATATAGGTGTAAAAGGGGTTCCCACCATCCCTGCTCTACTGAAAAATGATCTTTTTTTCTGGTTCTGGACATGCTACAGAGCTGAAACTTCACAGGTACACTTTTTAGACCCCCTAGACACTAAATCACACAAACAAGTTCTTAAAAATTGTCATTTTTGATAGAGAGCCAATTATTGGAAAATTAAATTAAAAAAAAAAAAATTTCTTTGGATTTATTGTCTGGGGGGTCTAAAAAGTGTACGTGTGAAGTTTCAGCTCTGTAGCATGTCCAGAACCAGAAAAAAAATAGAATTAGGGTTAGGGCTAGGGTTAGGGTTAGCGTTAGGGCTAGGGTTAGGGTCAGGGCTAAGGTTAGGGTTATTTTTTAGTGCTTAGGGTTAGAGGGTTAGAGTTAGAGGGGTAGGGCTACTAACTCTAACCCTAAGTATCTCACCGTAACCCTAACCCTAGCCCCTAACACTAAACCTAACCCTAACTCTCTAACCATAACCCTAACCCTCTAATCTTAAACCTAACCCTCTAAGCCTAGCCATAAAAATAACCCTAACCCTAGCCCTAACCCTAACCCTAACCCTAGCCCTAACCCTAGCCCTAACCCTAACCCTAGCCCTAAGCCTAACCCTAGCCCTAACCCTAATTCGTAATTTTTTCTGGTTCCGGACATGCTACAGAGCTGAAACTTCACAGGTACACTTTTTAGACCCCCCAGATGCTAAATCCAAAGATTTATTTTTTATAGAAATATTTTTATTTTTTTTTAATTTTTCCAATCATTGGCTCTCTATCAAAAAGGACAATTTTTAATAACTTTTTTTTGTGTGATTTAGTGTCTGGGGGGTCTAAAAAGTGTACCTGTGAAGTTTCAGCTCTGTAGCATGTCCAGAACCAGAAAAAAAATAGAATTAGGGATAGGGCTAGGGTTAGGGCTAGGGTTAGGGTCAGGGCTAAGGTTAGGGGTTTTTTTTAGTGCTTAGGGTTAGAGGGTTAGAGTTAGAGGGGTAGGGGTAGGGCTACTAACTCTAACCCTAAGTATCTCACCGTAACCCTAACCCTAGCCCCTAACACTAAACCTAACCCTAACCCTCTAACCATAACCCTAACCCTCTAACCTTAACCCTAACCCTCTAAGCCTAGCCATAAAAATAACCCTAACCCTTGCCCTAACCCTAACCCTAACCCTAGCCCTAACCCTAATTCGTAATTTTTTCTGGTTCCGGATATGCTACAGAGCTGAAACTTCACAGGAACACTTTTTAGACCCCCCAGACACTAAATCCAAAGAATTTTTTATTTTTTTTTTATTTTTATTTTTTTTTTTAATTTTTCCAATAATTGGCTCTCTATCAAAAAATTACAATTTTTAAGAACTTTTTTTTGTGTGATTCAGTGTCTGGGGGTCTAAAAAGTGTACCTGTGAAGTTTCAGCTCTGTAGCATGTCCAGAACCAGAAAAAAAATTAGAATTAGGGTTAGGGCTAGGGTTAGGGTTATTTTTAGTGCTTAGGGTTAGACGGTTAGGGTTAGAGGCGTAGGGGTAGGGTTACTAACTCTAACCCTAAGTATCTCACCGTAACCCTAACCCTAGCCCCTAACACTAAACCTAACCCTAACCCTTAAAGCCCAGTTCCTGTCCCATTTTGGTCGGTTCTGGTCTGTTTGCGGTTGTTTGCGGTGCGTTAAACGGGGAGTTTGGTCTGTCACTGTGAATCGGGCGTAACCCTTACACTACCTGATCGATACAACATCATACCTGATCGTATACACACACTGGATGTTTTAAAGCACGTTATTCCAAACAATTTAGGAATGTTAGGTGATTTATGCCCTTTATGGAATAAAACCCGACTCTGCGTCAACTACGTAATTTTCCATGGGAGTTTTGCCATGGATCCCCCTCCGGCATGCCACAGTCCAGGTGTTTGTCCCCTTGAAACAACTTTTCCATTACTATTGTGGCCAGAAAGAGTCCCTGTGGGTTTTAAAATTCGCCTGCCTATTAAAGTCTATGGCGCTTCGCAATGTTCGCCAGTTCGCGAACATTCGCCGATGTTCGCGTTCGCCGTTCGCGAACGGCGAATTTTATGTTCGCAACATCACTACTGATGACCTCTATGATCTTTAATAGTGTGACAGAACCATCTGACTTTGTATTATATTGTTGCTGCCTCCTTTCGTCTGTTTGTTCGGCTGTTCCACTGCCCGTACAGCCCCCTTTATTCCGCTATGTTTTAGCCGAACGCTTTGCCTTTTGGACCTCCGTGAAGCTGGCGTGTGCCGGCAATTGACCACCCAGAAGGGCGGTTAACCGCAGCGTAATTGATGGTTCTTGGGTGGTCGCTGTTACACCTAACCGCCACACGATGGCAGTGTTATGGAGCTTGCCCGGCCATCCAGCGATCCTCTGCCCAGCGTGAGGCACCAAAAGCGGACACATTTTTATCCGAAGTGCCGCTAGGCCCCAAATTCACGGATCCTCCTGACTTTGTTCATTAGACGAACGATGAAGCGTTCGGCAGTTTTATATTATGGTGTATTGTGTATGAGGGAACCCAGATAGCCATGCCATGGAACCTGTTCGTGAGATTAAAGACTTTGGCTCCATGGCGATTCGACTGTATTCGTGTAGTCTGAGTGCCATTCACCTAATAATGTGCACTCAGACCTGAGCTATCTGGGAATAGGTTATATGTGCAGGTTTAATGGCAAAATGTTAGTAATATATATTTTAAATGACAGTTGCTGTTTTATGTCCCCACGTGTATAATGGCGATTTCTCTTTGTCCTGAGAGATAATTGAATTACTTCTCGATTGTCTCCAGGGCAGAGAGGAGGAAGCCAGGATGCATTGAGGGAATGTATTGTGTCTATCTGTCCTGAAAGGTACATTTTCTGTCTTTGTCACAGTCTCCCATCTGGTCCCCTCTAGGGGAGTGTCCACCAGATGGGGACCTGCATAAATACAGGCGGGTAGCCCTCAGTAAAGTTGTTCCTGTTTTACCCTCAACTCGGAGCTTTGTCTCGTTTTTGGGAGGAGATTTATTATGTGCGGCTAGAGACTGTTTCCTGCTAACGTAAGCCACTCGGTTACGGTGGCTAATCGGTGGTTTCATTCCTTTTTACGCTGAGGTTCGTAACAACTGGTGGTAAGCGACGGGATGAGTCCCACCGCCCAGAACAACTACCAATGCAGTATGAGGGGCTGAAACGGATTACCCTCAAAAATGTATTGCAAGGTAGAGGACGACCAGCAGGTAATTTAAAGAAACGAGAGATTATTGCTCAATTGTTGGAGATGGATGCAGCACAAGAAAGGGAGAGAGCTAATGTGACCGGCATCTTGGATTTAACACCCGAGGAAATACAATTTAACCGGGCAGTGCAAATAAGGCTGGCACATTTTGGCCCCAACCCTACAGCTGACATTGTGGAACGAATGCAAGCAGCGGTAACAGCACAACTGCAAGGAAGAGGAGCTGCAGCAGCGGAGGTACCCCATAATAATGTGGAAAGAAGGTACCTTTTGCTGCGTTTAAAACTTTTGTGGAATCTGAGGGGGAGATTGATGGATTTTTGGCAGACTTTGAAAGGCAGTGTACCTTACACAGGGTGCCCACGGACGAATGGGTCACCTTCCTCTCTGGGAAATTGTCCGGCCGGGCCAGCGATGCTTTTTGGGCCATCCCAGAAGAGGATATTATAGATTACCAGGCCCGTTAAAGATGCCCTGTTGGCCAGGTATGCAGTAACGCCAGAAGTATACCGGCGGAGGTTCAGAGAGACCCCCAAGCAAGCGAGTGACTCCTATATGGAGTGGGCATGCAGAGTACACCGTGCAGCAACCCACTGGATGGCAGGATGCCAAGCTGTATCTGGGGAGGAGATCTTACAAGTGTTTATGTTAGAACACTGCTTCAACAAGTTACCTGCCGGGGTCAGAGAATGGGTCCGGGACCGTAAACCCTCCACTTTCCCGGAAGCCGCTTGATTGGCAGATGAATATACAGATGCTCGTAAGCTGGATGATAATGTGCCCAAAGCTCCTGCCAGGGTGGAATACCGACAAGCAGCACCCACCAATACTACTATTTACCAGGCTCCAGCACACCGCACCCCGGCTTTGCCTGCAACCAACAGCTATGCCCAGCCACCCCGTTTTAACTCCAGGGATTATTCGCAACCCATCCGGTGCTTTGGATGCAAACAGCTTGGGCACAAAAGGCCGGAGTGCCCGTTGAACACAGCCAACCAGGCGCAGTCATGGAGACGGCCAGCCGGCTGAAATCCACGCAACTCCCAGCCTGCTGCTCACTGCATTGAGCAGGAGGAATGTTGGGGCGTCCTCCATGAAGCAGACCCGGTCCAAGCCGCTCATCAAGACAACAGGCAGCAGCACCGGCAGATGGTTAAGCTGAACGGAAGGGAAGTCAGCGGGTTACGAGACACTGGTGCCACTATGACTTTGCTCCAGAAAGATTTGGTGCCTGAACATCAACACACCGGAGACACTGTGGCTGTAAGGGTAGCAGGGGGTTCTGTTTTTCGCCTACCTGTGGCCCGAGTACACTTGGATTGGGGAGTGGGGGCTAGACATGTTGATGTGGGGGTTATGAAAGACTTGCCTGCGGATGTTCTTCTTGGGAATGACTTGGCCCCCCTTGTTTCTGCATATGCTCCCATGGGCCCCAATGAAGTTAATGCTGTGACCACTCGTGCCCAGACCCCCGCTGCCGGAACCGACCCACCTGCTGCTGAGACCCAGGTAAGACCTTGTTCCCCGACTATTCCCTCAGATCAGGCCCCTCTAAGTTGGGATACCCCTGAGGAGTTTGGGAGGGAAACCCGGGCCGATCCAACCCTACAGAAGTATAGAGCTAAGGCAGATGCTAGAGAGGAAGGACCAGATGGGGAGCGGTATGAGTGGGTGGGGGATAGGTTATACAAGATCCCTAAACCTTCCCAGAAAAGTTTGGCCCCTTCTCAGAATCGATAACTGGTAGTACCTGCTAAGTACCGTCAGGAGATTCTGCGAATTGGGCATGATGTACCGTTAGCTGGACATCTAGGGTCCCGCCGCACAGCCCATAGAATTACGCAGAATTTCTTTAGTTTTAATCAGGCTGTGCGGGTATATTGTAGTACGTGTGACACTTGTCAACGGCTAGGGAAGCGGGGGGACCACCCAAAAGCTAGGCTTATGTCTATGCCTATCATTGGGGAGCCCTTTGCCCGCATAGCCGTTGACCTAGTGGGTCCACTGGCCAGGGCTAGCCCATCCAGTAAGAAATATATTCTTACCGTGGTGGACTATGCCACACGCTATCAAGAGGCAGTAGCGCTGTCTAATATAGAGGCAGAGACGGTTGCTGATGCCCTGGTTAAGGTTTTCACTAGAGTGGAGTTCCCTAAGGAGATTCTCTCCGATCAGGGGACCCAGTTTACCGCTGTGCTTACCCAGCAGCTGTGGAAGGTGTGTGGCATCAAACCGCTACTTAGCTCACCTTATCACCCACAGACTAACGGTCTCTGCGAGCGCTTTAACGGCACCCTCAAGCAAATGCTGAGGACCTTTACTGACGCTTGCAGAGACTGGGAGAGGTTCCTGTCCCATCTGTTGTTTGCGTACAGAGAGGTGCCCCAGGAATCTACTGGGTTCTCTCCTTTTGAGTTACTCTATGGGAGAAGGGTCCGTGGACCTCTTGATCTCATCAGAGGACACTGGGAGGGAGAGACAGAGCAGGAGGGGACCCCCATAGTGCCGTATGTTCTGAAACTCCGGGACCGCATGGAGAGTCTGTCTCTGATGGTAAGGGAGAATCTCCAGGCGGCCCAGGGGAGACAGAAGGGATGGTACGATCGGGGTGCCCGACAGCGAGTCTTCCAGCTTGGGCAGAAAGTGCTAGTGCTCAAGCCTGTGAAGACAGATAAGATGCAAGCAGCTTGGCAGGGACCGTATAAAGTGTTAGCTCAGATGTGTGATACTACCTATGTCATAGCCAGCTGTGCAGAGGAAAGGATTCAGTGATCCTTTCATGTGAACATGCTCAAGGAGTATCAGGAGAGACCAGAGGATGTCGCTGCAGTATGCGCTCCTGCTGCAGATGACCCAGAAAATCTACCCCTACCAGACTTGTTAGAAAGGGACCCCCAGACTGACCTTACTGCCTTAGTATCGCTAGGGGACCGGTTAAACCCCACGGAAAGGGCTCAGGCTCAACAGCTTCTGTGGGAGAAACAGGCAACGTTCTCCCAAGAACCTGGTTATACTACTCTAGCTGTACATAAGGTAGAGACCCCCGGACAGAACCCCCTACGACAGCCCCCCTACCGTATCCCTGAAGCAGTCCGAGAAGGAATGCGGAAGGAAATACAGGAGATGACCCAGCTTGGGGTTATCGAGCCCTCCGATAGTCCTTGGGCCTCGCCTGTAGTCCTAGTGCCTAAGAAAGATGGAACTACACGGTTCTGTGTGGACTACAGGCGACTCAACGAGCGGACCACCACTGACGCCTATCCGATGCCCCGGGTAGACGAATTACTTGATCGTATTGCCAGGGGACGTTATCTGACCACCATAGACCTGTGTAAAGGCTACTGGCAAATTCCCCTGGCCGAGGATGCTATCCCCAAGTCGGCATTTATCACCTCGTTTGGCCTGTTCCAATTTAAGGTCATGCCATTCGGGATGAAAAATGCCCCGGCTACCTTCCAACGTATGGTGGATGGACTCCTCGATGGCTTCCAGGAATTTGCTTGCGCATACCTGGATGACATTGCAATATTCAGTGGGTCCTGGGAGGAACACCTGGTTCATGTAGGGGTGGTGCTGGATAAGATTCAGACCGCTGGCCTGACATTGAAGCCAGAAAAGGCTACAGTACTTGGGTCACCGAGTGGGGTGTGGGAGCCAGAGACCAGAGCCAGCCAAGGTAGAGGCAGTGGCTAACTGGCCCACACCTATCACTAAGACCCAGGTGCTAGCCTTCTTGGGGACAGCAGGGTACTACCGACGTTTTGTCCCTGACTACAGCGCTATTGCTAAACCCCTGACAGACCCGACTAAAAAGAATCTCCCTAAGCAGGTCCTGTGGTCTCCAGCTTGTGAAGCCGCGTTCCAGGCACTAAAACAAGCTCTTGTGAATGCCCCTGTCTTGGCTGCCCCAGTTCCTCACAAACGCTTTCTTGTCCATACAGATGCTTCCATGTATGGACTGGGGGCTGTGCTGAGCCAAGTCGGGGAGGATGGAGGAGAGCACCCTGTCGCATATCTCAGCAGAAAGCTGTTACCCCGGGAAGTGAGTTATGCGGCAGTGGAGAAGGAGTGTTTGGCCCTGGTCTGGGCACTGAAAAAAGTTGAGCCCCTATCTGTATGGGCAGGAATTTTCCCTTGTGACTGATCACAACCCATTGCTGTTGCTTAACCGGGTCTCTGGGGACAATGGCAGGTTGCTACGCTGGAGTCTAGCCCTGCAACCGTATAACTTTACCATCACTTACAGACCCGGTAAGTACAATGGCAATGCTGATGGGTTGTCCCGACAAACAGACATCACTCCGGCTTCCTAGTCCTGGTCATCCCCACGTTGACCCGCAAGGGTCAAGCCGGGTCTGCCAGAGTGTCCCACAAGGAGGGAGCCATGTGTGACAGAACCACCTGACTTTGTATTATATTGTGGCTGCCTCCTTTCGTCTGTTTGTTCGGCTGTTCCACTGCCCGTACAGCCCCCTATGTTTTAGCCGAACGCTTTGCCTTATTGGACCTCCGTGAAGCTGGCGTGTGCCGGCAATTGACCACCCAGAAGGGCGGTTAACCGCAGCGTAATTGATGGTTCTTGGGTGGTCGCTGTTACACCTAACCGCCACACGATGGCGGTGTTATGGAGCTTGCCCGGCCAGCCAGCGATCCTCTGCCCAGCGTGAGGCACCAAAAGCGGACACATTTTTATCCGAAGTGCCGCTACGCCCCAAATTCACGGATCCTCCTGACTTTGTTCATTAGACGAACGATGAAGCGTTCGGCAGTTTTATATTATAGTGTATTGTGTATGAGGGAACCCAGATAGCCATGCCATGGAACCTGTTCGTGAGATTAAAGACTTTGGCTCCATGGCGATTCGACTGTATTCGTCTAGTCTGAGTGCCATTCACCTAATAATGTGCACTTAGACCTGAGCTATCTGGGTATAGGTTATATGTGCAGGTTTAATGGCAAAATGTTAGTAATATATATTTTAAATGACAGTTGCTGTTTTATGTCCCCACGTGTATAATGGCGATTTCTCTTTGTCCTGAGAGATAATTGAATTACTTCTCGATTGTCTCCAGGGCAGAGAGGAGGAAGCCAGGATGCATTGTGGGAATGTATTGTGTCTATCTGTCCTGAAAGGTACATTTTCTGTCTTTGTCACAGTCTCCCATCTGGTCCCCTCTAGGGGAGTGTCCACCAGATGGGGACCTGCATGAATACGGGCGGGTAGCCCTCAGTAAAGTTGTTCCTGTTTTACCCTCAACTCGGAGCTTTGTCTCGTTTTTGGGAGGGGATTTAGTATCTGCGGCTAGAGACTGTTTCCTGCTAACGTAAGCCACTCGGTTATGGTGGCTATTCGGCGGTTTCATTCCTTTTTACGCTGAGGTTCGTAACAAATAGCTTTGCCTATGGAAAATATAGGGTACTGAAATGTGTTCAATGAAATAGGGGGGTGTGGAGGGAAAGGGCCTCCTGGAAAGGTTGCAATGACCGGGCTCACAGGGTGATCTGTGCAAAATAGTCAAAACTTTATTTGGTAACGGTGCAATACAAAAATGTCAAATACGAAACATATAAAAACTACATTTGTACCCCTTATCTCTATATATGAAGCATAAGAGATTGGGTCACTCATATATATTCAAGACTACCTTCCCCTCTCTGGGGAAAGAAAAAGGAAAAAATTCTACTATAAACATCAATGAGGTCTATATAGGTAATCTAAATACCCTGACATAGTCCATGTGACAACAGAGGTCAGCGTGCACGAGATAAACCATACTACTCCCCGTTAGGTCCATTTGCCCTACTGCACTAATACTGTACTACACCACAAGATGACATGACATGGCGACCTATCGCATCAGAATAGAGAGGGTCCCACTATGGGAGGCTGGCCTAGTGTCATTGAGTAATTAGGGACATTTAGAGCCCATAACTAATCTTACCCTACATGCCAATGTAAATACACATAGTTTGGTTTGTATATATACTCAATTCATTATACTAAGTACGCTCCCCCCCTAGTAGCATGTCTTCTTCTACCTCTGTGGAATCATAATGAGCCTTTCCTTTCTGTCACTATGGGCTTTTGTTTTTGTTATTCGGCTATATTTACATATTATCTGCAGACTCATTTCTTCCCCTTTATGGCATCATGCTCATTCATTGACAGCAACATGATATACCTCCACTGTAACTCTTAGGAGACGTCACAAATATGATTAGCCAGCATTTTAGGATTTTTCATGGAACTTATTTTTAATATTTTGCTTTCCTTGAGTAGCTAGTAGTGATATGCTGCATTGACCACAAGATGGCGCTGGGCTAGACTACCCGAACAGCCGTAACAACTTACCCTTGATTAGGCTGCCGGGTATATAACTGAATGAGCGTGCCACGCCATCACGTTCTGAAGAAGCGTGCGCGAGCACGCGAAACGCGTCAACGTCAGACGCCAGCACTCCACGGGTACAGCAGGAAGTCAGCTGTACCGGGACCGACCAACGAGGCACGGGTAGACGGAAGGACGGCGGAGGCGGCGGAGGACTTTTCCCACACCCCAGGACAGAAGACACTGCCCGCCTAGGAAGGACATACACGGGGCGAAGAGAGTACGGAGCCTTAGGAAGGAGGTCAGGCACGCCACCAACGGAGGTACCCCATCCACCACCTGCCGTGAGTATCTCTGGACACACAGCACAGGACCACACGAGACGGAATGGGGAAATCTATGAGGAGAAGCTAGCGGTAAGGTCCACCACCTACATTCCCTACACGGATGAACATGTTGCTTTGATTGTTTAGTGGATTTACCTATGCACAGCTCCCTCTCACCCCTTCAGAGTGTCAGCAAACTCACGCAACAGGATAGGCGGTATCTGTATCTCCTACGAGACAGGAACTCACTCCATTCATAGGGACCACTTGTTCCCCCTCCAGCCATCACCTCTCTCCCATGACCTAAGCCTCCCTACCAGCCCCACACACCGCAGATCAAGAGCTCCGCCATCACCGTACATATACCCAGCCCATGGTCCCTGACCATCTCCACCCAAAAGAAGGAATACCTCATGTCACCGGTTAGGTGACAACAAGTCTATTATTAGACATTTACACAGGCACCAGTGAGCCCTCCCTGGGTGTCCATCCGACACACTTACCATCTCATCTAAGTGACAATCACCATCAGAATTTCCTATATGATCTCTCAGAGATCTTTTCTGAACGAATGTGACATTCAGCGGCTTGTACCTTAGTCACTTACAGAGGTCACTTATAGATAGGAGCACGCCCAGCCTTTGCTATTAGACAACCCCAGCTGACATCATTACCTAGGGTCACTGCTGACCCATCCCTTATACACTGCCAACACACGGCAGGGGCTTAGAGACACGATAGCATATGGGGACAGGAGCACTCACTCTCAGCCGTGAATCTTTTCACCACTCCTTCACCAGCAGGGCTCCCCATTTGAGAGTCCCAGCACCATAGGTGGAGTACTGGCTTTAGGTGGTGTCCCCACCCTGGGTTCACCACCCACACCTACCCTTGGGGTCGGCTTCACAAGACTAAGCGCCGGTTCACACTACTTTCAGGGGCGACCTCCGAGAGAGCAGCCGCCACAGACTTCATAACATTGAAGTCTATGGCGGTCGCCTCCTGGTCGCCCCAAAGAAGCTCTGGACCCTTTTTCTAGGTCGGAGCGACTTGTGTCGCTCCTATTAGAACGGGTCCGTAGCTTCCCTATGGGAGGCGACCTCACAGGTCGCCCTAGTGTGAACCGGGGCTTATTCACCATGCTACTTAGTAGTTTTTATATGTTTCGTATTTGACATTTTTGTATTGCACCATTACCAAATAAAGTTTTGACTATTTTGCACAGATCACCCTGTGAGCCCGGTCATTGCAACCTTTCCAGGAGGCCCTTTCCCTCCACACCCCCCTATTTCATTGATTTAGTGCTTGGTTGCTTAGGGTTCCCGGTACATATCTTCCGCTTGGGTGTATAGGGCGACTTGGGTGTATAGGGCGACTTGGGTGTATAGGGCGACTTGTGTCGCTCCTATTAGAACGGGTCCGTAGCTTCCCTATGGGAGGCAACCTCACAGGT
Organism: Pelophylax lessonae; assembly: GCF_965119305.1. Taxonomy (NCBI): domain Eukaryota; kingdom Metazoa; phylum Chordata; class Amphibia; order Anura; family Ranidae; genus Pelophylax; species Pelophylax lessonae. The sequence goes on along the minus strand of NC_138770.1, from coordinate 171,693,042 downwards.
CGCCCTAGTGTGAACCGGGGCTTATTCACCATGCTACTTAGTAGTTTTTATATGTTTCGTATTTGACATTTTTGTATTGCACCATTACCAAATAAAGTTTTGACTATTTTGCACAGATCACCCTGTGAGCCCGGTCATTGCAACCTTTCCAGGAGGCCCTTTCCCTCCACACCCCCCTATTTAATTGATTTAGTGCTTGGTTGCTTAGGGTTCCCGGTACATATCTTCGGCTTGGGTGTATAGTACTTCAAATTCTTTTTGATCTCATTACGGCCCCTGGCTCCCGCGTACAGCATAGGTTTTATCTTTTTACTGAAATGTGTTGCTATTTTCGGGCATGCATAGTCTTAAGGTTTGACATGTTGGGTATTTATTTACTTGACACAAACTCATCTTTTATATTTTACCCAAAAATTGGGTAATATATTTTTAATGTACCCTAAAATTACCTGTTATCTCTTAGCCTGGGTTCACACTAAATGCGGACTGCATCTAAATAGCAACCCGTCCATACAAACAGATTGTGGAGTGTATGTTAGGTTAACGACACCCCACAATCGGTTTTCAAAACGCAGCGCGATTTGCAGAAGTGGGTGGGTGTGCAGGCTAAATATAACTAAAAAACATTGTTCATCATTGGTCATTTTGTTTAAAAAAAAAAAAAATGGGCTGCTCAGCCTAAAATGCCCTGGCCTATTTTTTGTTCCAATCCGGGCCTGACTGACACCAGCCGTAGTCCACTCCTTGTGAATCTCCCCCAAATTCTTGAATGGCCTTTTCTGCACAATCCTGCCAATACTGCAGTTAACCCTGTTGCTTGTGCACCTTTTTCTATCATACTTTTTTCCTTCCACTCAACTTTCCATTATTATGCTGGGATACAGCACTCTGTGAACAGACAGCTTCTTTAGCAATGAGCTTTTGTGACTTAGGCTGGCCATACACTATACAATTTTCTTATTCAATTTCCTTTAGATTTACCTTAAACTATGTAGTGCAAGGGCCTGCCTGACTGCATACAAATTGAAAGTGTTTAGGTCTGACCCTATATTACATGGTTTTGGTAAATCTAAAGGAAAGTTGAACAAGAAAATTGTATAGTGTATGGCCAGCCTTACCCTCCTTGTGGAGGGTGTCAATGACTGTCTTCTGGACAACTGTCAAGTCATCAGTCTTCCCCATGATTGTGTAACCTACTGAACTAGACTGAGAGACCATTTAAAGGCTCAGGAAACCTTTACATGTGTTTTGAGTTAATTAGCTGATTAGAGTGTTACACCATGGGTCTTCAGTATTGAACTTTTTCCAATATTCTAATTTTCCGAGATACTGAATTTTGGATTTCACTAGCTCTAAGCCATAATCATCAAAATTAAAAGAAAGAGATGCTTGAAATATATCACTCTGAGTGTAATTAATCTATATAATATATGAGTTTCACTTTTTTGTGTTGAATCTGTTTTATTAAGATTTAAACAGTACATAGCATAAACATGAGAGTTCTAGTGGATCCACTAGAGTTTCCAGTGGATGTATAAGTATAAATTAATACCATAGTAATAAGAGGCCAAACATCACAGGGTTAGGATAAGATAAAGGTCCCTAAGGCATGGTACAGTTAGCATAAAGTCTGAATAGAAAATTAACTCCATAGACCACTAGTAATGTAATGTTAAAGATCACTACAGGTTTATCATAAGTATATAGTGGTGCTACAGTTACTAAAACCATAGCAATATATTTCAAAGCATCAAAAATAAGAAAAGCCCAAGAGAAAAATAACGGAAAGCAGAAAGTAAAGTAGAAAAGGAATAAAGGGAGATAGAAGAAGATGTAGAGATGAGTTTAACTTTTTGAATTGCATTAATTCTACCAATCTTTATTGGGGGTTCCAATGGAACGTGAATGAGTCATTCAGGACTCAATTTTCTTTGGCACAATCACTCAATATACTGACGGCACTGGAGGTGGATCCTCTGTGTCAGTGAGGGATTGGCGTGGACCGTACCAGGGGACCGGTTCTAAGTTACTACCGGTTTTCACCAGAGCCCGCCGCAAGGCGGGATGGACTTGCTGCGGCGGTAGCAACCAGGTCGTATCCTCCGGTAACGGCTCAACCTCAAAGACAGCTGATTCTGGCGCGGTACAGAAGGACAAGGCAAAAGCAAGGTCAGACGGAGCAAAAGGTCAAGGCAGGCGGCAAGGTTCGTAGTCAGGGGCAACAGCAGAAGGTCAGATACACAGGCAGGGAACGATACACCAAACGCTTTCTCAAGGCACAAAAGGCAACAAGATCCGGCAATGACAGGAAGGGGAAGTGGGTTTTTATAGGATTTGGACTGATTGGACCAGGCACCAATTAGTGGTGCACTGGCCCTTTAAATTTCAGTGCAGCGGCGAGCGCGCGCCCTAAGGAGCGGGGCCGCGCGCGCCGGGAGGAGGACGGAACCCGGCGTGCGCCGGGAGGCAGAGATGGCGGGACCCAGCGTGTAAGTACTACAGCTGCGGGGGAACAGCCTGCGGAACGCCTCGAGTGCTCCGGGGAAGCCAAGGGACCCGGAGCACTCGGCCTTACAGTACCCCCCCCCCCCCTTAGGTCTCCCCCTCTTTTTGGAGCCCAGGTACCTGTGGATGAGCTCTTTGTCGAGAATATTGGACTCGGGCTCCCATGACCTCTCCTCAGGACCACAATTCTCCCAGTCAACCAGAAAAAATCTTTTACCTCTGACAACCCTGGAGGCGAGGATCTCTTTCACTGAGAAGACGTCAGAGGACCCAGAGACAGGAGCAGAAGCGGTGACCTTGGGGGAAAATCGGTTAAGAATGAGGGGTTTGAGAAGGGATACATGAAAGGAGTTAGAAATACGGAGAGAGGGAGGAAGATGGAGTTTGTACGAGACAGCATTAATTTGGCTTTTGACTTTAAAAGGCCCGAGATAACGTGGACCCAGTTTGTAGCTGGGGATCCGAAACCGGATGTATTTGGCAGAGAGCCACACTCTGTCCCCAGGGGAAAAAACAGGAGGAGTTCTTCTCTTTTTATCTGCATGTTTCTTCATGCGAGAGGCGGCCAGGGTGAGTGACTCTTGAGTCTCTTTCCAGATGGAGGAGAAGTCCAGGGTCAGATCATCAACGGCAGGAACTCCAGAAGAGGTGGGAATGGGGAGGGGGGGCAACGGGTGACGGCCGCACACCACAAAAAACGGAGATTTGGTGGATGACTCAGAGTCTCTAAAGTTATAGGAAAATTCGGCCCAGGGCAACAGGTCGACCCAATCATCCTGACGGGAGGAGACGAAGTGTCGCAGATAGTCACCAAGGATCTGGTTAACCCTCTCTACTTGTCCATTGGACTGAGGGTGGTAGGCAGAAGAAAAGTTCAATTTGATCTTTAATTGGGTGCAGAGAGCTCTCCAAAACTTTGAGATAAACTGGACGCCTCTATCGGAGACGATGTGTGTTGGAAGACCATGGAGACGAAAAATGTGTAAAAAGAATTGCTTCGCCAGCTGTGGCGCAGAAGGGAGACCAGGAAGCGGAATAAAATGTGCCATTTTAGAAAACCTGTCGACAACCACCCATATGACTGTGTTGCCATGGGATACAGGAAGATCCGTGACGAAGTCCATTGCTATGTGGGACCAAGGCTGTTCAGGCACCGGCAGAGGGAGAAGAAGACCAGCAGGCTTCTGGCGGGGAGTTTTATCACGTGCGCAGACAGTACAGGCCCGAACGAACTCCGTTACATCTTTCTCAAAGGAAGGCCACCAATAGTGTCTGGCAATTAGTTGAGTCGTCTTTTTAATTCCAGCATGACCCGCCAGGTGAGAGGAGTGACCCCATTTGAGAGTCCGTAGGCGAAGACGTGGAGGAACAAATGTTTTCCCTGGAGGAACTGGTACCAGTGAAGCAGGGGCAGTTGAAATTAGACACTCAGGAGGAATGATGTGTTGAGGAACGGTTTCATCCTCTGAGGCATCGGTGGAGCGTGATAGGGCATCCGCCCTAATGTTCTTATCAGCAGGACGAAAATGGATTTGGAAGGTGAATCGGGCAAAGAACAATGACCACCTGGCCTGGCGTGGATTAAGGCGCTGGGCAGACTGAAGGTACGAGAGATTTTTGTGGTCAGTATAGATGGTGATCGGATGAGGGGATCCTTCCAGAAGGTGTCTCCATTCTTCCAGTGCCAACTTAATGGCTAGTAGTTCACGATCTCCGATGGCATAGTTCTTTTCAGGAGGAGAAAAAGTTTTTGAGAAGAAGCCGCAGGTGACGTTTTTCCCTTTAGCAGATTTTTGAAGAAGAACCGCTCCGGCTCCAACAGAGGAGGCATCTACCTCCAGGAAGAATGGTTTCAGCGGATCAGGCCTATTCAAGACTGGAGCGGAGGCGAAGGCGGCTTTAAGACGAGTAAAGGCTTCTTCAGCTTGGGGGAGGCCAGGATTTCGGATTCGCTTCTTTCTTGGTTAGGGCCACAATAGGCGCCACGATAGTGGAGAAGTGGGGAACAAACTGACGGTAATAGTTGGCGAATCCAAGGAAGCGCTGAATAGAGCGAAGGCCTGAGGGGCGTGGCCAATCCAAGACTGCAGAGAGTTTGTCGGGGTCCATTTGAAGACCTTGTCCAGAAACTAGGTATCCCAGAAATGGCAGACAGCTACGTTCAAAAAGACATTTTTCCATTTTGGCATACAGATGGTTGACACGAAGGCGCTGGAGCACTTGACGAACATGGCGACGGTGTTCCTCCAGGGTGGAGGAGAAGATTAGAATGTCGTCGAGATAGACCACTACACAAGTATACAACATGTCCTGGAAGATCTCGTTGACAAAGTCTTGAAAGACTGCAGGAGCGTTGCACAGGCCGAACGGCATGACGAGATACTCAAAGTGGCCATCTCTGGTATTAAAAGCGGTTTTCCACTTATCTCCATCACGGATTCTGATGAGATTATAAGCGCCCCTGAGGTCAAGTTTAGTGAAGACCCTTGCTCCGCGCAGACGGTCAAAGAGTTCCGAGATGAGAGGCAAAGGGTAGCGATTTTTTACCGTGATTTTGTTAAGACCGCGGTAGTCAATACATGGGCGTAGTGACCCATCCTTTTTGGCAACAAAGAAAAATCCTGCTTCGGCAGGAGAAGAGGATTTCCTGAGAAAACCTTTCTTAAGGTTCTCCTGAACGTATTCTGACATGGCCTTGGTTTCAGGGATGGAAAGAGGGTAAATCCTGCCACGGGGTGGCGTGGTACCAGGAAGCAAATCAATGGGACAATCATAGGGTCTATGTGGTGGTAAGACCTCCGCCTGTTTCTTGCAAAAGACGTCAGTGAAGTCCTGATAAGCCTTAGGAAGGCCGAGCAATGGTGAGGAGACGGAGACTTGTCTAGTAGGTACCGACTTGAGGCAACGAGTGTGGCAGGTAGGCCCCCATGATTTAATGTCCCCAGAGGTCCAGTCGAGGGTAGGAGAGTGGCGCTGGAGCCAGGGCAGGCCAAGAAGGACGTCAGAGGTGCAGTTCGGTAGAACAAAAAATTCAATGGTCTCTTGGTGGAGGACTCCTATGGTCATGAGCACAGGTTCTGTGCGATAACGCACGGTACAGTTTAGATTCTCACCGTTAACTGTAGTAATGAAGAAAGGCTTGATGAGACGGATCACAGGAATGCTAAAGCGGCTTATGAAGGAGGCTTTAATGAAGTTTCCCGCAGAACCAGAGTCCAAGAAGGCCTCTGCAGGGAAGGAGACTTTAGCGGCAGAAGAAATCCGTACTGGAACCATCAAGCGTGGAGAGGAAGACTCTACACCCAGCGACGCCTCTCCCACGTTCACTAGGTGCGAGCGTTTTCCTGACGCTGTGGACGAACTGGACAGTCCTTTAAGAAATGTTCGGAACTCCCACAGTATAAGCATAAATTCTCATTCCTCCGGCGAGACCTTTCTTGCTGGGTCAGGCGAGCCCGATCCACTTGCATGGCCTCCTCGGCGGGAGGCGCAGCAACCGGCTGCAATGGTTGCTGGAAGAGAGGTGCCAGGCGTGGATAACACCTGTTGCGAACAGGATTCTTTTCTTGACGAAGTTCCTGGCATCTTTCAATGAAGCGCATATCTATGCAAGTAGCCAACTGGATGAGTTCCGTCAGAGAATCAGGTATCTCTCGTGCGGCTAGAGCATCCTTGATATGGCTGGATAAACCTTTTTTAAAAGTTGCGCAGAGGGCGTCGTTGTTCCAGGTCAGTTCAGAGGCCAGAGTGCGAAACTGTATAGCATATTCGCTTACAGTAGCGTCTCCTTGGACGAGGTTTAGCAAGGCCGTTTCTGCTGATGAGGCACGGGCAGGTTCCTCGAAGACACTGCGGACTTCAGAAACGAAGGACTGGACGGAGGCAGTGGCAGGATCGTTGCGGTCCCAGAGCGGCGTGGCCCAGGCCAAGGCCTTCCCAGACAATAAACTGACCATGAAGGCCACCTTAGATCGTTCCGTAGGAAACTGGTCGGCCAACATCTCCAGGTGCAGGGAACATTGGGACAAGAATCCCCGGCACATCTTAGAATCCCCATCAAACTTGTCCGGGAGAGACAAACGGATTCTAGCGGAGGTGGAGCGGAAGCAGAAGCAGAAGCAGGCGGCTGCTGCCGTGCGGGAAGAAGCTGTTGCAGCATGGCGGTCAGCTGGGCCAACTGTTGACCTTGCTGAGCAATCTGCTGGGACTGCTGGGCAACCACGGTAGAGATGTCAGCGAGAGTAGGCAGGGGCACATCAGCGGGATCCATGGCCGGATCTACTGTCAGGGTCCGGACTGGCGGCAGGTGACGGCACTGGAGGTGGATCCTCTGTGTCAGTGAGGGATTGGCGTGGACCGTACCAGGGGACCGGTTCTAAGTTACTACCGGTTTTCATCAGAGCCCGCCGCAAGGCGGGATGGACTTGCTGCGGCGGTAGCAACCAGGTCGTATCCTCCGGTAACGGCTCAACCTCAAAGACAGCTTATTCTGGCGCGGTACAGAAGGACAAGGCAAAAGCAAGGTCAGACGGAGCAAAAGGTCAAGGCAGGCGGCAAGGTTTGTAGTCAGGGGCAACAGCAGAAGGTCAGATACACAGGCAGGGAACGATACACCAAACGCTTTCTCAAGGCACAAAAGGCAACAAGATCCGGCAATGACAGGAAGGGGAAGTGGGTTTTTATAGGGTTTGGACTGATTGGACCAGGCACCAATTAGTGGTGCACTGGCCCTTTAAATTTCAGTGCAGCGGCGCGCGCGCGCCCTAAGGAGCGGGGCCGCGCGCGCCGGGAGGAGGACGGAACCCGGCGTGCGCCGGGAGGCAGAGATGGCGGGACCCGGCGTGTAAATACTACAGCTGCGGGGGAACAGCCTGCGGAACGCCTCGAGTGCTCCGGGGAAGCCAAGGGACCCGGAGCACTCGGCGTTACAGGGATTTTGGCACTCTTGGAAAAAAATACATAGCCATGGCATACTGGTAAAACAGGCTTATTATACATAGATACTACAGACCAAGGACCTGGTGGCAAAGAAAGGGAAGGACAAATCTCCCCTCCCTCCCCCCTCCTCTTTCCAGAACTGCGGAGGACGTCCACCCTAGCAGCTTACTCAAATTGTAAGTTCAAGACATTGCCTTTTCTTTCACCTTGATAGTACCAACTCACCTTTCTAATACCATTGCCATCCCCACCCCCTAGGCTATATGCAGGACATAATTTCCCGTTGTGACTGTGAATGATGATGAGAGTTCTGCGCAGGATAGTGGCTATACCCGTGTATGTACCCTCTAAAACTTTTTGAAGTATTTCATGATGTTATTTGATATTCCCATAGGATTTGAATAATCCTGTACATTGTTCTCATAGATTTATTTTGACTGAGTGACTGAACGCTTTGATAAAGGCCCGTGAGAGAGCCGAAAACGCGTCAGCGACTGGGGATTTTCCTGGGAATAACTTTCCGTTTAACATCACACTGGAAAACAGGAAATCCTTGTAAAAAAAGTCACCCAATGCACCATTGTCACTGATTCCCTTGAATCGCTCTTACCTTTCTCACACTTGGGGTCTCTCTCCCCAAGCACATTGTTCACCCCTATATTGTGATAGAATTTGTAATATTTTCGTCTTTATTATATTTTTTGTAATAAATTGTGTATTTATTTTATCTACACCACATCCGATTCATTGGTTGAACCAACCATCCACCTGCCCACAAAGTCCCACATTTTTTGGTTTGAGGCACCAGCAACCCCCAATAGAATTTTATAAGGGACGGCAGCAAAACCTACTCGTCTATATGTGTACAAAGAAACCCCCCCCCCCCCTGCCAGCTACCAATCTTTAGAATATGGAGAAATTAATTTGAATGGCCTCTAGCCAAGATCGTACTGAAATCCCTCTTGCTGATACGATTCTACAGAAAGGAGGAAACAAGTAGTTTTAGATAAAGAAAGTATGTTTTACTCTCCCATACATAAAAAAAATGTGTGATTAATAAGAGACAGAAGAACGGGAACCACAGAACAACCCAGTGACTAGGGGGAGCTTTGTGCTCCATGGAGAGCTTCCAAGAGATCATTAAAGCTGTGTTATTCTCTGAGGGTTCATGTTCCTGTAATTACTGTTGTGTAATTAAAGCAATGTTGCTAGCAAATACACAGCTCCTCACAATAAATAGATCATATCTTGGTGGGATCATTAAGGAGCTATGCACTGTATACAAGGTATAAAGATGGGAGCACAAGGAATGAGCTTCTGATGGCTGCTGAGCTACTGGGCACCTGATGAAGATAGTGGGTGCTCATTAAAGTCATTGTAAACCTCAGACATGAAATATGAACAAGCATATCCCTCTTTAGTGTGTACTTGTCTCTATCCATAGCACTGTGTCCTTTCTGTTTGCTGCTTTCTTTAACCTGCTATCAGCATGAGTCACTTCTGACAAGCTTTCCTGACAACAAGAGAAAAATGGTGACAGGGGAAGGACCTCCAACTGATTGACAGTATCAGCTCTATTTCTGTGTGCTGTTTGAAGGGGGTGTGTTTCTTCCTTCCAATCAGCTCTCAGAGCTCTCATCACTGAGCTCTGCAGAGTGTAATTTCAGCTCTCTGCCCCATTATTTCTAAAATCTCAGGCAAGCTTTATAAATTCAGCACTTGGATTGGACGTAGAGAAGATAATATGGCAGATAAAAAGATACCTTTTGCAGGATTTGTGTCATCTTTGTGTATCACTTCACTTGGTATATGTAAGGGATTGCAACCACTTTAATACACAAAAAGTACTCAACAGGAAAATCTCCACTGCACTCCCAGTTGTGGGTTAATTGTGCTGCCACCAGTCTATCATTCATGAGTTAATGTGAACAAAGCTGTTTAGCTTATAATATGTAGCAGCCTGTCCTAAACAGGGCTACTACTCAAATTTAGTCTGTCTTCATGGGTGGAGATGGATTTATAGTTTGCTTCCTCATTTGGTTTTCCCCTTAAAGAGGTTGTAAACCTCAGAATTAAAAAAAAAAAAAACAAACACCTGAAAGACAAACACATAATGAGCTAGTATGCATTGCATACTAGCTCATTATGAAATACTTACCTTAGAATGAAGCTCCGCAGTGCAGCTCGCTCACCTCCCTCCCGGGCGACATGTTCGGTCACTCTTCTTCCTGCTTTGCGGCATCTGGCCATCTGATTGGCTGGAGCAGCAGTGACGTCACTCCCGCGCATGCACGAGCGGCCATTCCTTCAGAGCGCATGCGCCAGTGATGTCACTGGCTGCATGCAAGCTAAATATCTCCTAAACGGTACATGTTTAGGAGATATTTAGAGTACCTATAGGTAAGCCTTATCATAGGCTTACCTATAGGTACAAGTTGCAGAGGAGGGTTTACTTCCTCTTTAACTCAGTGTAGCTGTGCTTTCTCTTTGCTGCCAGTAGGTGTCACTAGTACCTTTGCCTATAGCAAGAAAAAGCTACAGAAAAATTGAGGTATGAATATTTATGTTTTCCCTGGCCAACCTTTAGGAGGCTTATTGCCACAGGTGCATGGTGGGGGAGAGTGATCTCTCATCTTCCTGAGGCCCAGGGAGAATTTGTAAGGAGAAGCTGAGTGATTAGGCCTAAGCCTTACTTAGAGGCCTGTGCATGTGTTTGGAGCAGAAGAAGCCTGCCTATCCATTGTCTGTGGTTGCTTGAGGCCCTGGGCTCAGTAAGCCTTGCAGGGGACAGGAGAGGAAAAGATGCAATTTAAGATGCAGTACCCGAGTTGAATCTGCTGCTTGAGGTCCTGTGGAGGAAGAACTTGCAGTGAACTATGGAAACTATCAAGCAAAAGGACAGCCGACAACTCTTTAAATCTTCCAATTCTTTATTGTCCCGCCTCAGTGAGTAAAAAGACAAGGTAACCTTGTCCTTTTGCTTGATATTGTATCCTATGGTGTTCGGAGAGATCACCGCAGCCTGTGCACCCGATGGACGTTTCTATTCACCTGATGTCTCCACTGTTCTGAGCGATGTGTTTTTTGTTTAGAACTAGGGAAAGTGTCAAGATGGGACCATCGAGGCTGTTGCCCCTGGGAAAGATATGGTTGCTAACAGAGATAGCTGCTACAAAAAAGGTACAGGTTGCTAGATTCAATTTAACCACTTAAGCCTCGGAAGATTTTACCCCCTTCCTGACCAGGGTTTTTTTTGCGATTCGGCACTGCGTGAATTAAACGGACAATTGCGCGGCTGTGCGACGCTGTACCTAAACAAATTTGACGTCCTTTTTTTCCCACAAACAGAGCTTTCTTTTGGTGGTATTTGATCACCTGTGCGATTTTTACTTTTTGCGCTATAAACAAAAAAAGAGCGTCAATTTTGCAAAAATAACAATATTTTTCACATTTTTTTATATGAAATTCCCCCAAAAAAATGTAAAAATCAAAATTTTTTTAACATTTTAGGCCAATTTGTTTTATGCTACATATGTTTGGTAAAAAAAATCGCAAAAAGCGTATTTTGATTGGTTTGCGCAAAAGTTATCGAGTTTACTAACAAAGAGAAAGATTTTTGTTATTTTTTCTTTTTTAACGCATAATGGCGGCGATCTGCGTTTTTTTTTTTGCGGTACTGCTACATTGCGGCGGACAGATCGGACCCTTGACTGACATTTTTGACACTTTTGGGGTTACCAGTGACATTACTACAGTAATCAGTGCTATATATATGCACTGTTATTGCAAAATTACACTGGCAGGGAAGGGGTTAACTTTATTGGGGAAGGAGGGGTTAAGTGTGTCCCTAGGGGCGTGCTTCTAACTGTGATTGGACATGGCTACTGGTGTAGGAACAGTGATCAATGGTCCTACATAGTAGAACCGTATGATCACTATTCCTACACAGGGGAGAATGACAGGCGACTTGTTTACATTAGCTGCCTGCCTTTCTCCCTCTCCACCGACGATCGCCGAGTGACCGGCGGACATCGGGTCCGCCGGTCACACGCACTGACTTCCTAGTGAACGAGCCGGGGCGGGCGCGCGCTCGCCCGCTATTGGCTCACAAACTAGTGACAGGCAAGTGACGTACCGGTACGTCACTTTGCCTGGCCGGGGCTGACCGCCGCAGTACATTTACTTGCAGTGGTCGGCAACCAGTTAAAGGCTCTTTTCCTGTTCTGGAGTCTATTGATGTTCTATTGGGTCTGCAGTCCAGTAATGGGAGTTCAGAACTCTCTACCGCCTTGCCCCTGGAGTTTTGAGTGTGAACCCCTTTTTGTTTGCACCTTCGGCTTCATGCACGCATTACTTTTTTCTTCCTCAAGCATTTTTGCTTCTGGTTGGAAAAAAGCAGCTTAAAAATGTGCTTGAAGCTGCATTTTGAAAATGTGTTTAAAGTAGGCATGTCAAACATTTGGGTGTTCATTTATTCCATTGGCCAGAATATTAATTTATTCTGGCCATTGGAATGAATGAGCGCCCGAGGGCTAAACATGGCTAGCGTGTAGGTGCATTTACAGGCGTTTAAGTGTCAAGCTTTTTTTCTGCTCAAATGCTCTTCTTCTGAACGTGCAAGTGATGGGCTTTTTTTTTTTGTTCAATCTCTAAACACTGCTCTTAAAATTTGGCTTTAAAGAGGTGCGTTTAGACTAGAGGCTAAAAGTCAAACAGCTGTAAAACTTCATTTTTTATGTCCTGTGTTCATGAGGCCTTAAAGTGACTGGCGCCCATCTGTTCACTTTTCCTACTATTGCCTAAGAGACCTACACCTTGAGGTGAAATGTCAGACCACCCTGTCTCTGGAAGTACCACCATGCAGTGGCGGAACTACCAGGGTCGCAGCAGTCGCACTTGCGACTGGGCCCTGGTGTTTTGCCACTGTGGCGGGGCCCCAAGACCCAGTATCTTCCCCTGTACCTCCAGCAGGCAGCTAACTATACAGTGCACGGGGTGAGAGGGGGCAATCAGCAGCTCTGTGATGTCCGCGGCTATGCAGGATGTCCTTCCGGCTAGCAGTTTACTTTCTGAGACTATACAGTGAAGAGGGGAGTAGCCCACCGGCTCTGTCCTCTATTTCTGCCTCCCCAACTCCAGCTGCTGTTTCTTGCTTCTAGGCGTCTCCTGTAAGGTAAGCCCCGCACCTGAGCATACTGTGTGTCCTACTGTTACAATGCCCCCTCTTATTACACTGCCCACCTATCACACTGCCCTCACATTTGTCACACTGCCCTCCCACCTGTCACGCTGACCTCCCACCTGTCAAACTGCCCCCCTCTTATCACACTATCCCCCCACCTGTTATGCTGCCCCCCTCTAATTACACTGCCCACGGTATACTGTCCCCCATCACACTGCCCCCACCTGTCACACTGTCCCTGTCACACTGCCCCTTGTCACAATACCCCCCCCTGTCATACTGCCCCCCTCCTGTCATACTGCCCCTTTGTCACACTGCCCCCTTCTGTCATACTCCCCCCCTTCCTGTCACACTACCGCCCCTTATATTGCCTCCCTCTTGTTACACTGCTCCCCTCCTTTCACACTGTCCCCCTCTTATCACACTGCTCCCCTCATGTCACACTTCCCAGGTACCCTTCTCCTGTCACACTGCTCCCCTCTTGTCACAATATCCCCCTATCATACTGCCCCCTCTTATCACGCTGCCCCCCTCTCATACTGCCCTCTCCTGTCATACTGCCCCCCATCATACTGCCCCCTCTTATCACACTGCCCCCCGTCATACTGCTACCTTCTGTAACACTTCCCCCATCATACTGCCCCTTCTTGTCTCACTGCCCCCCCTGTTTTACAGTACCCCCTCTTTTGACATCCCCCCCCTCTTGTCACACTTCCCAGATACTCTTTCCCTGCCCCCCCACACTGCCCCCCCACTACACTGCTCCCTCACCTGTCACACTGCCCCCCCACCTGTCACACTGCCCCCCCACCTGTCATAATACCCTGTCATACTGCCCCCTCCTGTTACACCCTCCCTGTCATACTGACCCTGTCACACTGCCCCCCTCCTGTCACACTACCCTCTCTTTATCATACTGCTTCTCTGTTACACTACTACCCCTGCCCCACTGCCCTCCATCATACTACCCCCTTCTTGTTACACTTCCCCCCTCCTTTCACAGCGCCCCTCCCCCCCCCCCTCCGGTCCCTTCCTTTTCTGAATGGACACAGTGAATGATTGGTACCACACTCGCTGTGTCCATTCATAACTGAAGCATAGTAACTGTGTTTACTATGCTTTACTGTGGACTTAAGGGACCACCTGGCATTGAGAGATACTGTCATTGTGACTCAGGAGGGGACGTGTCATGTCGGCGAGGTGTCATCATCATCTGTGCTGCTTCACACTGCTATCAGTGTGACTGTGAGAGTCAATTTCATGTGTGTGTGTGTGTGTGTGTGCCGGCCCATTCTAATTTCTTACCCTCCTGAGTCCGGTCCCTAAGCTACTTACTTATGATATCGAAATGTAGCACTACTCCCATGGGAGCTGCTGTGTGTGGGTTTCCCTGGGTTACCATTAGCAACAACAGAACAGTCTGGCATTTTTCCAAGTGTTTTATATCAGACAAGAAGCAGTCCAGTATCTTTGGTTTTTAGGTTTTATTGGGAACTTGGATAGGAGAAGGTAATGAGTGGGATACCCTAACTTAAAGAACTATGCACAATAGGCTGGGACAACCTGAATAGAGTTGAATAGCACTGATTAACGCTGTATGACGCTGAGTAATGCTGAATAAAGCTAGTTATGGCTAGGCTGCTGCTTCACTTTGCCCTTGGCTGTGAATGAAGTGATAAAGCTTCCTGAGGTAAACTGTATCCTGAGGTAAGCTGTACTCTGAGGTAGACTGTACTGCTGAACAACTCCCCCCCCCCCCTCTTTGTCCCTAATCGTCATGGTTAACTACTTGACACCCCCTTTACTGTAACACTCTGTGTGAGCTGGCTCCTTGATCCCCTGACTTCTCTGGAGTGGTCTCCTTTCCTAGTTAGACCCTTGAGCAGATCCCTCAGTACTCACAATACTGTTTATCCCAAAGTCTTCTGCCCAACAGCTCCACTGGTCAGCACACTGGATCCTCTGCAGCCCAGATCCACACCTGGTTCAATAGGCTGACTGCCTGAACCACTTTCCTCACATTCAGCAGGTAGAGTGACAGCCGTCCAACTGCACCTGGGACTTTGCTCCCGCCAAAAGACACCCTGTAACATGCTACCTCCAGATTTATAACCAATCCCAGGATTTATTGCAGGAATGCCCACCCACTGGGACAGCCATAAACCCTGGTGCACTATTGGTTAGGTTTCCTCCACTGTCAAACAAGCTCCCTTATTGGATACAGTGGGGAGACTCCCTTAGACCCAATAAATCACACAATGGAAACATGGGACAGGCTAAACTAACAGATCTGGGTCTCCTGATAAGAAGAATAGAGCCACCAAATGTGTTTTCCTAGCACCTACCTAGGAGGGTGCTACATACACCCCCCACCAAAAATGAGCCATGTCCCGTTGGCTCTGGGGCAGCCGCCCCCTACAAAAAATCTTGCCACAAATCCAGGAGTATCCCACAAACTTGGAAAGAGGGGAAAAGGGAAAAGAAAGAACAAATGTGCAAATCATTTACGTGGAAAAAAGTATACTTTTAAAAGAATATACTGTATATATATATATATACATACATTCTAACTGACTACTTCTTAACTGGTGTCACCTGCAAAAGAAGAATAAGGGGTTAGGTACTTTACACATTTACAACATTCTGACTAGCTGAACCTCATGAATGATGAGAAGACCCACCCCACAGGGGCAACCTTCTCATCCAAATCCCTGACTGCCCTGCACTTCCAGTCTTGACATGACGTTCGCCTCAATTCCTGTAGGTGAGTCTGTGCCTTACCACTGACTACCTAATGCAGAGTCCATGGAGAGAGCGCACACAGCGTCTCCTTGCTGCAGTCCATCAGCACTCCCCTCAGCCAGAAACAGGATGGGCCACTGGAGCCTGAGCAGCCCACGATCCTGTCAAGTCAGGGATAACTTCTTTGGGGGCCTCTGGCACCAGAGCACCCCCCACCAAACTTCCTGGATGCACCGCCCATTTTTGAAACGGCCATCCACATAGTTCCACTATGGCCCGTTGGCCTAAAAGTAGTCTCACCGGAACGGTGGCAATTTGTAATCCAGGATCCCGGCCCGATGGCCCAAAGGATCCGCAAAGTAAAAGTTCCCCCCTTTTTTTTTTCTTTTTACATCCAAGACCCTGGCCTGTGGACATGTTTAGTAGTCCCTACCCACTTCTGTAGGGGTAGAAGGGGAAGGGGATGATGAGAAAGGGGGACAGGCCCCAACTCTTGAACTGACTCTATTTTAAAGTCTGAAGAGGCTTGATAGCAATTTTTTTCTCTAATGTAGTCTCGTCTTATACATAATAGTCTGGGTGAGGTATCCTGACAAGATTCCCTTGATGGTCCCAAACACGGACTGACCAAGCCTGGCCTGATCCGTCTGGGCGGCGGACCTCAACTCGGTCCAAGTGTAACGCTCCTGCGTTTCTTATATGGTGTGGATTTTCAGCTGCAGAAATAGTTCCACGTCAGTTGTCATGTAAGAGATATGCTGAGATACCATTCCCAACCTCAATGACTCATCATGTGTGGAAGGTCTTATTTCAGCCAGTAAATACACACAATTAGCAAGCTGGTTCCTAGAGTGACTTTATATATGTGGTAACACAATGATGAAGGTTTGAGGGATAGGTTGAGTGGAGGTGGTAGGTGATAGACACTTGAAGGTGAGACAGTAGCAGATGGATGCAGGAAGGTTTAACAATGTTGTATGATAGCAGATGATAGAATAGCAGGTGGACATACAAAAGAGATCAACCCAGTGCAGAAAAGTAGCAGTAGTCTCAAGAGCTAGCAATCTAGTTTATGCAGATGTGATAAACAGTCTCTACTATGCAGAGCTAGATAGTGTAAGCTTAGTATAAGTTTATAGAGAATTCCCCTGCGGGGTACTTAGCACTATTAGCGATACAGCCGAAGGGTGGTTCAGGAGAGGCGGATGATCCAGTAGCGGGATACAGGGATCAGCGCAGCGAGGTTCCGTCAGCGAAGTAAGCTTGCAAGCATGGAAGCTTCAAGCAAGGTTAGCATCCAGATAAGGGTGTTTGAACGAACACATGTGAGTGAGAGCCGACGCCTTAAATAGCCATCTAGTCCGGCGCTGAGTGATGACAGCTCCAGTCTTAAAGGTGTATGCGCACCTTTCCAAAAGTAAATGGTAGGGCGCATACACTTGTGGAAAGTGTAATTTAGGGTACCAAAGGTACCGGAACATTACAATACCCCCCCTTTAAGGCCTGCGTCTGAAGGCCTCTGGAGCTGGTTTGTCTAGGTATCTCGCATGAAAATTGCGGATTAATCTAGGGGCATGTATGTCAGAGGTGTTTAGCCAGGTGTCGTCTTGGGGCCCATAGTTCTTCCATCTAACCAAGTACTGAAGTCTTCTTCTGTAGATACGAGAATCCAGAATCTCTTTTATCTCGTATTCTTCTCCACCTTCAACTTGTACAGGAGGGGGAGGTGGAATATTAGGCCTTATTCCTTGGTCCGGA
This sequence comes from Pelophylax lessonae, assembly GCF_965119305.1. Lineage (NCBI taxonomy): Eukaryota > Metazoa > Chordata > Amphibia > Anura > Ranidae > Pelophylax > Pelophylax lessonae. Next base: position 171,675,917 of record NC_138770.1, on the reverse strand, counting down.
ACATGGGGTTTTAGTAGCGACACATGGAAAATGGGATGGATTTTTAGGTCCATTGGCAATGTAAGCTGCACTGCAGCTTTTCCAATAAGTTTCTTGATTGGGAAAGGTCCCAAGAACAGAGGTCCAAGCTTTTTGCTAGGGATCTTCAGTCTCAAGTTTTTTGTTGAGAGCCAAACGAGGTCCCCGATAGTATACTGTGGAGAAGGTCTTCTACGAAGATCATAGTACTTCTTTTGTTGACTGTGAGCGTGTGCAATGGTAGTATTTAGTAAACCCAGAGAATCCTTTATTTGGGAAAGATAGTCTGAGGCTACTGGGTTATTTGAAGGAAGGATGCGTGGAGGGAGAATAGAGGGATGGAACCCATAGTTCAAGTAGAACGGACTCTGCTTGGTTGTACTGTGAGTTGCGTTGTTGTAGGCAAATTCTGCCAGGGGGAGAAGATCCAACCAATCATCCTGTTGGTAAGAAGTGTAACAACGTAAATACTGCTCGATGCATTGGTTGACTCTTTCAGTCTGTCCGTTGGTCTGCGGATGGTAAGGAGAAGTGAGCTTCCGCTCAATCCGTAGTATGTGACATAGTTCTTGCCAGAATTTAGAAATAAATTGGGATCCACGGTCAGACAAAAGAGTTTTTGGGATACCATGTAATCTGAAGACATGTTTCATCAGGAGTTCTGCCGTTTGTTTGGACGAAGGTAGTCTGCGAATAGCAATGAAATGTGCCATCTTTGTCAGATGGTCCACTGACACCAAGATGGTATTAAATCCTTTGGAAGGAGGCAATTCTACGATGAAGTCCAATGACAGATCCTCCCATGGAGTTTGGGGTATTGGTAGACTGCATAGTAGGCCTGATGGTCTCCTAGTGTCAATTTTGGACCTGGCACAGACATTGCATGAAGAGACGAATTTTTGTATAGATGTTTTCATGTCAGGCCACCAGAATTGCCGAGAAATCAAATTGAAAGTCTTTGTCATACCCATATGTCCTGCCATAGGCACATCATGCGATAATTCCAAGATCTTGGTGCGTAGGGTAGGTGGTATGTAAAGTTTGTCGTTGTAGTAGAGGAAGCCTTCTGCATCGGTATTTAGTTGTGGTGGGGGTGAATCCAACCTTATACCATGCAGAACCTCTTCCTTCAAGGAACGGACAACTCCAATAATGCGTTTGTGAGGTATTATAGGAACGGAAGGAATTTCAAAGTAATTTTCTTCAGTTAGTCGTGATAGTGCATCCGCCTTTTTGTTCTTATCTGCAGGTGTGTAGGTCACTAGGAAGTTAAACCTTAGAAACAATAGTGACCATCGTACCTGTCGATGCGAGAGAGTTTTGCTAGTCTGAAGATATTGGAGGTTTTTATGGTCCGTGTATATAATTATTGGTAATTGGGTGCCTTCGAGTAAATGTCGCCAATTCTCCAGAGCCAATTTTATAGCAAGCAGTTCCTTCTCACCCACGGGGTAATTTATCTCGGGACTGCTCAGGGATTTAGAAAAAAAGGCGACTGGATGAAGTGGTGAAGTGGGGGTAGGTCGTTGGGAGAGTATTGCTCCTACTGCCAGGTTTGACGCATCTACCTCCAGAATGTATTGGAGGGATGGGTCTGGATGGCGTAATATGGGAGCGGAAGTAAACCTTGTCTTTAACAAGTGGAAAGCCTTATTTGCTTCTTCTGACCATTTGAATGGTATTTTTATGCTAGTGAGCTGTGTGAGGGGTCTCACAATAGCAGAAAAGTTTTTTATGAACTTCCTGTAGAAATTTGAAAATCCCAGGAATCGCTGTAGCGCCTTGCGTGTAGTTGGTGTAGGCCAATCCTGAATGCAGGATATTTTACTCATGTCCATCTCGATTCCTGTTTTGGATATGATGTAGCCTAGAAAGAGTACCTCATCTTTATGGAACAAGCATTTCTTCAGCTTCACATAAAGATTATGTGCAAGCAATCTCGATAATACAAGTCTTACATGTCTTATGTGTTCAGACAGGGTCCGTGAATATATAAGTATATCGTCCAGATATACCACAACACAGACATCTAGTAAGTCTTTAAAAATATCGTTTATAAATCGTTGGAAAACTGCAGGGGCATTGCATAGGCCGAATGGCATCACAACATACTCGAACAATCCGTATCTAGTTCTGAACGCAGTCTTCCACTCGTGTCCATCACGGATTCGAATGAGATTGTATGCTCCTTTCAGGTCTAATTTTGAAAAATAGGTAGCTCCACGCACCTGCTCAATGAGCTCAGGGATAAGTGGTAGAGGATAGCGATCTTTTATTGTGATAGCATTCAATTTCCTGTAGTCGATGATAGGTCTGAGACTTGAATCTTTATTGCGAACAAAAAAGAGTCCTGCTGCTGTGGAAGAAGTGGAAGGTCTAATAAAACCTTTTTCCAAGTTCTCATCCAAATAGGTTTTGAGATGGGCAAGTTCATCCTGTGAAAGAGGATAAACATGACCGAACGGCAATTTGCTATTTGGGAGTAGATCAATGCTACAATCATAGTCTCGATGAGGAGGTAATGCTTGAGCATTTTTCTCAAGAAAAACCTCAGAAAGATCCTGATAACATAGTGGTGCAATCTCATCTGTCACCACAGACAGAATCTTCCCGGAAAACGGGAGGTTACACGTTTCCTCGCAATAACAAGAAGGGAAGGTCAAGGACCGTTTCTTCCAATCTATGGTTGGTTGGTGTGTGTGCAACCAGGGAAGTCCCAACACAATGGGAAAGTGGGGTGATGGTATTAAATCGAAGGTAGAAGTCTCCCTATGAGACTCGTTAATAGTGACTAGAAGTGCTTGTGTCTGATCGGACCAGAGGATAACGGAACACCGGTAATAAGACTTACTGAGACAGGTTTGAGTTTAGAAATAATAGGAATTTTATTTAAAGCAGCAAAACATATATCCATATAATTTCCACAAGATCCTGTCTCAATCATGGCCTTAGTAGTAATCCTGTTCTGGTCCCACTGTAATGTAAAAAAAACAGAAATGTAGGGGTTAGTGAATGAAGTTGTCAATCCTCCTAGAGAGACATGTGAACACTCACCCTTCTTTTTGTTGACTAGGGGACAGACGTTTATCTTGTGATCCGGGGATGCACAGTACAAGCAGAGATTTTCATTTCGTCTTTTGGCTTTTTCCATAGTTGATAGCGGTGGGCGTATGGTTCCTATCTCCATAGGAACGGGGTCAACGGCCAGACTCCGAGAGGAAACGGATAATGGCATTCCCATCTTTTCAGCCTTTCTTTCTCGTAGTCTTCTATCTATGGTAATACTGAGTTGTATTAATGCATCCAGGGTTTTTGGCAGATCCGCTCAGGCGAGCTCGTCCTTAACGGCTTCTGATAGGCCAAGCCTAAATTGGGTTTTCAGAGATGCATCATTCCATTCTGAATCAAGGGTCCATCTCTTGAACTCTGCGACAAAGTCTTCCACAGGCCTCCTTCCTTGTTTCAAGGATCTTAACTGAAGATCAGCAGTACTCTGCCTATTGGGGTCATCATATGGGCTAGTGAGCTCTGCCAGGAACAAGGCATAGGAGTTGAGAAGCTGGTCGTTTTTCTCAAAAAGAGAATCTGCCCAGGCTTGAGGATCGCTTGATAGGTAAGAAATAATAGTACAAACCTTAATGTGATCAGTAAGGTAGGTACGAGGTTTTAGCAAAAAAAGTAACTCACATGCGTTTTTAAATTCGCAAAATTTTTTGCGATCGCCTGTAAATACCAAAGGGGGATTTATCTTGGGTTCAGGGGACTGAGCAGAGGTAAGTTGTGTCAGTCTAATTACCTGCTGCGACAGAGCCTGATTGTCTTCTTTTAATTCAGCAAGTGCGTGTATTAACGCAGATACTTGCTGTTTTAATTGTGTCACCTGAGTGGCTATTTCTGCTGAATCCATTTTTTAGGTTCGTTCAATCTGTAACGCTCCTGCGTTTCTTATATGGTGTGGATTTTCAGCTGCAGAAATAGTTCCACGTCAGTTGTCATGTAAGAGATATGCTGAGATACCATTCCCAACCTCAATGACTCATCATGTGTGGAAGGTCTTATTTCAGCCAGTAAATACACACAATTAGCAAGCTGGTTCCTAGAGTGACTTTATATATGTGGTAACACAATGATGAAGGTTTGAGGGATAGGTTGAGTGGAGGTGGTAGGTGATAGACACTTGAAGGTGAGACAGTAGCAGATGGATGCAGGAAGGTTTAACAATGTTGTATGATAGCAGATGATAGAATAGCAGGTGGACATACAAAAGAGATCAACCCAGTGCAGAAAAGTAGCAGTAGTCTCAAGAGCTAGCAATCTAGTTTATGCAGATGTGATAAACAGTCTCTACTATGCAGAGCTAGATAGTGTAAGCTTAGTATAAGTTTATAGAGAATTCCCCTGCGGGGTACTTAGCACTATTAGCGATACAGCCGAAGGGTGGTTCAGGAGAGGCGGATGATCCAGTAGCGGGATACAGGGATCAGCGCAGCGAGGTTCCGTCAGCGAAGTAAGCTTGCAAGCATGGAAGCTTCAAGCAAGGTTAGCATCCAGATAAGGGTGTTTGAACGAACACATGTGAGTGAGAGCCGACGCCTTAAATAGCCATCTAGTCCGGCGCTGAGTGATGACAGCTCCAGTCTTAAAGGTGTATGCGCACCTTTCCAAAAGTAAATGGTAGGGCGCATACACTTGTGGAAAGTGTAATTTAGGGTACCAAAGGTACCGGAACATTACACCAAGTAGATAGACCGCCCAAAATTCCACTGAGTTTTCACTGACTTGAATTTTTCCCAGAGGTCTGTTCTGGTGGAGTTCCTGTGAGGCTTAGGGATAAACAGAAAGTCCCAGATGGCTTCATCACACAAAGACTCTCTTCTTGCCTCTACAGTATTTCTAACATAATCTCCGATGGAGCATTGGGGTAATCGTACCCGTATTCCATATTGAAAATCTGGGAAGGGTTTTCCGGTTCCCTCTACCAGCTGTAGAAAATTGGGTCTCTTCACGCCTGATGAGAGAGCTGTAGGCCTCGTTTTGATCCTGAGCCCGGGCATAGTTCGTGGGTGGGGTTAGGTCTGGGACCCTACTAGCATAGGCCTCACAGAACCCCAGACTCTGGGCCAGCTCCCCACTCACCACAGAGTCCCTTGTTTCCTCATCGGGTGGCTTTACTGTGTCAAGACATGGCGGACTGCTTCTAGCTACAGATCCCCAATCCCACTCAGTCTCATCCTACGCTTTCCATTTATCGATCCCTTCCTCTATGGACCCGAATCGCTGCTGGAAACTGGGAGACATTGATGGCCTCCTCCCACTTGCTGAAGGAGCCCCGACCGCTGCTGGCCATCTTTCCACCTTGATTTGTATTTGAGCAGACCTTGTGCCTGCTGCTGCGGCCTTCGGCGCATCAGGTGGCCACTTCCCGACCCGTATTACCTGCTTGCACTCCTTTTCTGGCAACTGGACTTCCTGTGATGAAGATACTGAACCACTGCCAGGTTGCATGGCCTCCAGTTGCATCATCACCCTTATAACATAATTCATGGGACCACTCTGAGTCCCGCACCCGCAATTGCTCTTCTTTCCATGCTACCTGGTTCTGTCACTACCCAAAGAAAGAGCCTACTGCGTTTCTTCCTGTCGGCTGCTCATCAGCTTATTCCACTGTTTTGGAAGATGGAAAGAACGCCAGCTTTGACCGCCTGGGTATCGGTCATGAATGATATTATGCGCACAGAGGAAATGTTGGCCCTGGATAACAACACTTACTCCAAATTTATGGCCTTATGGCTCGCTAGGACAAATTTCTCCTCCTCCGACTCCCTTAAAAATGTGCTCCCCTCTTCCTAACCACGTACATTTCTTTTTTTTTTTTTAATAAGGAAGGAATTTCAATGCCGGAAGCTGGTCCGTGGCCTCCCCTGGTCCCCCCCCCCCACCCCCCTGCCGGTACACAGCCTTACCGCTTATTGCTCTGCATCACTTACATTTTATTTTGCTATCCCTCCCGTTGTTTCTTCCATGCCCTTCCCGTCCCTCTCTTCTCTTTCCTCCCACTTTCTCCTCTCCCCCCTTCCTCTTTCCCTTACCTCTCTGGTTACACTTTAAACATTTTTATTTCCTCTTCTTCTTACTGGCCATTTCCTTTGAGGCTTGACAGTCTTTCAACCTCCCTGTAAGGGCTAGCCTAAGGGTCCTTTCACACGGTCAGCTACGTTTTTTGTTCCGCTCAGTGATTTTTTTTCTTTTTTAAACGGACACGGATGACACTTCCGTATGTCCGTTTTTCATCCATCCGCTTGCGGATGAAAAATGGACATAATGTATGTCTGTGGGATTGCGGACGTAAGCGGATGACATCCTCTGACATCAGTTTTTGCATCCGTTCTGTTTTTTAAACGGAAGAAAAATAGGGTTCTCTTCCGTCTCAAAAAACGGAACTGAATGGAATGGACGCAAAACGGATGTCAGCGGATGATCATCCGCTAACGTCCGCAATCCCATAGACATGCATTATGTCTGTTTTTCATCCGCAAACGGATGGGAGGGAAAACGGACATAGGGACCACCCCTGTGAAAGGACCCTAAAGCTTTTTATGATACCACAATCTCCCTTAACTCTGTACTCATGTATGGCTTCATGGCTCCCATTTATTTGGTACAAAACTGTCTGTTATTCTTTAATAATGCCTCTTATTATTGCATCCTATCTGTTTCGGATCTTCGATCCTACAAATTTGAACTGTTTGTAATAGTAGATGCACTTGTTGTTTTTTCTGAACGTTAATAATAAAAACATTTTAATTGGTTGAACTAGATGGCCTTGAGTCTTTTTTAACCACTTGCCGACCACCCGCCGCAGGCTGGCTCGGCTGCACAAATCGGCGTAGGGGTATGTCAGTTCGCAGGAGCGGTGCTGGTGTGAGAGAAAAAATGGCCTGGTCTTTAAGGGGGCAAATTCTTCCGGTCCAGAACTGGTTAACCCTGCCTTAGGCTGGCCATACATGTTCAATTTTCTTTTAGATTTACCTTAAACTATGTAGTGCAAGGGCCTGCCAAATTGGATACAATTCAAGTAGTTTCGTTTTGATCTCATATTATATGGTTTTTGGTAAATCTAAAGGAAATTTGTTCAAGAAAATTGAACATGTATGTAACTGCATGATGTGTGGAAACATTAAAAAGGCTCAAAAAATGTGAGGGGGAACGCGTGTTCCCGCTAATGTCTCGTACACACGATCAGATAATCGAATTCAACAATGTGCACTAAACGTATGATTTTTTTTTGCGATTCTGGAAAAGCTTCCTTGTTGAATAGCTACGTATCGGATAGTGCAAAACAAAAACAATGGCAGCCAAGCTTTTTCTGGGTTATTTTCGTGTTTCTGATCATGTGTGGTCTTTGTTTATCGATTTTTAGCGAATGCATACTGTACTGATTAAAGGATTGTCCTTCGCTAGGCCAGTGTTTCTCAACCTTTTTTAAGTCAAGGCACCCTATAAAATTATGGCCAGTCTTGGGGCGCCCCATTCTAAAATGTAAAAACTTTTCTGATAGTTTTACATAATGCAGCAACATCAATACACATAGGACACACAAAAATAAAGATGATTTATTCTTCCAAAGCAAATACACTTTTGCAAACTGGTACTGACTAGTATTCCAATGTTGCTCTTCTCTCTCCGTTTTTCTCTATCACTTGGCTAATGAGCCCCCAAAGCTGATAGAGAGAGGCAAGGGAGGATCAAACAAGGATAATATGCAGGCAACTGACATCCTCCTTACCAACGATGTCATTGGTCAATAGGAGTTTGGCAGGTAGAAGGTTGTAATGGTGTACAATGAAAACCTGTGGCTTTGTGTAACTAAAGGGCAGGTTTTATTCTCCTACCGGCTGGTATACAATTTTGAGACAATTTATAGGAATTTTGCAATTTTTATTTTTTTTTTCGCATTTTTGGAAAACCCCTGAAGAAAGTTTAAGGAACCTCAGGGTGACTTGGCAGCCAGGTTGAAAAAGGCTATCATACGACAAAAGTTTTTGTGTTTGTCCCTTCGGATTTTGTTGAACGAAATGTCGTGATCGGCTGTGTACTAACAATCAGTTTATCGTGCAATCAATTTGAAAGCAAATTTTTCGTACGATTATCTGATCGTGTGTACGAGGCATAAGTGTGCATGGGACCTCAGACCGTCTCCCTAGGATGAAAGTTCACACAATGCTGTCTCAAATGTTTGGTGAAAACTTGCAATAATAATGCTTTCTATAAATTCAACAAAGGTATGTTTTCTTGCAAACAATTGTAATATAAAATTAACAAGGTACGTATATGGAGCAGAAAGACGTGCTATAAATGAGGGGCATTTTCAGGTAAAGTGTGCTCTGCTATCACTGTCACAGCAATTCTAGGGAGTCCTCCCTCTGTACAGTCCTTTCAGCTGTGAGCAGTGTAGGGTGTGTACGTCTGTGCAGGTGTGCATAGAGTGCCTGATCCTTTTCCCTCCACACATCCCTCCTCTCCCGCCCGGTGTTACATGACAAGCCACATCCTAGGTAACCCCATAACTGGCCATATGCGGTGTATTGTGCATCCCAGTCCCTGGCTCTGGCTGCTTAGTTGACATGACAGGTTGACTTATTACATGCGAGTGGGCACAATTAGTGAAGAGATGGGGCTGCCTACTTGTGGGAACCCCGCTACGGTTCTTGCAGTTAATTGCCTTGTGGATAAAAAGTGTAAGGGTCCTTTCATATGGGCTTTCCACCTGGTGGACTCCGTTTTGCTCAGCAGGGATCGATCCGCCGATCCCCGCTGAGCTGGCAGATGACAGGTCCGTCTCCGCTTACTTTGCAGAGACGGAGCTGTCAGATCCCTGCTCCACTCTATGGAAGATCAGATGAAAACAGACCGCCTGTCCATTTTCATCCCACCTGATCCTCCAGACGGATGGAAAATAGGGTTTCCATCCATCTGGATTTAATGGACAGGATCGGATCGGATAACAGTAGGTGTCAGCGGAGATGTCACCGCTGACATCCGCTGCTCCTTAGGGGGGAATGGAGCATCCGGTCAGGTCCACCTGAAAAACTGACAGGCGGACTGGATCGGGAAGCCCGTGTGAAAGAGGCCTGAAAAATACCTTGCGCCACTACTTAAAACACTTTTTAAAAAATAATTAGTTAGGGTCCATGTACACGGGACGTTGTTAAAAGTCCCTTTGAATGCTGGAATTTTTAGGACGTTTGAAACGTCTGTTCGGTTGTGTTTGTACCCGCGTTTAGCGGGCGTTTAGCTGGCGTTTGCGGGCGTTTGCGTTTAGAACCGTTCCTAGAGGTCAAAAAAATTATTCCCCTTTAAAATGGAAAAACACGAACGCCAAACGCGGGTAATCGCGTTCGGTCGCCTTCGGACGCGTTTGAAACGCCGGGAAACACACGTTCGAACGCAAATAATTGCGTTCTAAAAAAAGTCCCTGAACGCAACTGCCCGCAAACGACCGCAAACGACCTGGTGTACATGGACAGATAAGATAAAATGTAGATGGGTTCAGGGGCTTCTGAAAAAAACGCCCAACTGCTCCTAAACGGCCATTTCCAGCGTCCCGTGTACATGGAGCCTTAGTGTTTAAAAAATAATATATACAAAATACACACAAATAAGCTGCTCCCCAACAGTGTAGGAATTACCTATACTGTAAATCAATAAGAGCTGTGAGGGGGCGCTAATTTAGAATGTGAACATACACTATATTGTCAAAAGTATTGGGACGCCTACCTTTACATGACATGAACATTAATGGCATCCCAGTCTTAGTCCGTAGGGTTCAATATTGAGTTGTCCCACCCTTTGCAGCTATAACAGCTTCAATTGGGAAGGCTGTCCGCAAGGTTTAGGAGTGTGTCTATGGGAAAGTTTGACCATTTTTCCAGAAGGGCATTTGTGAGGTCAGGCACTGATGTTGGATGAGAATGCCTGGCCCGCAGGCTCCGCTCCAATTCATCACAAAGGTGTTCTGTCGGGTTGAGGTCAGGACTCTGTGCAGTCCAGCAGAGTTCCTCCACCCCAAACTCGCTCATCCATGTCTTTATGGACCTTGTTTGTGCACTGGTGTGCAGTCATGTTGGGACAGGAAGGGGTCATTCCCAAACTGTTTGCATGAAATTGTCCAAAATGTCTTGGTATGCTGCCATCTTAGGAGTTCCCTTCACTGGAACTAAGGGGCAAGCCCAACCCCTGAATAACAACCACGCAACATAATACCCCCTCCACCATATGATTTGGACCAGTGTACAATGCAGGGTCCAAAAAAGACAAGGATGTGGCAAGTTTGAGGTGGGGAAAGGTGACTGGCCTGCACCTCAACCCGATAGAACACCTTTGGGATGAATTAGAGCAGAGACTGTGAGCCAGGCCTTTTCTCCAATATCAGTGCCTGACCTCACAAATGCGTTTCTGGAAGAATGGTCAAACATTCCCATAGACACACTCCTAAACTTTGTGGACAGCCTTCATAGAAGAGGTGAAGCTGTTATAACTGCAAAGGGCAGGCCAACTCCATATTGGCCTAAGACTGGGATGCCATTAAAGTTCATGTGCGTGTAAAGGCAGGCGTCCCAATACTTTTGGTAATATAGTCATGGGCGTCCGCAGAACTTTTTTCAGGGACGGGGCAACATTTTAAGGTCACCCATGCTCCGCTCCTTTTCAACAATGTTATGAAACTTATTTTGAGTATTTATTTTTAAAGAGCAAACAGCAGCATTCATTTTTAAAGCATTTGTTAACCTAGAAAAAAAAATTGATCCTGTTCCCTTAAAGCATGTTAAACAGTACAGTGCTTTGCTGTCTATCTCCTAAAATACCTGGCTAATCCTGTCTGGCTATGTCCTCCCATCTGTAAACTGACCATTGTATACCACGGCGGCTGAGCCCTGACACTGTGGTCAGTTTATGTGCCTCCATCATCCTGTGTGCCCCTGTCTCTCTCTTTTTATAAAAATAAGCCATTCTTTACAAGTTTTCAGAGCGTCGATTGCCGCTCACAAGACCCACCGCCTTTCTCCTCCTCTCCCCCTCCCCTCCTCCTCCCCTCCCGACTGACATCAGTGAGGAATCCTCGGCCCCGCTGCTGCAGGCAGCTGTCAGACGGGGAGAGGAGAGAGCTGGCGGGTCACGTGAGCGGCGCTCTGCCCTCTGAAAACTGGTAAAGAATGGCTTATTTTTAAAAACACAGACACAGGGGCACACAGGATTAATAAATGGACCAGACAGGATGGTATAAAGTGGCTTAACCACTTGAAAGGGGAACTTGAGATTCCAGGGGGGGGGGGGGGGGGGGCATTTGCCCCCCCTTGCCCCTACCTGCGGACGCCCATCAATATAGTGTATACTGTGATAATTTGAAAAATAAAGTGCACAGTGCAATAAACCATTCAGTTCAATTTGTGACAGAAATGTGAAAAGTCCTTAAAAATAAAGTTCATGATAAATCTTCTGTATCTTTATATTCTTTTTTTCTTCAACATGAGACACTGCCGTGAACCATCACCATCAATTGCTTATTCACCCGATAATGCCCATAAGGATGTAAACTCACTAAATGGCCATGACCTTTTTAACTAAAAAGAAGGTCTAAGATCGCCTTGGTTGGTGAGTCTCCTTCAGGATCTTCTTCCACCTGTTATAGTTCCTAAGCTACTCTCCTCTTCTCCACCATAATACCGTGTAATGACCGTTATGTCAAGGCGTAGAGTACCGGTAGTCCATGTCTGCAAACAGAACCCAAAAATACATTGGTATGAACCTAGCCTAAGGCCTGGATCACATCTATGCAGTTTGCTTTTGATCTGTTTCTGCAGTGCTTTTTGCAGTGCGTTTTGAGTTTTTGCATACGCTCTTTTGACACATTTTCCCAGTGTTCTTTAAACAAAAAACTCAATGTTTTGCATTTAAAAAAGTCCCTGACCCTTTTCAAAAATGCAACGGCTGAAAAAAGCATAGATGTGAATGTGTCCCATAGGAAACCATATTAAATGGACTGTAGTGCGTTTTTGCAAAAAGCACTAAAAACCGCCTAGGTGTGAATTAGGCTTTAGTCATTCCACAATGCTGCCTTTCCACTTCAAAACTTTCCTCGTCTACTTATCTCATTCCAGGATCTGCACCCCCAAAGTATTTTGGCGTTGCTGGTTAGGCGCAGGATTTACCGGCAGTATTGGCAGGGAAGGAAGCACTTCTAGCCGACTCGCAAACTTGGTATGCTCTATAGGAGATGATTCCCCGATGGGGCGTAGGTCCTCAGATGAGCTGGAAGGGTGTTGCTGGATTTGTAAGCAGCATTGTAAAATATCTGGTTGGTGAAACAAAGGGGTTGATTTTCTAAAACTGGAGAGTGCAAAATCTGGTGCAGCTCTGCATAGAAACCAATCAGCTTCCAGTTTTTTTATCAAAGCGTAATTGAACAAGCTGAAGTTAGAAGCTGATTGGTTATCATGCACAGCTCCATCCGATTTTGCACTCTCCAGTTTTAGTAAATCAACCTCGTAGTTTTCAAAGCTTATGGTACTATGTAAAAGTATTACAACCCACCTGCCGCCTCCCTCCCACCACTTGAAGATTACTTGGACAGGGCTTCCCATGCTAAGGGCCGCATTTACTTTAACATTGTGCAGCACACATATAAAATCAGATGTAAACCCTAAATAAATGGCGTTTCTTTCGCATCATCATCATCATCAAATTTCCTTTTTTCTTTATTACTAACTACTTGTTTTTGTCCTTTTTATCCTTTGTTGCATCTCATTGCCGGTTCACACATATGCGCTGCAAACCACATGCGATGTCCGTTGCAAATTCAGACATACAGATTGTATGGCAGAATTTGCATCGCATTCGGCGCCAAAGTTGCACAGGAACCTTTTTTTGGTACGCACCAGAATCGGATTGCATGGGTGTTCACACCTATGCGATCCGATTCATGTCCGAATTGACATTTCACCCTGCGATATGCAAACTGATCTGGGGGTGTTGTTTACTTTGTATTGACACCCCCAGCGATTCGCATATGGCGGTGTGAACTGTCTGCGAGTCGAGTGCGATGCGGGAACTAGCAGTGGATTCGCAGGGTTCCTGCATCACAACCGGCTACTGATCTCCTGCATCCTCTTTGCAACCACTTCCCGTCTTCTTGCATATACCCCAGAGGTGGCTTCATGACATTTCTCAGGGCGGGTTTCTAAATGGTTATAATATCAGACTTGGGCAATGTGTGCATTAAAAACAAAAAATAATATTATGATGTTTGTGGGCACTAAAATAAAAGTTATTGTATTTTGCCCTGAAGATATGTATTTAACCACTTAAGCCCCGGAAGATTTTACCCCCTTCCTGACCAGGGCCTATTTTGCGATTCGGCACTGCGTGACTTTAACGGGCAAATTGCGCGGTCATGCGACGCTGTACCTAAACGAATTTGACGTCCTTTTTTCCCACAAACAGAGCTTTCTTTTGGTGGTATTTGATCACCTGTGCGATTTTTTGATCATGCGCTATAAACAAAAAAAGAGCGACAATTTTGCAAAAATAACAATATTTTTCACATTTTTTTATATGAAATTCCCCCAAAAAAATGTAAAAATCTAATTTTTTTTAACATTTTCGGCCAATTTGTTTTATGCTACATACTGTATGTTTGGTAAAAAAAATCGCAAAAAGTGTATTTGGATTGGTTTGCGCAAAAGTTATCGCGTTTACTAACAAAGGGAAACATTTTTGTCATTTTTGTTGTTTTTTTTTAACGTGTAATGGCGGTGATCTGCGATTTTTTTGCGGTACTGCGGCATTGCGGCGGACAGATCGGACTCTTGACTGACATTTTTGACACTTTTGGGGTTACCAGTGACATTACTACAGTAATCAGTGCTAAAAATATGCACTGTTACTGTAAAATTACACTGGCAGTGAAGGGGTTAACTTTTTTTTTGAGAGGGAGGGGCTATGTGTGTCCCTAGGGGCGTGATTCTAACTGTGATTGGCTGTGGCTTGAGGTGTAGGAACAGTGATCAACGGTCCTACATAGTAGAACCATATGATCACTATTCCTACACAGGGGAGAATGACAGGTGGCTTGTTTACATCAGCCGCCTGCCTTTCTCCCTCTCCACCGACGATCGCGATTGACCGGCGGACGATCGGGTCCGCCGGTCACACGCGCGGGGGGGTCCGTGACCGTGCGCTCGCGCGCCTCTGGCGGCGTGCGCTCGCTCCTGAGACCCTCACAGGCTAGCGACGTAATACTACGTCGCTTTGCCTGTGAGGGGCTGACCGCCGCAGTAAATAGCCGTGCGGCGGTCGGCAAGCGGTTAAAAAACGTGCCAGAAAAAAAAAAAATTGCAACATCTACCATTTTTTTCTCCAGGACCTCTGCTTTCAGAAAAGATACCAGTGTGTTGTGGTTTTTAAAAATTTCTAGCAAAAAAAAAAAAATATGCAGATTTTGTGCGAAAAATTGCTCTTGAAGACAAGTGGTTAATTGCTATCAAAAAATAGCATACAAAGTTCTTTGGACAATATGCATTGTGTTGTGGCTGTGTTTTCATATCTGTTTCAATAAAGATTCAATTTTACCTGTGTAGATATGGAATGCTGGACCCTGAAAAGTCAATGTGAGAGGTGCTCTTAAACTGGCCATACACTATACAATCTGATTGTACAATCTCCTTTAGCTTTACCAAAACTATGTAATATGAGGACGAACCTAAACATTCCATTCAGTGAGCATCAAATCAGGCATGCCCTACCAATATATTGTTTATGGTATAGTGTAATGTAAGCCTAAGGCTGGCTACACATTATACAATTTTCTTGTAGATTTACCAAAACCATATAATACGAGGTCAAACCTAAACACTTTCAATTTGTATGCAATCTGGCAGTCCCTTGCACTACATAGTTGAAGGTAAATCTAAAGGAAATTGTACAAGAAAATTGTATAATGTGTAGCCAGCTTTAGGCCCCTTTCACACGAGCGATCGATCAGATCCGCCTGTCAGTTTTTTTTGGCAGATCTGATCGGATGCCCCATGCATCCCTATGGGGCAGCGGATGCCAGCGGTGACATGTCCGCTGCCACCCGCTGCCATCTGATTCCGTCTGATCCTGTCCGTGAAATCCGGACGGATGTAAACCCTATTTTCCATCCGTCCAGCGAATCGGATGGGATCAGATAAGAGCGGCCAAGCGGTCCGCTCTCATCCGATTCCCCCATAGAGATGCACCTCCCTCTTCGCCATTCACACCCATGCCATCCAACTCCAGTGCAGACCAAAAAAAAGGGTCCTGCACCATTTTGGTGCGAATGCGTTTTCAGCCAGTTTGTATGGCTGGATTTGCATTGCATAGACATCGCATGGGATCTGCACAACAATGCGGTGCGAATCACGCACGATATCTGTGATCGCACCAGTGTGAACCCAGCCTTAAGCCCCGTACACACGATCAGATTATCGAACGATCTGTCGTCCGTTTTTTGTGGCATGCTAGTCTGATGTGGAAAGTGAAGAGGTTATTTTCATATGAATTTTCCCGTACGACAGAATTCTACTTCAGAAGTGATGTCATGTGTTGGATTGCTTTGTATGTGTTCTTTCGTCTCTGAGCATGCCTAGTCTTGCTCTTAAGATTTTTTTCCATCGAAAACTGTACTAATGAGACGAAAATCAGACGTTGTATTACGGACAACAAAAATTTTATAGCCTGCACACCAGGATTTTTTCGGCCGAAAAGTCTGAGTCGGCTGTCGAAAAGCACCGTACTAACAATCCGAAAATCGGCAGATCGGTCGTCGGACGAATTTTCCCTTCAGATTTTATCCTGTGTACGGGCCTTTAGAGTCTGTGAAGGTCCTTGAAGCAAAACAGCCGTTCTGCAAGGTCTGGGCTGCTGGCAGTGTAAGGGTTAATCGCATGCAGCTACCTAGGATGCTCTGGGAAGGAAAGAGTAAATGACACCCAGAAATCAGTGAGGGAGCCTGAACCTAAGAGGGGGGGGGGGGTGTACAACATTCCTCCCCACCATAAGAAAGGAAACCAGGAAACTGCAGTGTGGAAAACCGTAGAGGAAGAAAAGGAGGGGTGACAAGCCTCATGGGTGTCCCCAGCACGGGGTGTGTATGAGCAGAGCAGCAGTTGGCAGCCATGTGCACGCTGAGGAGAGCTGTACTGTACGCCCAGGGAAGGCAGAGGTTGTTGCACGGGGGCGTGGCTTGTTACTATGGTTACAGCTTGGCTTCCATAGAGAGGATCAGTTACACATTGATGAGGAGGGAAGCCCCAGTGTGATAAGGAGACAGCTACTCCTGTGTGTTCATCAGCTGGAGGTAAGAGGGACCTTCATTATTATTATTAGCATTATTATTACTATTATTATTATTAGTAGCATTATTATTATTATTAGTAGTAATATATAGAGGTGGTTGACTTCTCAGATTGAGAAGAGGATGACAGCACACACGCACATCTCAGCTCTTCGGCTGCATTCACACTTGAGCGTAGCGTTTTCGTGCGTTTTTTACCGCTATTTCCAGGCGTTTTTTTCAGGCGTTTTTGGAGGCAGGCATTGACATCTATCAAAAACGCTGGTAATCAGCCCAAAAAGAAGCTCATGTACTTTTTTCAGCTACAGGCGTTTTGCTTCAGGCGTTAAAACGCTCAGATGTGAACAGGGGCCATTTAAATGAATGGGGTTTTACTTGTTGGGCATTTTGGAATGTTTTTTTTTTAGCGTTTTTGGAGCTGAAAAACACTCAAAAACGCCCAGGTGTGAATGGAGACATTCACAGTTGGAGAAGTGAAGAGAAGAGTCTGCAGATCTGATCTGTACATGGCAGGGGGTATAGTGTGTACTAGGGTGACCACATTTCCTAACTGCCATTCAGGGACACTTACTTTCCCAAGTGCGTAATCGGCTGTCAAAAGCACCATACCAGCGATCCGTTCGGCGGACGAACTTTTGCTTCCGATTTCCCTATCGTGTGTATGGGCCATTACATGTGGCAAAACACGCAAATCTCCAAGCTTAAAATGTTGCATGAGCTACTTCATCCGGCTTTGTCGCACGAAGGGCCGGCCATTCAAATGAAAGGGCTGCCCCTACACTCAGCGCAGAACACATGGAAATGCGCAGCACGATTTTGCATATATTTACAAAAACACTAAGGGCTCGATTGCACCAAAATCTCTGCGTTTGCACCCATTTTCAATAATCATTTTCTTCATTTCAACTTACAGCTGTTTGTGGGGCAGAACAATGCAGCACACTGTACTTTTATTAAACACACATGAATGCATTACAATGGTGTGAAGCTGGCCCATTAGAATACAATCATTTCTCCTGCATGTGTGTTCCTCCTGCATTTAAAACGTACCTGCCTGCTGATGTCAATAAGCCCCAAGTGTGAGCCCAGGGTAATGTGAGTACAGGAGACACCATACAGGCCCACCCCCTCCAGTGTGAACTCTCAGGCCACGCTGGGACTTGTAGTACAGGAGAATTACCTTACTGATTTGGCCCAGGCAGAGTTGCTTGGCGTAAGCCAGACACCGGGGATCGGTGTGGAAGAGTCTGACTGGACGAACTTGTACCGGAGCCCCCCATACCCGGGCTACCCGCCCGAGGTGGACACACAGTCTATGTTACCCGCTCCTGTCAATGTCAGCCCGGCAATCACTGCTCTCCTCACAGCAACAACACTGCTGGCTACGTCATCGGCCGGCGCCGGAGAAGCACGTGACGCCAGCTAATCTGTGGAAAGTGTGTGAAAGGTGAGGGAAGGGCTGGCAGTAGGTGGCATGAGTGTCAGTGTTCCTGGTCTGTCCTCTCACCTTCCACACTGCCTCTGTTTATTGTCATGGTGGGCTGACAGCAGCGGTCGGCGGACGGCGGCTCACGGGCTCAGATCATTCCGGGACACTGCATTGTCCCGGAATGAGGGTGACCGGGACCCGGGACAGACTCTCCAAATGCGGGACTGTCCCGGGCGATCCGGGACACGTGGTCACCCTAGTGTGTACGCTGTGGGGGTGTAGTGTGTGCTGGGGGGTATAATGTGTGCTGGGAGAGTATAGTGTGTGCTGGGGGGTATAGTATGTGCTGGGGGGTATAGTGTGTACGCTGGGGGGGGGTGTAGTGTGTGCTGGGGGTATAATGTGTGCTGGGGGGGGGGTGTAGTGTGTGCTGGGGGTATAATGTGTGCTGGGGGGGTGTAGTGTGTGCTGGGGGTATAATGTGTGCTGGGGGGGATATAGTATGTGCCGGGTGGTATAATGTGTGGTGGGGGGGGGGGTATAGTGTGTGCTGGGGGTATAATGTGTGCTGGGGGGGGGTATAACGTGTGCTGGGGGAGTATAGTGTGTGCTGGGGGGTATAGTGTGTTCCAGGTGGTATAATGTGTGCTGGGGGGGTATAGTGTGTGATGGGGGGGTATAGTGTGTGCTGGGGGGGGGGTATAGTGTGTGCTGGGGGGGTATAGTGTGTGCTGGGTGGTATAATGTGTGCTGGGGGGGGGGGGTATAGTGTGGGCTGGGGGGTTGTAGTGTGTAGTGTGTGCTTGGGGGTATAATGTGTGCTGGGGGGTATAGTGTGTGCTGGGGGATATAGTGTGTGCTGGGGGGGGGGGGTATAATGTGTGTTGGGGGGTATAATGTGTTCTGGGGGGTATAGTGTGTGCTGGGGGGGGGTATAATGCGTGCTGAGGGGTATAATGTGTGCTGGGGGGGTATAATGTGTGCTGGGGGGGTGTAGTGTGTGCTGGGGGTATAATGTGTGCTGGGGGGGGGGGGTGTAGTGTGTGCTGGGGGTATAATGTGTGCTGGGGGGGATATAGTATGTGCCGGGTGGTATAATGTGTGGTGGGGGGGTATAGTGTGTGCTGGGGGGTATAATGTGTGCTGGGGGAGTATAGTGTGTGCTGAGGGGGGTATAGTATGTGCTGGGGGGTATAGTGTGTTCAGGGTGGTATAATGTGTGCTGGGGGGGGGGGGGTATAGTGTGTGCCGGGTGGTATAATGTGTGCTGGGGGGGTATAGTGTGTGCTGGGGGGTATAACGTGTGCTGGGGGAGTATAGTGTGTGCTGGGGGGGTATAGTATGTGCTGGGGGGTATAGTGTGTTCCGGGTGGTATAATGTGTGCTGGGGGGGTATAGTGTGTGATGGGGGGGGGTATAGTGTGTGCTGGGGGGTATAGTGTGTGCTGGGTGGTATAATGTGTGCTGGGGGGGTATAGTATGTGCTGGGGGGGGGGGGGGGGTATAGTGTGGGCTGGGGGGTTGTAGTGTGTAGTGTGTGCTTGGGGGTATAATGTGTGCTGAGGGGTATAGTGTGTGCTGGGGGGGGGGGGGTATAGTGTGTGCTGGAGGGTATAATGTGTGCTGGGGGGTGTAGTGTGTGCTAGGGGGGGGGGGGTATAATGTGTGCTGGGGGGTATAGTGTGTGCTGGGGGGTATAGTGTGTGCTGGGGGGACATAGTGTGTGCTGGGGGGGGGTATAATGTGTGTTGGGGGGTATAATGTGTTCTGGGGGGTATAGTGTGTGCTGGGGGGGGTATAATGTGTGCTGAGGGGTATAATGTGTGCTGGGGGGGTATAATGTGTGATGGGGGGTATAATGTGTGTTGGGGGGGTATAATGTGTGATGGGGGGTATAATGTGTGTTGGGGGGGTATAATGTGTGTTGGGGGGGTATAATGTGTGCTGGGGGGTATAATGTGTGTTGGGGGGGTATAATGTGTGCTGGGGGGGGGGGGGTGTAGTGTGTGCTGGGGGGGGTATAGTTTGTGCTATGTATTGAGGTACACACACACGTATTCCTCTTTGCAGGCGTACATTATACCATATGTATTGGATCTGTACTGTGCACTGTCTAGGGGTCTGATCACAGCACACAGGTGCGCTGTTTTCACCGCAATGGCTTATTTGCTCATTTTTTTAGATCAGGAATTTATTTTTGGGTTCTCTCACAAATTTATGCCATGCATGCTCTTTTTTTGTCACATTTATAAAATGTAACTTACATTAAGCCCAGGTTCACAATGCTGCTTCTTCAAATCCGACATGCTGGCGCAACTTCATCCCAGCTTTCATACGACTTCTTTAACGTCCTGCCGACCACCCTACATAGGTTTACTGCGGCCCCTGTGCGTAGAATTACGTAAAGATGCGTGATTCTGCACTTCCCAGTCTGGCGCAGGCACAGCAGTAGCCAATCAGTAGCTATATAGATTTCTTATATTTGTCATATTTGTTTGTCAGTTTAACTTTTTATAAGAAAAAGATAATGTATTAAATTGGTGAATACAGTATAGTGAAATACCTCCTGCAGCTGCTTAGTGAATGGAGGCTGTAATGTTATACCGTGATCAAGGTTCACCAGGTACCATATGTCTAGCATTCCCAGGGGAGAGCCAGGTAAGTAGGTCACACAGAGACTCCCTCATATGAATGTCTATTCACAATCCAAACTAGAAAAATACTGCATGAATGAATGAAGATGTTTTGAGGTTAAAAATACGCTCTAGCATAATATCCTGATGTTTTCCCCCACCTGAGGAGCAATAGGTGATGCATACAGCCGGCCATAGAATGGCTGTACAGGTTTGTTCTCAGTTAACCACTTGCAGACCACCCGGACTGCAATATACTGCGGAGGGGCGGCCCGTACTGGCGTGCGCCCCTGCCGACATGACACCCACTGTGATTGTACACAGTGGGAGTTTGTCAGCAAGCCTCGACCAATGATTCATGGCCGAGACCTGCTGATCGGCTGTGTCTAATCAAAGCCCAGAGCCCTGTGTTGACAATCAACACAGGGCTCTGTACAGAGGGAAAGATTTCCCTATTTCCTCGCAGGGAAAAGAAACAAAGAGATATTTAGTAAAAAGCAGCATACATTACACAAATTAACACTTGTTAGGCACACGTTTAATCTATTGATTAACTGAAATGTTAACCCTTCCCATCCAGGGTCATTAGTACAGTGACAGTGTATAGTATTATCACTAATCATTTTATCAGTGCCACTGGTGATGTCAGTGGCAGTTAGACAGTTCCCACCCAATGAAAGTTAGTGTCAGATTTTCCGCCAAACTATCACAGTCCCAATATATGAGCAGCAGAGAGAGTACCAATGTAAAGAGGGGTAAGGACTTCCCATAGAAGTCTACGTAGCTGATTAGTACAGGAGCAGCAGAGAGAAGACCAATGTAAAGACAGGGGTAAGGGCAACCCATAGAGGCGTATGTAGCCGGTTAGTACAGGAGCAGCAGAGAAGGGACCAATGTAAAGACAGGGGTAAGGACTACCCATAGAAGTCTATGTAGCTGATGAGTACAGGAGCAGCAGAGAGGACCAATGTAAAGATACAGATAAGGGCACCCCCATAGAGGTCTATGTAGCTGATTAGTACAGGAGCAGCAGAGAGAGTACCAATGTAAAGACGGAGGTAAGGGCAGCCCATAGAGGTCTATGAAGCTGATTAGTACAGGAGCAGCAGAGAGAGGACTGATGTAAAGACAGGGGTAAGGGCAGCCCATAAAGGTCTATGTAGCTGATTAGAACAGGAGCAGCAGAGAGAGGACCAATGTAAAGACAGGGGTAAGGGCAGCCCATAGAGGTCTATGTAGCTGATTAGTACAGGAGCAGCAGAGAGAGGACTGATGTAAAGACAGGGGTAAGGGAAGCCCATAAAGGTCTATGTAGCTGATTAGAACAGGAGCAGCAGAGAGAGGACCAATGTAAAGACAGGGGTAAGGGCAGCCCATAGAGGTCTATGTAGCTGATTAGTACAGGAGCAGCAGAGAGAGGACTGATGTAAAGACAGGGGTAAGGGCAGCCCATAAAGGTCTATGTAGCTGATTAGAACAGGAGCAGCAGAGAGAGGACCAATGTAAAGACAGGGGTAAGGGCAGCCCATAGAGGTCTATGTAGCTGATTAGTACAGGAGCAGCAGAGAGAGGACTGATGTAAAGACAGGGGTAAGGGCAGCCCATAAAGGTCTATGTAGCTGATTAGAACAGGAGCAGCAGAGAGAGGACCAATGTAAAGACAGGGGTAAGGGCAGCCCATAGAGGTCTATGTAGCTGATTAGTACAGGAGCAGCAGAGAGAGGACTGATGTAAAGACAGGGGTAAGGGCAGCCCATAAAGGTCTATGTAGCTGATTAGTACAGGAGCAGCAGAGAGAGGACTGATGTAAAGACAGGGGTAAGGGCAGCCCATAAAGGTCTATGTAGCTGATTAGTACAGGAGCAGCAGAGAGAGGACCAATGTAAAGACAGGGGTAAGGGCAGCCCATAAAGGTCTATGTAGCTGATTAGTACAGGAGCAGCAGAGAGAGGACCGATGTAAAGACGGAGGTAAGGGCAGTCCATAGAGGTCTATGTAGCTGATTAGTACAGGAGCAGCAGAGAGAGGACCGATGTAAAGACAGGGGTAAGGGCAGCCCATAAAGGTCTATGTAGCTGATTAGTACAGGAGCAGCAGAGAGAGGACCAATGTAAAGACAGGGGTAAGGGCAGCCCATAAAGGTCTATGTAGCTGATTAGTACAGGAGCAGCAGAGAGAGGACCAATGTAAAGACAGGGGTAAGGGCAGCCCATAAAGGTCTATGTAGCTGATTAGTACAGGAGCAGCAGAGAGAGGACCAATGTAAAGACGGAGGTAAGGGCAGCCCATAGAGGTCTATGTAGCTGATTAGTACAGGAGCAGCAGAGAGAGGGCCGATGTAAAGACAGGGGTAAGGGCAGCCCATAGAGGTCTATGTAGCTGATTAGTACAGGAGCAGCAGAGAGAGGACCAATGTAAAGACGGAGGTAAGGGCAGCCCATAGAGGTCTATGTAGCTGATTAGTACAGGAGCAGCAGAGAGAGGACCGATGTAAAGACGGAGGTAAGGGCAGCCCATAGAGGTCTATGTAGCTGATTAGTACAGGAGCAGCAGAGAGAGGACCAATGTAAAGACGGAGGTAAGGGCAGCCCATAGAGGTCTATGTAGCTGATTAGTACAGGAGCAGCAGAGAGAGGACCGATGTAAAGACTGAGGTAAGGGCAGCCCATAGAGGTCTATGTAGCTGATTAGTACAGGAGCAGCAGAGAGAGGACCGATGTAAAGACGGAGGTAAGGGCAGCCCATAGAGGTCTATGTAGCTGATTAGTACAGGAGCAGCAGAGAGAGGGCCGATGTAAAGACAGGGGTAAGGGCAGCCCATAGAGGTCTATGTAGCTGATTAGTACAGGAGCAGCAGAGAGAGGACCGATGTAAAGACAGGGGTAAGGGCAGCCCATAGAGGTCTATGTAGCTGATTAGTACAGGAGCAGCAGAGAGAGGACCGATGTAAAGACGGAGGTAAGGGCAGCCCATAGAGGTCTATGTAGCTGATTAGTACAGGAGCAGCAGAGAGAGGACCGATGTAAAGACAGGGGTAAGGGCAGCCCATAGAGGTCTATGAAGCTGATTAGTACAGGAGCAGCAGAGAGAGGACCGATGTAAAGACAGGGATAAGGGCAGCACATGGATTGTATTGAGAGACCTCAGTACTGCAGCAGCTCTCATTCACTTCTGCTACATGTGAATGGCAACCAGTCCGACAAAGCTCTGATATTTCTAGGTAGTGCAGGGGTTAATACAGCACAATAAAGTGGCAAAGCTTTGCTTGTTCAATAGATAGTGTTCAGCTATAGCAGAGGGGAATGAAAGCTGATGTGCTGCCCATACTTTTTACCTGTTAGCAGCACATGATTTTTCAGATTTTATTAAGATAAAGGTATCTATGTATTTTGGGACATTTCAATATATCACTAATCAGTTTAACCCTTTCTCCAGATTGATCTTATTGAGCACCAGTCAAAGCTACACTGACCATAAAATATTTATATTACAAATAATACAATAGATGATCGTTTTGAAGTCATTGTAAAGTTTTATTTAGTTGAATTCAATAAGATGTATGACCTTCATTTGAACATTGTGCAGTTGTACAGTTTGGATTTCAGAAGTCATATGACTTATTGATTATTGTTATTTCAGTCTGGTGTCATTTGGACAGTCAGTCCTTCCGTTTTACAAGTCTGGTGTTCATACTGCCGCGGTACACCCGATGATGTTTCCAAAGAATAGCATAAGTCCCACCTTAGGCAAAAAAAATTGGCTTTAATCTCACATTAAAGAAGATAAATGTATTAATATTTTACACTGATAACCAAATGTACTAATAATCAAATATTCTGATGTTTGTAGTTGTTGGATTCTCCATTTGTCAGTTTAGTAGCAGAGAAGGATTTTCTATCACGGTTGAGGTTTGTGTACTTATAGCTGTTGTTATGGCATTTGGCTAGCAGTCAAGGTGCAGTACCGCTACTTTCCAACATGTAAACATTTGTGGTTGTGGGACAATGACATTCGTCCTCCTAATTTAATACAAAGAGCTCTGTGTTTCTGTCAGATTCCTGCATGTTGAACTTTGTTGGCTTAAGATAAGAAAATTCCGCAACTATCCGCTGAATCTCCATAAAGAAATTAGCAGACAGGCAGTGGAAAACTGCAAATTTAAAGCTGGGCTCCAGGTAGCTTAAAAACACACATTTTTGCAGATATGCATTAAAAACAGAAAATAAAACCAATTTTAAATGTAACTTGTGTAAATCTGGCCATACACAGTGATGGTGGAATCCCCCTGCCAGGACATTGTATTTTGATAGCCCCACCCAGTGCTGTCAGAATACACTGATCAGCAGCTATAGCCTATCGGGAAAAGTTTTCCAATATTCTTCCTCAACAAAAGTCAACCAAACCATTGACTTCTGTCAAGCTGAGAAGGCCACACAGTGATTGAACCTTACCCATTCATTCCCTGCCAGCCGAATTTCGAACTGCGTATGGCCAGCTTTATATATTTCTTTTGTTCAGCCATAAAGTCCCCTATGTGATAGCATTATGTGATAGCATTTTGTTTAGACAAGTTCTCTCTAATGAGACAGGATCTTTTTAAAGGATAAGTCCACCCTAACACTAAAATCCCTGCATCTATAGACATCCATGATTGAACATTAACCTATCTAGCCCTGTAAAGAAGAAATGAGTATACTTATCTTTTTGGAAACTGATCCAACCAAACTGATCCCATGCTGAGCTGTCAGCTGCGGCTTCACTGTGGAGGCAGGGGCAGGGGACACAGCCGATAATGGAAACTCCATAGTAAGTCTATGGGTGATGTCACTTCCCATTCATTTCACAGCCATTGTGAGATTGGGTGCCTGGAGATCGGGTTGGATCGGCTTCAAAAAAGGTAAGTATACTAATTTCTTCTTTACAAGGATAGATAGGTCAGTGTTAGATCATGGAGATCTATAGATGCAGGGATTTTAGTTTTAGGGTGGACTTATCCTTTATTGAGTAATCAGGGGTCTATTTGACCCCTGATGTCTCACCTGCCTTCCACTAAAGCTAATAGCGCATAGAATTCCGGGCCAAACCCAGAAGTAACATAACGCATTCCGCTTCTATGTTCATTCTAACTAGGAAAGGTCAGTGAACAGATATTCCCAGTTACCATGGGGGTCCCAGAGCTGTCAGGTGGGACAGCGGAGCAGAGTAAGGCTCAAGTCAAACTGGGGCGACATGTCAGATGACTTAGTCGCCTGAGAAATCACGCTCCATTCAGTGTAATGGATTAGTTGTAACCGGAGTGACTCAAGTCGCTCCTACTTAGAATACGGTTCCTGCATTACTTGAGGGCGACTTCAGAGTAGCTTGCATTGACTTCTATCAAAGACATTTGCAAGCCACGCTGAAGTTGCGCTGTATTCGTGGCTTCAGGGTCAGGCGACTTTAAAGCCCGACCCTGAACCAAGCCTTAGGGTCCTTTCACACGGGCTCTCCGCCCGGCGGACTACGTTTTGCTCAGCGGGTATCAATCCGCCGATCCCCGCTGAGCAGGCAAATGACAGGTCTGTCTCCACTTACTTTGCAGAGACAGACCTGTCAGAGCCCCGCTCTCCTCTATGGGAGATCGGATGAAAACGGACCGCCTCCAGATGGATGGAAAAAAGGGTTTCCATTCATCTGGATTTCATGGAAAGGATCGGATCGGAAAGCAGCGGGTGTTAGTGTACATGTCACCGCTGACATCCGCTTCCCCATAGGCATGCATGGAGCATCCGATCAGGTCCGCTTGAAAAAACTGACAGGCGGACTTGATCGGAAAGCCCGCGTGAAAGGGGCCTTAATGTATTTGGGAGTTGCACTACTGGGGGTCCATGGAAATGATTGCTTCCACCTGATACCTGACACTTGGCTTGTCAGGTTTACACAGCAGCTGA